>NW_027103069.1:422500-768231 GCF_040182565.1 Anser cygnoides | reverse complement strand
TCCTTATCTCAGCCCATGAGCCTTTTTTTTTCTTTCCAGCATACTTTCTTTTCCCCTTCTTCTTCTGAGGAGGGGAAGTGAGAGAGTGGTTGTGGTGGAGTTCAGCAGCCCAGCAAGGTAAAACCACCACAGTCCTTTTTGGCACCCAACGTGGGACTCGAAGGGCTGAGATAACAGTAGATTTGATCAAAATGCTTACAATTAACATACTTGCTTGCTAGTCACCATGTCGTCTGTTTTGCTGTTAATATTTTTCTATGTGGTCCTGTTTTATGCGATCCGTGCCACATTCTCCCTTCTGCTGTATATCAGGTCGGAGAGCTTGTTAAAGACTGTGTTTGGATTTTTTAGTTCACTGTGCTGTAAAGCACAGGCCTTGAGCCTGATCTGGTATTCAGGCCCTGCATTGCTATCATTCCTATCCCCTGGAAACTATCTCTTTGAGAATGTTAAAAACTACACTCTCTTCTTTTCCTCCTCTGGAAGTCAGTTTGTGGACAATATCAGGAATGGTACCTCCTTCTTCTTTTCCTGTGGGCTAATTACAGCAGATTTTGAGTACTTTGAATATCCATGGGTAATCAACATGCTCCTATTGCTAGGTCTGCAGAATGTATTTTCTTTTCTTTTCTTTTCTTTTCTTTTCTTTTCTTTTCTTTTCTTTTCTTTTCTTTTCTTTTCTTTTCTTTTCTTTTCTTTTCTTTTCTTTTCTTTTCTTTTCTTTTCTTTTCTTTTCTTTTCTTTTCTTTTCTTTTCTTTTCTTTTCTTTTCTTTTCTCTTCTCTTCTCTTCTCTTCTCTTCTCTTCTCTTCTCTTCTCTTCTCTTCTCTTCTCTTCTCTTCTCTTCTCTTTTCTTTTCTTTTCTTTTCTTTTCTTTTCTTTTCTTTTCTTTTCTTTTCTTTTCTTTTCTTTTCTTTTCTTTTTTTCTTTTCTTTTCTTTTCTTTTCTTTTCTTTTCTTTTCTTTTCTTTTCTTTTCTTTTCTTTTCTTTTCTTTTCTTTTCTTTTCTTTTCTTTTCTTTTCTTTTCTTTTCTTTTCTTTTCTTTTCTTTTCTTTTCTTTTCTCCTAAGGTTAAACAATTAGTTAAGAATAGCACCCAGGAATCTGCCCTGAGACTGTGTGGTGGTGGGTTGCAAGGTGTATGGGAGGATATGGGCAGGTACCTGTCACGGTTGTCTCCTCCAATGGTTTTGCACTTCACCTCTGAACAAATGCCAAATCCTAAAAAAACGATAGAATGTTTGAAAGATGTATGCCCTGACCCTGGCAGTGCCAGAGAACTCCAGCTTGCTGCACTGTGCTGGGGCCTGGCCTGTGCCTATCAAATGGTAGTTAACACTACTCAGCACCCTCAAGGGGAGGAAGAGGTCTCTGAATCTGATGATCAGATAACACACACTGTGGCTAACCCAGAGGACCAACCATCAGTGGTATCAGTCACCCTCATAGTCAAAACAAAACAATGGAAGCAGAAGTCAGCTCATTTAGTAAGGGAAGAAGCTCCTCCTGAGAAGTCCCAGGAGGGAGAAGTGGAAGGGGCAGGGAGCTCTAAAGCAGAGCCATCACAAAAACAGGAGGAAGAAGAGACGGAAATCATAAATGAGTCAGAAACCACCCGATCCCCATCCCTGAGTGAGTTGCGAGATATACAAAGGGATTTCAGTCGTCACCCAAGTGAGCACATTCTCACCTGGCTGCTTCGATTCTGGGACACTGGGGCCGGTAGCCAGGAACTAAGAGGCAAGGAAGCCAAGGGGCTGGGATCCCTCTCTAGGGAAAGGGTCATTGACATATGGGATTTTCCATACCATGTGATGTCACAGTCAGCAATAAAAGGTGGGAAAGGGGAAAGGGGCTCTCATTATGAAGACCTCTGTCCTCCCAAACAACCGCTACATGTATTGAGGCCCTGCTTCCCGGGTTGTGGACGAACATCCCTCGTTAATGGGAAGTAGCAATTTATTTTTTTTCTCTTTCTCTGTGCTTCTGCGCAGCCTTTGCTTTTTTTTTTCCCTCTTCCTTTTCCCTTTAATTAAATTATCCTTATCTCAACCCGTGAGCCTTTTTTTTTTCTTTCCAGCATTCTTTCTTCTCCCCTTCTTCTTCTTCTGAGGGGAAGTGAGAGAGTGGTCGTGCTGGGGTTCAGCAGCCCAGCAAGGTAAAACCACCACAAGTACTTAAAGGGGGCCTACAGGAAAGCTGGAGAGGGACTCTGTCAGGGAGTGCAGTGATAGGGCGAGGAGTAATGGCTTTAAACTGAAAGAGAGTAGATTTAGCCTAGACATTAGGAAGAAATTCTTTACTATGAGAGTGGTGAGGCAGTGGAACAGGTTGCCCAGAGAAGTTCTGGGTGCCCCATCCCTGGAAGCGTTGAAGGCCAGGTTGGATGGGGCTTTAAGCAACCTTATTTAGTGGAAGTTGTCCCTGTCCATGGCAGGGGGGTTGGAACTAGATGATTTTTAAGGTCCCTTCAAACCCAAACCGTTCTATGATTCTGATTCTATGATTTTTATTCAGAATTGCACTTCTATAGATCATTCTGTGACGTAAATACTTCCAAATGTCAAGTTATGCAAGCTAGCAAGCAAGCACTCACTAGCCCTGCTGTAGTCTTATATTATTTTTACTAGTTATATTTACTAGCAATATTGGGCTACAATCTAAAAGAGAAGGCTTGATAAATTATCTTCTGCAATGTGCAAACTATCTACAGGGAGGAGACTGCTATGACAAACCAATGAACTATAACGCTGCTCTCCAAAGAAACATTTTCAAGGGGAAACCACCACACTGTTTCACATATGATGTATTGTTACTTTTCAACAGTGCAATGTGCAAGGGTATGTAGAAGGAGAGTTTCTGCTCCTTTAAGGGTATCTGGTCAAGGACCTTTTCCAGCGCAACAAAGGGATAATAAGAAAGGGAAGAAGTGATGGAAACCAAGTCTAGTCAGTTCTACTAATTGATAAGGAAGGTGATGGAATATGGAAATGTTGATTCAGGCAAGGTTGTCTCAGTGAGGATTTCTGGATCGGAATGATAAGAAGTAAAGAAGGGGGAACAATAAGCAAAATGCTGAGATACAGACCTGACAAAGCAAAAATAGAGACAATGACGAGAAACAAACCTCTCAGTCACACTAGTTGATGAGCTATCAAACTACAGGCACCACTTCCAGGAAGATCAATCTGGACTTTGAAGTTGATAAGACTGTGAACCAGGGGGGGACCCCAGACTGGGAGGGTGCAGGAAACTGCAGAGCTCTGCAAATCCATGGGGGTTGTGCAGGGGGAAGGGGGAGCAAGAGGAACAAAGAGGGGATAGGTAGTAAGGGGTATAAAAGGGCCGGTCACGTGTAAAACAGGGCTGGTCAGTATGCTTCTCTGGCTGAGCTCTGCACCTTATCACTGCAGTCTGTCCTATCTTCTTATATTTCCTCATTAAATCTTTTCTTAACTAGCTCTCTGCATACTCACACTCTCTCTCCTGTGTGCATGTGTGCTGCAAGGACTAAGTGCCAGCTACTAGTGAGACCTGTTTGTGTGTGAGTGAAGATTGGTGCCAGATACTGGAGTCAGGGTGAGGGAGCGGGCACCCCTGGCTTGTGGTGCCAGCTAATGGAGCGAGTGAGGGTCCTAGCATCAGTAGTTGCAGGGGCCATAGCTCTGGATCTGAAAGGGTCCTACAGACTTTGTGCCCAGAGTGCCAGCTACTGTGGGACTGGCATAAGCGAACTGTGTGCCAGCTACTGTGGGACTGGCATAAGTGAACTGTGTGCCAGCTACTGGAGCATGTGGGGGTCTTCTACTCCCAGCCACTGGGGCAGGAGCACAGCGTGTTCACAAACCAGCTACTACCTGGAGGGGACTGGCATGAGTGAGGCGAGTACAGGGCTCCGCACTGGTGGCTAGAGAAAGGCCGCAGGTCACAGCCCATGTGCCTGGTGATGGATGCTGGCAGGGGCCAAGCCAAGGCAATTGGCTCTGGGGCAAACACGTTCTGCAGTGGAGCAGGGGATCACAGGGGGTTCCCTGTGGGAAAGGAATTCGCAGGTAGCTTTGTGCTGTTTCACACGTCCCTGAGTTAGAGATAATGAGGAAAACAGCGGTAGAACCAAAAACTTGAGCAAGGGCGAGATAAAGTAAATTGGCTACAGTGTTAAAGATGAGCTTTGGGCAGTGGCCAATTGCTGGCTGGCTCGAGGCGCGTGTCTGAGGGTCTCTAACCAATTGTATGACAGATTCAGGCGCGTGGACAGCACGTGGGGCTACGGGGAAAGTATATGTAGTGGTGAAAAATGACAATAAAGGTCTCCCGTTCAAGAGCCATCAGGAGTCCGTGTCTTGCATCCCTTCAAATGGTGACCCCGACGTGATAGGGGAGGAGCAGCGCTGCACGAGTGTCCGAAGGGAACCCAGCCGAACGAGTCAAGCTCGCAGCTGGACTGCAGCTTCAACCCCGGGACATCACCTGAAGGACAGGTGAGCGGCTGGGCATTAATCGTGGGAGCTAGCCTTTCGGCAGAGGAAGAGGCTATAGTGAAACTGCTAACGCAACTCCTAATAGACAGGGGAGTAAAAAATATTCCGTTTAAGATAAAGCTATTATTGAAATTTTTGCGAAAACAAGGGCTCCCCTCAATGGCTTCCACAGTATTTGATGTAAAAACTTGGGACCAAGTGGGGGAAAAAATATGGGAAGCAGCGTCCAGTGGGGATACTAATGCTGCTGAGGTGATGACTACGTGGCGGCTGGTGACTGAGACTTTAAGATCGTGGCAGGCAGAAAAGGAAGTACAGAACGTTGCTGCCCAGGCAATAACAGCAGCCGAACTGAGATCAGAGCCTGCAAGGTCACCAGAGCAGTGCAATTTGATAGACCTGGGGGATGACAAGGAAGAGGGCCGCGGACCGCCGCCGCAGAGCCCCTCCCCGCTGACCCCCTCGGCTCTCGCCTTGCCTGCCCCCGATAATGCTTCCCTGCGGGCCCGAGCTTTCGACCCGCGGGAACAATGGGAGCTGGTGCGCCGGGAAGCGCTAAAGGACGGGGACCCGGTAGGAATGGCTTTCCCGGTGCAGGTGCGACCCAACGGTCCAAATGAATATAATGCCTTCCACTGTGACCTAATTAAAGAATTAAGAAAGACTGTGACTACATATGGATTACACGCACCATTTATTCAGTCACTGTTAGAAAATGTTATGACTGGTCAATTGTTGGTGCCGTACGATTGCCGCCAGCGCCGCCGCCTGCCCCGCTGTCAGCTTCGGGCAGCCGCCCGCCCGCCCCGCCGCCGGCTGCTGCGTTTCTCCGGTTTGAGCGCCCGCCCGCGCACACCGGGCGCTGCCATGTTCCGCCTGCCGCTGCGCCCGGGCCCGTGGCCCCGCGGGCCCCCGCTCTGTCCGTCCTGCGAGGCCGGGCAGAGCCGCGCACCGCCCCCGCTCCGCGACAGCCGGCACGGCCGCAAGCGCCGCCGCCGCCTCCCCGCTCGCCGCCGACCGCCGCCGCTGCTGCCCACCCCCCCCGGGCCGGGCCCCCCCCCTCAGCCCGCCGGCCCCTCTGCTGGCGCTGCGGGCCGCCGCCGGCAGCTCGGCCAAGGATGGGGGTGGATCCCCTGAAAAGGCAGCCACAGATCTCAGCAGTGAACACAAACTCAATAAATCCCAGCAGCTGAAAAAAGTTTTCAAAGAATATGGTGCTGTAGGAGTTTCATTCCATGTTGGAATTTCATTAGTATCTCTAGGAATCTTCTACCTGGCTGTGTCAAGTGGTGTGGATATGACTGCAGTTCTCTTCAAACTTGGTTTCAGTGAATCATCGCTGCAGTCTAAAAGGGCTGCTGGTACAGGCACATTTCTGTTGGCATATGCTATTCACAAATTGTTTGCTCCAGTACGAATCAGCATTACTAGAGTTTCTGTGCCATTTATTGTCCGATACTGCTGGAAGATTGGTTTCTTTAAACCTCCTACCCCAAATCCGTGATAACTTCTTATGGTTTTTTATTCGCCCAACATGGGGCTCAAGGAATTTGAGATAAGGATGATAGTCGAGAGAAGTAACGGGCAAAACATGGACTGGATTTTTTTTTTATGAATGTAATAGTTGTGAAGAATTTAAGAAAGCAGCAATTGTGAGGAATATGTTTCATATTAGTGTGGTGAAGGGACAAGGGGTGGTGTGTGTGTAAATTGTCCACCTCGTCGGTGTCGTGATGATGTTATGTTTATTTTGGTGTGGGGAATTCTTTTTTTTTTTTTTGATTAAGTGAAGTTTGTGAAGATCGTGATAATTGTAAATTAAGAGTATATTGGAATGTAGTGGGTTTACGTGGCAAGGTATTGGTAGCAGGGGGCCATAGGGGTGGCTTCTGTGAAAAGAATCTAGCAGCTGCCCCATGTTAGGTAAGGGCCCTGGTGCTGACCAGAGCCGAGCCAATAAACGATGTTGTTTGAGCCTCTGTGAGAGCATATTTAAGAAAGGGGGGGAAAAAAATGCGATACACAGCAGCTGGGAGAGTGAGAGGAGTGAGAAACAGCCTTGCAGGCGCCAAGGTCAGTGAAGGAGGAGGGGGAGAGGTGCTCCAGGCACCGGAGCAGAAGTCCCCTGCGGCCTGTGGTGAGGACCACGGTGAAGCAGGCTGTCCCCCTGCAGCCCATGGAGTACCACGGTGGAGCAGGGTTCCGCGCTGCAGCCCCGCTGCCACGGTTACCACGGTGGACACCCTCTCAGCAAGAACCAGAGGGAGTGCCGGAGTGGATACCTCCACAGTAATAGACGCCACCTTGTGCGGTACTCACGTTCATAAAATTCCATTGAACATCAAAGGACCAATTGGGAATGACTGTAGTGTATTGCTGCTAGGACGATCAAGTGCAACTCTGACCGGATTGTTTGTTTTGCCGGGGGGTAATTGATGCTGACTACAATGGACAAATCCAAGCTATGGCTTGGACACCATCTCCACCATTGTCAATACAAAAGGGAACTAGAATTGCTCAATTGATTCTTTTCCGAGCAGTAGTCTGCAGGAGTTGGTTCAAGAACAACTCCAACAAGGACATATTGTTCCGACAAACAGCTCATGGAATTCATCAGTGTTTGTTATCAAGAAGAAGAGCGGGAAATGGAGATTACTGCATGATTTGCGACGAATCAGTGCAGTTATCGAGGACATTGCAGCCAGAAAACAAAAAAAAAAAAAAAAAAGAGGAAAAAAAAAAGGAAAAAAAAGAGAAAAAAAGGAAAAAATTAAAAAAACAGTACCTTTGAATACTGTATCGGACTCGCAATATGCTGTAGGTGTTGCTCAGCGCATTGAGAGGGCACATTTGAGACATCCCAAAGGAAAACTTGTTTCTAAAATTTAAAGAGCTGTTATTTTTGGTAGAGCAGCGAGTGCACCTGTATTGTATTATTCACATGCAGAGCCACACCATGTTACCTGGTATTTTTGCAGAGGGTAACACACACGCTGACCAGCTAACTAATATGACCCTGACTGCCCCGGTGCCTAAGGTGCTGGAGCAAGCTCGGTTATCCCATGCCTTTTTCCATCAATCCGCCAAAGTCTCGGCGAAACAATTCGCTATATCGATCATTGACGCCAAATTGATTGTCCAAATATGTCCTGACTGTCAACAACATGTTTCGACCCCGTCTTTAATGGTAAACCATAGAGGTCTACGGTCCTTACAGTTATGGCGGACCGACGTAATGCATATTCCAGAATTTGGTCGCTTGAAATATGTTCACTTATCTGTAGATACTTTCTCTCATGCTATTTGGGCGACAGTTGCGGTGGGTGAAACTAGTCGCCATGTCCAGGCTCACTTCCTGGGTCTCCATCCAACCACGCCGCAACATCTGGGTCACCCTCGCCAACATGACAGGATAAGAAGCGGTGTGCCTGTCCCGGGCTAGTGCTAACGACCCATTCACAACATGTCTGGTGGGGAACCCGGCAGATAACAAAGACTGGACTGTCTACTTGCCGCAAGCGCCCCTAGAGCCAGAGGAATTAGATATCCTGGGATGTGAAACAGCAACAGCATGTGTAAGGTTTAATTGCTCAGGCAAAAAAACAAATCGTGAAACGAATGGTCAACGCCACACTTGCTCCTTATCGCAATGCATCTCTTTGCTGTAATTATACAAAACTATAATAGCATCCTTCCTTGTGCCAGGAGCTGCTCTGCTCGGCTGTGGGATCGACTGTGGAACGGACGCCCCTAGGTGCACCCCGAGCATTTTCCTCGGAGGAGTCTCCACTCTCAGCCGCTCACCGCGGGAGTAGACAAGGACCTCCTGAAGCCACGGACAAATTATTTTAAGTGATATTTTCTTGTGGTATGAATGAGAAGTGCAAGAGGCCTCTTTGCATGATCGTGTGATTGTGCTGTGTGAGTGAGAAGCAGCATCACTGCGAAGCAACATCCCTAGCGCTTAGTGGCTTGTTGACTGATGTAGATTCTAGTAGGCACGCTACTTTACAATCGTAATTCTGCTTGTGATTTTCACCCTGTTGCTTATTGTATCTTGCTTATTGCAGTGTCTGCGGTGATTGATAGAAAAATCTATAGAAAGCGTTTGGTTGATTGATTGAAAATAAAAAAGGGGGAATTGTGGGAAAGGAATTCGCAGGGAGCTTTGTGCTGTTTCACACATCCCTGAGTTAGAGATAATGAGGAAAACAGCGGTAGAACCAAAAACTTGAGCAAGGGCGAGATAAAGTAAATTGGCTACAGTGTTAAAGATGAGCTTTGGGCAGTGGCCAATTGCTGGCTGGCTCGAGGCGCGTGTCTGAGGGTCTCTAACCAATTGTATGACAGATTCAGGCGCGTGGACAGCACGTGGGGCTACGGGGAAAGTATATGTAGTGGTGAAAAATGGCAATAAAGGTCTCCTGTTCAAGAGCCATCAGGAGTCCGTGTCTTGCATCCCTTCAGTTCCCTACATCGAGGCCGATCGAGGAAGCTGAGGGAGCCGCCAGGACCCGGCAGCCCTCTCGAGGGCAGCCGACGAGGCTTGGGCAGAGCCAGGAGTGCCCCTCCTCTGTTGTACAAAGACAGCCCCTAGGGAGCATGAGTGAGCAGGAGTTCGACAAACAGAGGGGGCAAACAGGGCATGGCATGGCAGTTTGCACTGCAGATCGTGCAGGGAGGGCAGAGTATCCCTCCCCACTCAAGAGACCAGCTCACCTATTGGCTGCCTCCCAGACAACAAGTTCAGCCATGGTCTCCACCAGACAGAAAACTCTTGCCAAAAATAATGTGGCAACCCAGACCGACTGCCTGCCCAAAAATGTGGCTGTTCAGGTCTCCAGCATTGGAACTGTTTGCCCAGGGAGGTGGCGGAGTCATCCATCCCTGGGGGTGTTTAGGGAAAGGTTGGACATGGTCCTTAGGGACATGGTTTAGTGGGTGACATTGGTAGTAGGGGGACGGTTGGACCAGATGGAGGTCTTTTCCAACCTTAATGATTCTGTTTCCTAAACCCCGGTGTGCGTGGGGTGTGCATTTGTATTCACAAGCAAGCTTTAAGTTGGACTAGCTGGCATGTAGCGGGAGCCTCAGGTCCAGGTCGGGTATCAGGCAGGTGGGGGCTCCATGGTGGTGTAAGGAATGGTCCAGCAATTCGTGCCACTAAGGGGTTTGAAGGGTTAACATTGAGGCCTGGGTTTAGGCGAGAAGAGAACAAAGGGATTTCTTCAGAGAAAAACTGCTGACTTTGCACGGACGTGCAGTAACTTCTGACAGCCGGCCAAGAGACCACTAGATAAGGAGGAAGAATATGAGCCTCCCTGTCCAAGCGGCCCCCGGGGAAAGTAACAGAGACTGATAAGCAGGCGCACCTGGGAGGACTTCGGATTCGGGAAACCAATTATAATAACCCTGCCTCTTCTAGAAGTAGTAATGAATATGTATTAGCCTAGGAGCATAAAAACCAACCGCCCTACGTAACAGGGGTGCGTCCTGGTGAAGCAGAGACTCCTGGCACACCCAGCGCTGTTTGCTTGCCTCTATTCGTTTAATAAATTGTAAACTTTGATTGTAATCCTATTTGGGACTCAGTCATTTATAACAATTGGGGGCTCGTCCGGGATGGTCTTGGTTCCTGAATTCTGACTTGATCTAGGAGGGGCGCCCCCACCATTTGGTGGCTCCTGTTCGAGTCAGGTCGGGGCTAATGCCATCTCGAACCTGAATAAGGGCAAGCAAAGATTTAGATTTTTTTATGAGCTCCCTTTGCCGGCTGCAGCACTATATTTTGCCCGTAGTTCTGCACGCGAAGATCCAAACGAAGACGATGGAGTATACCGTTCGGTTGGGTGGGATTCGGTTGCCTGATTGTGTGAGAGTGTGACTGAGACGGAACGTAGTTCCGAAGCGATTGTGGAGGTCTTCTAACCGCGGTTCCAATCTCCCGCGAGGGACTTGGCCGGTGAAGGACCGAAGCGATTCCTATAGGATTGGTGGGTGGGTGATAGGTCCTAAACCCCCTGCAAGACACTCTCACTAAGGCAACCAAGGGCTGTAGGAATTGCCACAGTAAAATTCCTAGATGGGTCAGACAAAATTGAAGACCCGGGACCAGAGAAAAGGGAGCAAATTACCAGACATACCACCAGAAAGTCCATTAGGGATAATGATTAGAAATTGGAACGATAGGGGCCCCAGAAAAGGAAAAAAGTAAATTAAAAATGGTTCAGTATTGTATGACAGAATGGCCGAAGGAGCCTTTAAGACCACATGTCTTTTGGCCCGTTTTCGGATCCTTTGAAGACTGGGTTTGCCAGGCCTTAAATATACATGTTAATTCAAAGGAACCTTTTAGCCAGGAGGAAAGTGATTATGCAGGATTATGGATCAGGATCTCACGTCCTTTTCCAGCCTCAATATTTACACTAAAAGCAGACGAGAAGTTTGAAGAAGAAGAGAACAAAAAAATAAAAAATAAAAAAAAAGGAAAAAGAAAAAGATGATGAATGGGAGTCATTGGATAACCTACCACCTCTATATCCTAACAATCCACCCCCGGTGGTGCATCTTGTAATCCTGTTTTGTTCTTAAATGTTTTGACTGTGTCAAGGAGGAAGGTGGGAGCATTATCTAAGTAACAGTTTAGAAGTTTGGGTATATTCGCGGTGGTGTTCGGTCAGTTTCCCAAGTATCGGGGGAGAGGGGCTGACTGATTATCAAAATGTTAGAACGGAGAGTCACTTCTTCGGTGGTTCGGGCCTGAGCCCTGGGAATTTGGTAAGAAGGGGGAGAGCGAATTTATTTAGGCCTCAATACCTTTTTAAACCCCCATCTTGACGGATACACAGGAGTGATTCCTTGTTTTGTGTAGGCTTACTAACAAAGTGCATGAGAAAAATTAGCATTCGGCTTGAAATTCGGTCTTGTTGAAATGTAAATTTTGTGAAAAAGGTGGTATTGTTTGTCTAGAAGACAGAAGGCTGAGTGCTTCAGGTGTTTTTCCGAAGTCCTGTGGATTTATGATTGGAACGGGGCTCATCAATAATCTGAAATACTGAAGTTTGTATGTGGAAAGAAGAGTTTAATCCCAGAGAACTGGGACATTTGGGAAGAAGATTAGGAAAAGATAGTAAAAACCTTCAATAAAAAGGTTTGCGTGGAAATTGAAACAAGGGACAGTAACTAATATAAATAAATAAAAGGGAATGGGAAATCGAGGAAATGGGTAAAATCCAAAACAAAGACGTCCTAAAAAAAAAAAAAAAAAAGCCTCCTTGGGTGCATATTGGCACATTGGAAGGATATTGTTAGAAATGGGGGCACAGAAAGCAAGAGGACTTTCACTAAGTATTGCAATCAGTGGTGGCCACTATATAAACTAAATGGCCACTTTATGGATCAATCGACTATAACAGTGTCTTGCAATTAATGTTTTTGAGGAGAGAAGGAAAATAGGATGAAATGTTGTATACTGATATGTTGTTTCAGCATCTTGGAGGGAAAAGGTTTGGAATTAAGTTGGCCCCTGACTGAGCCTTTGGTGTTGGCATTAGAAAAGTACGGGCTGGAGAAAGATAAAGGAAGTGTTAAAAGGGTTGTTGAAGGTGTTAAAGGTTGTGTGGCATGTAGTATTTAACAGAGCTGTTTGAAGTTGAATGAGCAGGGAAAGAGGATGTAGGAATGTTAATAGTTCCGCCTCAACCCGAGGCTGAGATCTCTAAATCGCGGGTGTGAGCCCTCTGGGGCAGAGGGACCGTGATGGGTCCGAGAGAGTTGTCGTGGAAACAGAAAAGCAGCTAACTCTTAAAACAACCTGAGTTCATGTGTGAGCTCAGATTGCCAATGGGACCGCTCAGGGAACTTTCAACGATTGCATTCCCCTGACCGACCCCCTCACTGAGACCCTAATCACCCCGGAAATTATGTAAATACCAAAATCTGGTTAAATTGGCTATTGGGAATTGAGAATCTGTTCCAACAAGGTCCAAAAGAAACCCCTATGGAATTTATGGAATTTTTGAATTTTTGGACCAACTTTGAAATGCAATGAGAAAAAAAAATGGACCTGGCTTTAAAAAAAAAAAAAAGAGAGAGAGAGAGAGGCAACTGGCTAGCCTCTTTCCAGGGCAATCGGCCCCTGATATCAGAAAGAAATTGTCTTAGGCTGCAGGACAAACTTACAACTGTAAGAAATGGTCCAGCAATTCGTGCCACTAAGGGGTTTTGAAGGGTTAACATTGAGGCCTGGGTTTAGGCGAGAAGAGAACAAAGGGATTTCTTCAGAGAAAAACTGCTGACTTTGCACGAATGTGCAGTAACTTCTGACAGCCGGCCAAGAGACCACTAGATAAGGAGGAAGAATATGAGCCTCCCTGTCCGAGCGGCCCCCGAGAAAGTAACAGAGACTGATAAGCAGGTGCACCTGGAAGGACGTCGGATTTGGGAAACCAATTATAATAACCTTGCCTCTTTTAGAAGTAGTAATGAATATGTATTAGCCTAGGAGTATAAAAAATTAGATGCCTTACGTAACGGGTGTGCATCCCGGTGGAGCAGAGACTCCCGGCGCACCCAGCGCTGTTTGCTTGCCTCTATTCGTTTAATAAATTGTAAACTCTGATTGTAATCCTATTTGGGACTCAGTCATTTATAACACAACAGTCAGGAATGATGGGGACCTGGGGCATCTACCCTAGCAGGTCCACTAGTTGAAATAAAGCTAGGAAACGAAGACAGAGGCTTGAATTTTTTGTTTGAATTTTCTGTTTGTAGATGGCTCCTCCCGAGTAGTGGAAGGGAGGAGGAAATCAGGATATGCAATAATTAATAAGAACTTAGAACCTGTGGAATCCGGACCTTTGAGCCCATCATGGTCAGCTCAGGCTTGTGAGCTGTATGCCCTATGTAGGGCCCTGGAACTATTAAAAGGGAAAAGTGGGACGATATATACAGACTCTAAATATGCATATGGGGTGGTCCATACTTTTGGAAAAATTTGGGAAGAAAGAGGTCTAATTAATACTCAAGGGAGGAATCTTATACATCAAGAGTTAATAATAAAAATTTTAAGGGCATTAAGAGAACCAAAGGAGATAGCAGTGGTACATGTAAGAGGACACCAAAAGGGATTGGATTATCGAATCAGAGGAAATAATCTAGCAGATAAGGAGGCCCAGGAAGCAGCCCTGAGGACTCAGGTTGTTAAAATCAATGTGATACGAGAGGAAGAAAGGCGAGAAAGAGAAGAAAAGAAATTTACCCCTGAAGAACAAGCAAAATTGGAGAAAATAGGGGCTAAGTTAGAACAAGGAGAATGGACACTGCCTGACGGGCGAGAGATATTGCCAACAGCCTATGCGAGGCAAATACTGGAACGTTTACATGCACAAACACATTGGGGTATGAAGGCATTAAGCGATCATTTCCTTAAACAATTTGGTTGCATTGGAATTTTTGAAATAGCGAAACAAATTACATAAGGTTGTTTAACTTGTCAGAAAATAAATAAGAAAGTGTTTCGACAAGCAGCTATGGGAGGGAGAAAAACAGCTTATAGGCCTTTCGAGAAAGTACAAGTTGATTTCACTGAATTGCCCAAGGTAGGGAGAATGAAATATCTATTGGTAATCGTAGATCATTTAACACAATGGGTAGAAGCTTATCCTGTAGCACGAGCTACTGCACAGACAGTGGTAAAAATTTTATTGGAACATTTAATACCAAGGTATGGGATAATCCAGTACATTGATTCTGATCAGGGCACACGCTTTACTTCTAAAATAATAAAATTGTTGTGTCAATCATTAGGTATTCAGTGGGAATACCACACTCCCTGGCACCCACAAAGCTCAGGGAAAGTAGAAAGGATGAATCAAACAATAAAACAACAATTGGCTAAGTTAATGATCGAGACACAGCTGCCCTGGACGAAATGCTTACCATTGGCACTTTTAAACATAAGAACTAAACCACACAGTGAGACTGGATTATCATCATATGAAATGTTATATGGTATGCCTTATTCTCAAGGGATGCCCCTAGGGAACAATGTAATTGAGGATCATAGTATCCAGAAATACATAATTACCATTGGAAGGAGATTACAGGAGCTAAGAGAAATTGGGATGATGACTCAGACACCACCTTTAGGATTTGCTATTCATAAAATACAACCAGGAGACAAGGTCTTAATAAAAACCTGGAGAGAAGAATCATTGAACCCCCGATGGGAGGGACCGTACCTTGTTTTACTTACTACTGAAACAGCTGTGAGAACAGCAGAAAGGGGTTGGACCCACGCATCCAGAATAAAAGGACCAATAACTACCGAAGCCTGGAGGGTTGAGTCCACTCCTGGGGAACTGAAACTGAGACTAAAGAGGAACTGATATCCCAGCAATGAGGTTCTGCATGAATTAAGGGCACTGGATAAAGAGGACAAGGCTGAAGGGAGGAAAGGGAGAAGGCAAGACCGGGGTAGGACCCTCCACTGCGGTGTGTATGGTCTACCGAGGGAGGCAACCCCTATGGGTATTGACCGCCGAGTGAGAGGGCCTCGACCGGACTTCTCCCGCGCTAAGATCAGGTTGTCCTGAGAAAAATAACATGAGAACCTCTTAAACCCATAATGAAATTGTGATTAGTTTTTCCAGGAGCTGGATCACTCCGAAGGGCTGAATGGTAACACAAGCTCTGAAAGCGGGCCCAACCTCATGATTAAAGGCGTTTCCCACACTCTCAAGATTGGACGACGAAAAAGGATAAGAAATGCTATACTTTCTGGTATTGTTTTTACAGGGGCAATTGGGCCATGGGCAAGAATGGAGGAATAACTTTTTCACTTTGGGGGAGGAAGTGGCTAGGGCCTTTAACCTTAGTAACTGCTGGATTTGTGGAGGACCGGGGGGAACTGAAAGTTGGCCCTGGGTAGCAGGCCCAGTTGAACCCAAGTGGTGGGTCAGTAATCTGAGCGAAGTTCATAATGGGACGCAATTTTGGAAAGAGGAAGGAGGTCCATGGCAGTTGCACTCGTCAGCTCGGGGTGCATACTGCTTGAACAGAACAGGAACAGTGGCGGTGGGAAAAAGCATTTGCAATTGGACTCTGTCCCCCGGATATGATTGTACCGATCCTGGATGTAGTCCTATAAGCTGTACAGCACGTAGTGGGAAATGGAACGCCACACATGTTCAGCTGAGAAATGGGACTTGGCTGAAATGCTCATATTGAGAATTTTTTGGATCCGGATGTAAAACTGTGGCAAGAGCACAAGCGGGGGGACAATTTGATGGTCAAATCTTGAGCTGTCAGCGCGATAACACCACTAAGGAATAGCATGTGGTGCGGGTCTATCGCTGGAGATGGCAGAATGAGAATGGGAGGCGAGTGTTCTTTAAGCATTTCTGGTCAGCTTATAATATAACTGGCCACCAAGGAGAACTGAATTGTGACTGTAAGTGGAAACCCGATGCGGGAGCTTGGAAGTGCGCATATACGAGTACGAACGGGGCAGACATTGTAACAGGACCACTCGGTAACAAGGACACTGTATTATCACGCCCCAAGGGCTAAAAAGGAATGGAATGGTCCTTTTCCAAATGGGACATGGGCCCTAAAGGGACATTATTGGGTGTGTGGCAAACATGCTTACAAGAGGCTACCTGAAAATTGGTCGGGAATATGCTATGTGGGGTACATAAGACCCTTGTTCTTTTTATTGTCACAAACACAAGGAAATCATTTAGGAATAAGATTATATGATGACCTGAACAGAGTGAAACGATCTATTGATACTTCCTTAACCGGGGGTAGTGCCCAAAAATGGGGAAAGGATGAATGGCCTCCTGAAAGAATCATACAGCATTATGGGCCAGCCACCTGGAACCCGAATGAGTTGATATCAGGAGCCCGAGAACCTATTTATAATTTGAACCGAATAATTAGGTTGCAAGCTATCCTCGAAGTTGTAACAAATCAAACAGCGACGGCCTTGGATCTTTTGGCTGACCAATCCACTCAAATGAGAAATGCTATATTCCAACATAGAATGGTCTTAGACTATTTACTAGCAGAAGAAGGGGGAGTGTGTGGAAAACTGAACGATTCTAATTGTTGTCTACAGATTGATGATAATGGAAAAGTGGTCAAGCAGATAACAAAGGAAATTAGAAAGCTAGCCCACGTCCCAGTACAAACTTGGAAGGGTATGGATTGGGATTTCTTTTCATGGTTGCCTGGTGAACCATGGGTTAAAAGGATGCTGTTTTTATTTTTATGTGGTATAGTGACATTATTGTTTATACCTTGTATGATACCTTGCTTTACGTTGTTGATACGGCGGATAATAAATAGCACCCAATTTGTGATGACTTCGGGAGAGAAAAGGTGACGTGTCGATAATGATGCTTAAGAAGT
The DNA here is from genome assembly GCF_040182565.1 of Anser cygnoides. Classification (NCBI taxonomy): domain Eukaryota; kingdom Metazoa; phylum Chordata; class Aves; order Anseriformes; family Anatidae; genus Anser; species Anser cygnoides. The sequence continues at coordinate 751,338 of NW_027103069.1, read as the reverse complement.
GGACACCCCGAGAACTGACTGATGAAATCCAATTGTTACTGACAAAGGTTGAAGGAGAGACACGAATTGATGATTAAAAAAAAAAAAAAAAAAGGAGGAATTGTAAGAAATGGTCCAGCAATTCGTGCCACTAAGGGGTTTTGAAGGGTTAACATTGAGGCCTGGGTTTAGGCGAGAAGAGAACAAAGGGATTTCTTCAGAGAAAAACTGCTGACTTTGCACGAATGTGCAGTAACTTCTGACAGCCGGCCAAGAGACCACTAGATAAGGAGGAAGAATATGAGCCTCCCTGTCTCCCTGTCCGAGCGGCCCCCGAGAAAGTTACAGAGACTGATAAGCAGGTGCACCTGGAAGGACGTCGGATTCGGGAAACCAATTATAATAACCTTGCCTCTTTTAGAAGTAGTAATAAATATGTATTAGCCTAGGAGTATAAAAAATTAGATGCCTTACGTAACGGGTGTGCGTCCCGGTGGAGCAGAGACTCCCGGCGCACCCAGCGCTGTTTGCTTGCCTCTATTCGTTTAATAAATTGTAAACTCTGATTGTAATCCTATTTGGGACTCAGTCATTTATAACACAACAGTTAGGAATGATGGGGACCTGGGGCATCTACCCTAGCAGGTCCACTAGTTGAAATAAAGCTAGGAAACGAAGACAGAGGCTTGAATTTTTTGTTGGTTGTGGGAGCTTCTTTCTCTGTGTTAATTAGGCTGTAAATGTAATAGGAGCAACATATTCAGTGTTAAATAGTTTTAAAGGACAATTAGGAGCTAAGACAACTACAATAATTGGAGCCACAGGGAAAGAGGAGGAATGGCCATTCTTACAACCCCTTGATTTGCGTTTTGGGGGTAAGGAACTAACCCATGAATTTTAGTATGTACCAGAATGCCCGATTCCACTCTTGGGATGGGATCTATTAGCCAAATTAGATGCAACAATAACCTTTGAGGATGGAGAATTAATAATGAAGGTACCTGAGTCCAAAGTAGGGCAAATCCTAATGATCAAAGATAAACCCTTTGTTAATAGTCCAAGAGAAGTTTGGGACTCAGTCATTTATAACACTGGTATGCCCAGGGGGACTTGCGAATGTGGTGTGCATGAGGGACGAGTGTGTGAGTGAGCGCGTGCTTGCAGCAAGCTTCAAGATGGACTAGCCGACAAGTAGGTGATCCATGAAGTGGGTATGAGGGCCTGGGATCCAGACAGGGATGCCAGATGGACAGAGGGGCCATGCAAGTACTTGAGGGATCCAGGCGGGGGTGCTGGATAGACAGATGGACTGTGCCAGGTATGCGAAGGATCCACAAATGTGTGTGTGATTGTGAACCTGGAGAGTACTGTGTGTGTGTGCCTTCACTAGCGAACTTCTACCTCTACCAGCCAGAGAGGGGGAGGGGGTTTCAGCTATCTATGTCTATGCTTTATGTGAACCCTTATGAAGGCAGCCCTTGGCTGGAACAACCTGTGTGACCGGTTATATTAGTGCCCTGTCTTTGTCTGTGTTTGTATGTCTCTGGGATATGTGCTCAGCTTTGCTACTGGTTGAGACTGCTAAAGGGAAAACAGCAGCCTTGTTCCACCCCCCCACACCCATCCTGAGCTGAGACTCCAGGTCCCCAGGCACTGGTCTGGGCACAAGCAGCCAGGCAGAATCAGTCCTGGGCCACAGTGTCTGGAGGAGGCAGCCATACTCTTCACCTCAACACAATGTCATAGAATCATAGAATCATTAAAGTTGGAAAAGACCTCCAAGATCATCTGGTCCAACCATCCCCCTGCTACCAATGTCACCCACTAAACCATGTCACTAAGCACCATGTCCAACCTTTTCCTTAAACACCCCCAGAGACGGTGACTCTACCACCTCCCTGGGCAACATGTTCCATCGCTTGACTACTCTTTCTGAGAAGAAATTTCTTCTAATTTCCAACCTGAACCTCCCCTGGCACAACTTGAGGCCATTCCCTCTAGTCCTATTGCTGGTTATTTGCGAGAAGAGGCCGACCCCCAGCTCCCCACAACTGCCTTTCAGGTAGTTGTAGAGAGCAATAAGGTCTCCCCTGAGCCTCTTCTTCTCCAGACTAAACAACCCCAGTTCCCTCAGCAGCTCCTCATAGGACTTGTGGTCCAGGCCCTTCACCAGCTTCATAGACCTTCTCTGGACATGCTCCAGGGCCTCGATGTCTTTTCTGTAGTGAGGGGCCCAAAAGTGAACACGGTACTCAAGGTGCGGCCTCACCAGAGCAGAATGCAAAGGGACGATCTCCTCCCTGATCCTGCTGGCTACGCTATTCCTGATACAAGCCAGGATGCCGTTGGCCTTCTTGGCCACCTGGGCACACTGTCGGCTCATGTTCAGGCAAGCATCGACCAACACCCCCAGATCCTTTTCCTCTGCACAGCTTTCCAGCCACTCTGCCCCAAGCCTGTAGCGTTGCATGGGGCTGTTGTGGCCACAGTACAGGACCCAGCAGGACTCTATTTATCTTTTGGTTTTGTGATTAATTCTCCCATCTCAGGATGATATAACTGCAAAGAAATTTTCTCTGCTGGCTATCATGCCTTATTGCTAAAGCTGAAAACCTCTCTTCTCTTGGACAGCTTCCCATCATCCATGGTCATCCAGGCCTGATGCAATAACTGCAGGAGAAAGTCATGGTCCCAGAGACTATGTCTTGGCCCTAGAGAAAGCAGGGAAGACATTTCCTTGCTAAACAAACCTAATATGGATTACCCTCCCTAACAGGCACTTACACAAATAAGGGCATATTTAGGCTCAGTAGGACCACTTTAATGAAGAAACATATAGTAGAATAAGTAACAATTCAACTGCCTAGCCATGGGGAATGGGGAAAAGGAATCAAGATGAATACTAACAGAAGAGAAAAAAGAGGAGATGGGGGGGGGGGGAGTTGGGGGGGGGGGGGGAGAGAGGGAGAGAGAACAGATGGTGAACAGGAGTTGGAAAGAAAGCAAAATGGTCACAAATGTAGGCCACGGCATGCAGAAGTGAATGACCAGCCAGCTTTCCATCTATTGCAAAGCATCTCCAACAAGCAAGTACACAATTGATCATCACAAGTTCTGTGTCCCATATCATAGAATCATAGAATAGCTTGGGTTGGATCATCCAATTCCAACCCCCCTGCCATGGGCAGGGACACCTTCCATGAGACCAGGTTGCTCAGAGCCCCATCCAACCTGGCCTTGAACACTTCCAGGGAGGGGACATCCATCAGCTTCTCCAGGCAACCCATTCTAGTGCCTTACCACCCTCGTAGCAAAGAATTTCTTCCTAATATTTAATCTAAATCTACCCTCTTTTTGTTTAAAACTGTTACCCCTTGTCCTATCACTACGCTCCCAGATAAAGAGGCCATCTCCAGCTTTCCTGTAGGCCCCCTTTAGGTACTGGAAGGCCTCTATAAGGTCTCTCTGGATCCTTCTCTTCTCCAGGCTGAACAACCCCAACTCCAGGTCCCTCTGGATGGCTTCCCTTCCCTCCAGTGTGTCAATCGCACCACACAACTTGGTGTCATTGGTAAACTTGCTGAGGGTGCAGTCAATCCCACTGTCCATGTGTGGTGGTTTTACCTTGCTAGGCAGCTGAACTCCACCACAACCGCTCTCTCACTCCCCCTCCTCAGAAGAGGAGGGGAAGAAGAAAAGGAAAGAAACAACTCATGGGTTGAGATAAGGATAATTTAATTAAAGAAAAAATAATTATTAAGGGGGAAATATTATTAATTAAATAATTTAACTAAAGGGGAAAGAAAAAGGGGAAAAGGAAAAAAAGAAAAAAAAGCAAAGGCCGTGTGGAAGTGCAGAGGAAAGAAATTACTCCCTAATTCCCACCAATGAGCGATGCTTGACCACATCCTTGAAGCAGGGCTTCAACGCACGTAGATGGTGTTCGGGAGAACAGACGTTTTCGCAACGAGAGCCCACTCCTCCCCTCTCCTTCCTTTTTCCACCTTTTAGTGCTGAGTGTGACATCATATGGTATGGAATATCCCTTTGGTTGGTTTAGGTCAGCTGCCCTGGTGATGTTCCTTCCTCACCTCTTGCCCACCCCCAGCCTGCTGGCTCTGGGAGGGTTAGAGGGAGTCCTGATGCTGTGCCAGTATTGCTCAGCAGTAGACAAAACACTGGTGTGTTACCAATGCTATTCTAGCTACAAGTGCAGAGCACAGCACTGTATGGGCTGCTGTAGGGAAAGTTAACTCCATCCCAGCCAGACCCAGTACACCATGTCACTGACAAAGATGTTAAACAGTGCTGGTCCCTGAGGGACACCACTCGGCATTGTTCTCCACTTGGACATATAACCCTCTTACTTACTCAGTCTCCTTATTGATGGTCCGAAGGCTGGGAAAGCCCTAGTCTTGCTTGTGTCTTTCAGTTCAGCTTCGCTGTTCCATATGTAACTACCTAGTAACATAACAATCTCCTATAGAAAGTGACATCTGGTCAAAACGCTACCAAGTTACAAGAAGCTTCAAACCTTTTCTGCTTTAGCAAAAGAATGCAATATTCTGAATGAATACTGTTGAAAAGGATGCAATATTCAGACTAAGCATAAATATCCATTCACCTCTCCAACATGTATGAAAAAAACCTGCAGTGTCTTTGCTTATTTGGTGTTAGTCTGGGAGAGATGGAGGGAGAAAAAGAGAGTAAGGCAAAATTGGTTCCTTGTCTAAAAGAATACAGCTTTAGAGCTTTTCACTACCCTACAGGAAGGACCCCACAGGCCCTTACTGGCAGGATACAAGGCCAACTTTGACTGACTCCTGAGGATTTCACAAGTTGTGAGCGGCTGTCAGAAAGCCCTGAGGGGTTTGCGCTTTTCAACTATGTTGTGGTTTAACCCGGCAAGCAACTAAGCACCACACAGCTTTTTGCTCGCTCACCCCACAGTGGGACGGGGGAGAGAATTTAAAAAAGAAACGGGCAAAAGCTCATGGATTTAAATCGAGACAGTTTAATAGGACAGAAAAGGAACGGATAATAATAATAATGATAAAAGAATACACAAAACAAGTGATGCACAATGCAATTGCTCACCACCCGCTGACCGATGCCCAGCCCCACCCTGAGCAGCAGCTCCCCCGATTTTATTATTCATCATGACGTTATATGGTACGGAATATCCCTTTGGCCAGCTTGGGTCAGCTGTCCTGACTGTGTCCCCTCCCAGCTTCTTGTGCACTCCCAGCCTCCTCACTGTCAGGGCAGTATGAGAAGCTGAAAAGTCCTTGACTTAGTGTAAGCGCTGCTCAGCAACAACTGAAACATCAGTTTTATTCTCATCAGCATTATTCTCATCCTACATCCAAAACACAGCACCATACCAGCTACCAGGAGGAAAATTAACTCTATCCCAGCCAAAAATCACCACTAGGTGATAGTTCCTCTGAGTCAGGAAGCACAGCCTCTCAGAATGAGCCTCTGGGCTCTCCCTAGGTGAAACTCAGGCAGGGGGTTGGGGAAAGGACCCCAAACACTCTGACCGACCCTGCATTTCTAGGGATCTGGAGACTATACCTGCCACCACAGGGTGTAGGTGAAAATCGCAGCCACAGCCTACGATGACTTAAAAGCCGTTCTCTCCAGAACAGTTACTGCTTTTGTGTTCTACCTTGCAACAGAATTACAGCTTTTGGTCATTCTGCATTTCCATCAGGAACTGCCTCTGCAATGTCTAACATTGGGCCAATGATCCTTTACCATTATTCTTCTTCTTTCCCAAACAACATCCTTGTCTCTAAATTGGAGAGACATGGATTTGACGGATGGACCACTCGGTGAGTAAGGAATTATCACAGAATCAGAGAATCACAGAATGGTTGAGGTTGGAAGGGACCTCTAGAGATCATCTAGTCCAACCTCCCTGCTCAAGCAGGGTCCCCTAGAGCACATTACCCAAGATTGTGGCCAGATGGCTTTTGAATATCTCCAAGGAAGGAGACTCCACCACCTCTCTGGGCAACCTGTTCCAATGTTCAGTCATCCTCATAGTAAAGAAAATTTTCCTCATGTTCAGATGGATCTTCCTGTGTTCCGGATTGTGCCCGTTGTCTCTCATCCTGTCGTGCACCACTGAGAAGAGTCTGGCCCCATCCTCTTGACATCCTCCCTTCAGGTATTTATATACATTGATAAGATATGTTCTGAGCCTTCTCTTCTCCAGGCTGAACAGGTCCAGTTCCCTCAGCCTTTCCTTATATGAGAGATGCTCCAATCCCCTAATCATCTTCATAGCCCTCTGCTGGACTCGCTCCAGGAGCTCCATGTCCCTCTTGTACTGGGGATACCCAGAACTGGACAGAGTACTCCAAATGAGGCCTTACCAGGGCTGAGTAGAGGAGGAGGATAACCTCTCTTGACCTACTGGCAACATTCTTCTTAATGCAGGCCAGGATACCATTGGCAGGTAAACAGATCATGGCACATCACACAGGGAGTGACACGGCAGTTTGTGCTGGAGGGCATGGTCACTGCCACTGCCGCTTCCAACTTACAGCTTGCTCAAGAGGAGCTCCAGCCATGGTATCAACCTGTGGTGGTTTTTCTCAGCTGGGCAGCTAAGCTCAACAGCCACTCTCTCACTCCCCCTCCTCAAAGGGAAAGGGGGAGAAAATACAGTGAAAAGGGCTCAAGGGTTGAGATAAGGACAGGGAGATCACTCAACAATTATTGCGATGGGCAAAACAGACTCAGCGTAGGGAGATTAATGTAATTTCTTACATATTACTAACAAGCTAGAACAGTGACATACTAAAACCAAACTAAAAAAGCCTTCCCCCCATCTACCCTCTTCTACCTCCTCCCCCCAAGCAGTGCAGGGGAACGGGAAATGGGGGTTGTGGTCACTCTCTAACACTTCGTTTCTGCCACTCCTTCACGGTCTCTCTTTCTCTGCTCCGACGTGGGATCCCTCCCACTGGATGCTGTCCTTCCCGAACTGATCCTACGTGGGCTTCCCACAGACAGCAGCTCTTCAAGACCTGCTCCAAATATGGGTCCATACCACGGGGTCCATCCATCAGGAGCACACTGCTCCAACCTGGGTCCCCCACAGGCAGAAGCTCCTGCCAGGTCACCTGCTCCTGCGTGGGCTCCTCTCCATGGGCCACAGATCCAGCCTGGAGCCTCCTCCAACAGGGGTTCTCCATAGGCTGCAGCCTTTTTCAGGTCAGTTACACCTGCTCCACTCTGTGCTCCTCCATGGGCTGCAGCATGGAAATCTGCTCCACCGTGGTACCCCATGGGCTGCTTCACCATGGTCCTCTCCACAGGCCTCAGGGGAACTGATGCTCTGCTGCCTGTAGCACCTCTCCCCGTCCTTCTTCACTGACCTTGGTGTCTGCAAGGCTGTTTCTCACTCCTCGCTCTACCAGCTGCTGTTTGTGAGAAACAATCTGTAGCCAGTAGTGACTAGAAAGCCTGTGGTTTTTTTGTTTTTACTGATTTTGCACTTCTCATCCTGTTTCTCCTACCTATTCTCCTTATTTTGGGACAGTTGGACCTTCCCCTTATCTGCTTAACATACTCCCCACTGCTATGCCACTGTCATGCCTGCACAATCACTTTTGAATATGCAAGGTTAGTGGAATTTTCCACTGCAAAAACACATTCTACTGCAAAAACACAACTTTGTTTCTCACAGCAGCAGTTTTTTTTCCCCTTTCTTAAATATGCTCTCACAGAGGCACAAACAACATCGCTTACTGTCTTGGCTCTGGCCAGCGGTGGGTACCTTTGGAGTCGGCTGAAACTAGCCCTTATTTAACACGGGGGCAGCTTCCCTGAGGCCCCTCACTACCAAAACCTTGCCACGTAAACCCAATACACCACCTGGCAGAAAACACGCCCTTTGTGTCCCATGTGCCAAATCAACTCTACTACGTACTGTAGAAGGGGATGAAGTCCCTCTAGTGCACGCAATAAATATGCTGGGGAAGACAGTCTGGGCTACTCCTGCCTCAGATAAAGGTAAAAACATCCCTGGGATACCTTTTTATCAGGGACCTGGGTGCACTTGGTGGGTAATGCAAAGAAACGGGGAGGTCCAATATGTACCTCTAGGGGATTTGATGTTGGGTGAAAAAAGCCCATGATTTGAATTGTGTGATATTAATTACTATATAATACTGTATGATTGCTGTATGCCTGTTGTGGTTTAACCTGGACGGCAGCTAAGCACCACAGAGCTGTTCACTCACCCTCCCCCCTCCCTCTCTGGGATGGAGGAAGGAATCAGAAAAATGAAGCCTGTGGGTTGAGATAGAGACAGTTTATTAGGACAGAAAAGAAAGGAAAATAATAATAATAGTAGTACTAATAATAATAATGTGTACAAAACAAGTGATGCACAGTGCATCACTTCTCTCAAGCCTATCCAGGTCCCTCTGCATGACATCGCTTCTTTCCAGCGCGTCTACTGCACCACAGAGCTTGGTGTCATCAGCCAACTTGCTGAGGGTACATTCAATCCCACCGACCGTGACAAAGAGTCCCTCCCCAGCTTTCCTGTAGGCCTCCTTTAGGCACTGGAATGCTGCTCTAAGGTCTCCCTGGTGCTTTCTCTTCTCCAGGCTGAACAACCCCAACTCCCTCAGCCTGTCTTCACAGGAGAAGTGTTCCAGCCCCTTCATCATCTTCATGGCCCTCCTCTGGACTTTTTCTAATACTTTCACATCCCTCTTGTGCTGGGCACCTCAGAGTTGAGCACAGTACTCCAGGTAGGGTCTCACAAGAGCAGAGTAGAGGGAATCACCTCCCTCATCCTGTTGGTCATGGTTCTTTTGATGCAGCCCAGGATACGGTTTGCTTTCTGGGCTGCAAGCTCACATTGCTGATTCACATAATCATAGAATGGCCTGGGTTGAAAAGGCCCTTGAAAATCATCTAGTTTCAACCCCCCCTGCTCTGGGCAGGGTTGCCAACCGCTAGAGCAGGCTGCCCAGAGCTGCATCCAGCCTGGCCTTGAATGCCTACAGGGATGGGGTATTCACAACCTCTCTGGGCTACCTGTTCCAGTGCCTCACCACCCTCTGAGTGAAAAACTTTCTCCTAATATCTAACCTAAATCTCCCTGTCTTAGTTTAAAACCATTCCCCTTTGTCCTATCACTACCAACACATGTAAACAGGCGTTCCCCCTCCTGTTTATATGCTCCCTTCAAGTACTGGAAGGCTGCAATGAGGTCTCCCCAGAGCCTTCTCTTCTCCAAGCTAAACAAGTCCAGTTCCCTCAACCTTTCTTCATAGAGGCGCTCCAGCCCTCTGATCATCTTAGCGGCCCTCCTCTGGACCTGTTCCAAGAGCTTCTTGTGCTGGGGGCCCCAGGCCTGCATGCAGTATTCCAGGTGGGGTCTCACAAGAGCAAAGTAGAGGGGGACAGTCACCTCCCTCTCCCTGCTGGCCACCCCTTTTTTAATGCAGCCCAGGACATTATTTTCATTATTTTTTCTTTAACATTATTCTTCTTCTTTCCCAAACAACATCCTTTTCTCTAAATTGGAGAGACATGGTGTCCTGGTTCCAATTAGGACAGAGTTAATTTTCCTCCTAGTAGCTGGTAGGGTGCTATGTTTTGGGTTAGGATGAGAAGAGCGCTGATAACATGCTGATGTTTTAATTGTTGCAGAGCAGTGTTTACACCAGGCCAAGGACTTTTCAGCTTCTCGCTCTGTCCTGCCAGCGAGCAGGCTAGGGGTGTAGCAGAGCTGGGAGGGGACAGACCCAGGACAGCTGACCCAAACTGGCCAAAGGGGTATTCCATACCATCTGACGTCATGCTAAACAATATATAGGGGTGGCTGGCTGGGGTGGGGGGGCCGGCTGCTTGGGGATAGGCTGGGCATCGGTCAGCGGGTGGTGAGCAATTGCATTGTGCATCATTTGTTTCGTACACATTATTATTATTTATACTATTATCATTATTATTATTATTGTTATTATTATTTTCCTGTCTTAATAAACTGTCTTTATCTCAACTCACAGGCTTCACTTTCCCGTTTCTCTCCCCCATCCCAGAGAGGGAGGGGGGAGGGTGAGCGAACGGCTGTGTGGTGTTTAGCTGCCGGCCGGGTTAAACCACAACAGTCCTTTTGGCGCCCAACGTGGGGCTCGAAGGGTTGAGATATCGACAGATTTGACCTGAGTGTGTTGAACTAAAATTGGTATAAGTATTGGACCTGCTTAATAGTTGCTAGTCACGATGTTGATTGCCTTAATCTCCAGTCTGCTGTGCCTGTTTTCCAAATTGAGTTTTATAGCACGTTACTTACTGTATGTGCTCCCTGTCGCGCTGTTTATCCTTTCCGGGCCCTGGTTTAACATTGTTATGGTACTGTGCGGTGTAACAATGGCTTATGAAATGATGACATTTCTGGTCATGACTCTAACCTGGTATTTGTACTCAGCACTGTCGTCGACTCTATACTTTGGAAACCATATCTCGGAAACTATTAGCAATTACACCTATTGCCTTTTTTCGTCAGGGAGCCAATCTGTGAAGGGGACAGGGGAAGATATTTTTTCCTACCTGTTCACTCTCCCTTTCTCCTTCACCACCCTCTTATCCCCCGAGCTAGTTACGATAGTTCTCCAAGATGTTGAATATCCTTGGGATACTCAGACCAGCCTGTTCTTGCTGTTATGTCTCCTGAATACGCTTCAGGTTTTGTTTAAGGTTAAACAACTACTTAGGAATCTCATCCGGAGATCTGTCTTGAGGCGGGATAGTTGCGAGTGGCAGGGAGTGTGGGAGGATATGGCCAGGTTTCTAGAGCAGTGGGCACCTCCAGTGCTTTGGACATTCACCCCGTAACAACTGCAAAATCCTAAAAAACTGGTAGAATGCTTGGAAAAAAGGTGTCATGACTCTGGCAGTTCCAAAGTGACACAAATGACTGTAGTGTGCTGGGGTCTGGCTTGTGCCTATGGAGCTGCAATTGATGCCACTATCAACCCAGTGACAGACCCTGCAGCCGCTCCAGCTCCCGCAGCTGCTCCAGCTCCTGCAGCCGTTCCAGTTCCAGCTCCTGCAGCTGCTCCAGCTCCTGCAGCCGCTCCATTTCCAGCTCCTGCAGCCGTTCCAGTTCCAGCCCCTGCAGCCGCTCCAGCTCCTGCAGCCGCTCCAACTCCTGTGGCTGGGTCAGAGAAACGAGCTGTAGCAGTGCAAGTTGCCCCTGTAGACGAGGTGAAAAAATGGTATAGAGACTCAGGTCGTTTAGAACGCAGACAGTCTTCTGCTAGGTCTAGGTATAGAGAAGACGAGGCTGGGCCATCAAAAGTGCAGGAGGATGAAGATGAGGATGAGGATGTTGAAAAATCAACAGTAACTACCCGAACCCTATACCAGCGTGAGCTACGAGATGTGCGAAAAGATTTTGGTCGGTGTATAGGTGAGCAGCTTGTCACCTGGCTGCTCCGGTGCTGGGACACCAGAGCCAATTGTGTGGAATTAGAGGGCAGGGAAGCCAGGCGGCTGGGATCCCTTGCTAGAGAAGCAGGCATTGACAAAGCAATTGGCGATGGAGCAAGATCTCACAGCCTCTGGAGGCGTCTCCTGTCAGCTGTGAAGGAAAGGTATCCCTTCAAGGAAGAACTTGTATGTCTACCAAGCAAGTGGACCACCATGGAGAAGGGAATCCAGTACCTGAGGGAATTGGCCGTACGGGAAGTCATTTATAAGGACCTAGACGACGCACAAACATCCGCAGATCCAGATGCAGTCCAGTGTACACTACCCATGTGGCGGAAGTTTGTACGGAGTGCACCATCATCATATGCCAGCTCATTGGCAATACTAGCCTGGAAAGCGGAGGAGAATCCCCCAGTGAATGAAGTGGCTAAACAACTCCGGCAGTACGAAGGAAATCTCTCCTCTTCCCTACAGGCCTGTGTCTCGGCTGTGGAGAAACTCTCTGAAGAGTTCCACCAACTTAAAGAGAATTTATCTTCCCCTCCACCTGAATGAACTAGTGTCCACCAGCTAAAAGAGAATACTTTGGAGAAACTTTCTGAAGATGTCCACCAACTTAAAGAGAGTTTATTTTCCTCCCCACCTGTACAAACCAGTGTCTCAGCTATTAGGGGTAAACGTTCATCTATGCAAGGAAGACAATATGGTGGGCACACACAGCGCCACCCTGTGGTTTTACCTACGTGACCATGGAGAGGACATGAGAAAATGGGATGGAAAATCTACTGCGACCCTAGAGGCACGGGTATGTGAGTTGCAAAAGAAAACAATTGGGAAAAAGGGGTTCTCTGAAAAGTTTGCTGCTCCAACTTCCAGCAGGCAGTCCTTTAAACACAGAAACGAAGATTCTGACCAGGACTAGAGGGGCCCTGCCTCCAGCCAGGGGGAGGAAAGGGACAATCGAGTTTATTGGACTGTGTGGATTCGATGGCCTGGCACGTCAGACGCACAGAAGTATAAGGCTTTGGTAGACACCGGTGCACAATGTACTCTAATGCCATCAAGCTATAAAGGGCCAGAGCCCATCTGTATTTATGGTGTGACGGGGGGATCCCAGCAGTTAACTGTATTGGAGGCTGAAGTGAGTCTAACCGGGAATGAGTGGCAAAAGCACCGTATTGTGACTGGCCCGGATGCTCCGTGCATCCTTGGCATAGACTGCCTTAGAAGAGGATATTTCAAGGACCCAAAAGGGTTCTGCTGGGCTTTTGGCATAGCTGCCTTAGAGACAGAGGACATTAAACAGTTGTCTACCTTGCCCGGTCTCTCAGAGGACCCTTCTGTTGTGGGGTTGCTGAGGGTTGAAGAACAGCAAGTGCCGATCGCTGCCACAGCTGTGCACCGGCGGCAATATCGCACCAACAGAGACTCCCTGATTCCCATCCATAAGCTAATTCGTCAACTGGAGAGCCAAGGAGTGATCAGCAAGACTCATTCACCTTTTAATAGTCCCATAAGGCCAGTGCGAAAGTCTAATGGTGAGTGGAGACTAACAGTGGACTATCGTGGCCTGAACGAAGTCACGCCACCACTGAGTGCTGCAGTGCCGGACATGCTAGAACTCCAGTATGAACTGGAATCAAAGGCAGCCAAGTGGTATGCCACAATTGATATTGCTAATGCATTTTTCTCCATCCCTCTAGCAGCAGAGTGCAGGCCACAGTTTGCTTTCACTTGGAGGGGAGTCCAACATACTTGGAATCGGCTGCCCCAGGGGTGGAAACACAGCCCTACCATTTGCCATGGACTGATCCAGTCTGCGCTGGAGCAGGGGGAAGCTCCTGAACACCTGCAGTACATCGATGACATCATTGTGTGGGGTAACACCTCAGAGGAAGTTTTCGAGAAAGGGAAGAAAATAGTCCAAATCCTTCTGAAGGCCGGTTTTGCCATAAAACAGAATAAAGTTAAAGGACCTGCACGAGAGATCCAGTTTTTAGGAATAAAATGGCAAGATGGAAGTCGTCAAATCCCAATGGATGTGATCAACAAAATAACAGCTATGTCTCCACCAACTAGCAAAAAAGAAACACAAACTTTCCTAGGTGTCGTGGGGTTTTGGAGAATGCACATTCCAAATTACAGTCTGATTGTAAACCCGCTCTACCAAGTAACCCGTAAGAAGAATGCTTTTGAATGGGGCCCTGAGCAACGACAAGCCTGCAGGGAATAGTTCATGCAGTAGCCCTTGGGCCAGTCCGAACAGGACCAGATGTAAAGAATGTGCTCTACACTGCAGCCGGGGAGAATGGTCCCACCTGGAGCCTCTGGCAGAAAGAGCCTGGGGAAACTCGAGGTCGACCCCTGGGGTTTTGGAGTCGGGCATACAGAGGATCTGAGGCCCCCTACACTCCAACTGAAAAAGAGATATTGGCAGCATATGAAGGAGTTCGATCTGCTTCGGAAGTGGTCGGTACTGAAGCGCAGCTCCTCCTGGCACCCCGACTGCCGGTACTAGGCTGGATGTTCAAAGGAAGGGTCCCCTCTACACATCATGCAACTGATGCTACATGGAATAAGTGGGTTGCACTGATTACTCAGTGAGCTCGAATAGGAAACCCCAGTCGCCCAGGAATCTTGGAAGTGATTATGGACTGGCCAGAAGGCAAATACTTTGGGATATCATCAGAGGAGGAGGTGGTCCGTGCTGAAGAAGCCCCACTGTACAACAAGCTACCAGAAAATGAGAAGAAATATGCCCTGTTCACTGATGGGTCCTGTTGTATCGTGGGAAAGCATCGGAGATGGAAAGCTGCTGTATGGAGTCCTACACGACGAGTTGCAGAAGCTGCTGATGGAGAAGGTGAATCGAGTCAGTTTGCAGAAGTGAAAGCCATCCAGCTGGCCTTAGATATTGCTGAACGAGAAAAGTGGCCAGTTCTCTATCTCTATACTGATTCATGGATAGTAGCAAATGCCCTGTGGGGGTGGTTACAGCAATGGCAGCAGAATAACTGGGAGCGCAGGGGCAAACCCATCTGGGCTGCTGCATTGTGGCAAGATATTGCTGCCCGGGTAGAGAACCTGGTTGTAAAGGTACGCCATGTAGATGCTCACATGCCCAAGGATTGGGCTACTGAAGAAAATCAAAACAACCAGCAGGTGGATCAGGCTGCTAAGATTGAAGTGGCTCAGGTGGACCTGGACTGGCAACATAAAGGTGAATTATTTATAGCCCGATGGGCCCATGACACCTCAGGCCATCAAGGTAGAGATGCAACATACAGATGGGCTCGCGATCGAGGGGTGGACCTGACCATGGACACTATAGCACAGGTTATTCATGATTGTGAAACATGTGCTGCAATCAAGCAAGCCAAACGGTCAAAGCCTCTTTGGTATGGAGGACGATGGCTGAAATATAAATATGGAGAGGCCTGGCAGATTGATTACATCACACTCCCTCAAACCCACAACGGCAAACGCCACGTACTTACAATGGTGGAAGCAACCACCGGATGGCTGGAAACATATCCTGTGCCCCATGCCACCGCCCAGAACACTACCCTGGGCCTTGAAAAACAAGTCCTGTGGCGACATGGCACCCCAGAGAGAATTGAGTCAGACAATGGGACTCATTTCTGAAACAACCTTATAGACACTTGGGCCAAAGAACATGGTATTGAGTGGGTGTATCACATCCCCTATCATGCACCAGCCTCCGGGAAAGTTGAACGATACAATGGACTGTTAAAGCCTACGCTGAAATCAATGGGTGCTGGGACATTCAAAAATTGGGATACACATTTGGCAAAGGCCACCTGGTTAGTCAATACTAGGGGATCTGCCAACCGAGCTGGACCTGCCCCATCAAACCTGTTACGCACTGTAGAAGGGGATAAATTCCTGTAGTGCACGTAAGAAACATGCTGGGTAAGACAGTCTGGGCTACTCCTGCCTCAGGAAAAGGCAAACCCATTCGTGGGATTGCTTTTGCTCAGGGACCTGGATGCACTTGGTGGGTAATGCAAAAGAATGGGGAGGTCCGGTGTGTACCTCAAGGGGATTTGATACTGGGTGAGAATAGCCCATGAGCTGAATTGTAGGGTGTTAATTATTATATAATACTGTATGTCATCACTACCATGATTGCTTTATATATCATAGATGAAAATGGTGATTAATTACAAGGTATTGGAAAGAGTGTAACCTGAGCATGACATAAATGGTATGGAATAAGGGGTGGATATCTGTCCTGGTTCCAGTTAGGACAGAGTTAATTTTCCTCCTAGTAGCTGGTAGGGTGCTATGTTTTGGATTAGGGTGAGAAGAGCGCTGATAACATGCTGACGTTTTAATTGTTGCAGAGCAGTGCTTACACCAAGCCAAGGACTTTTCAGCTTCTCGCTCTGTCCTGCCAGCGAGCAGGCTAGGGGTGTAGCAGAGCTGGGAGGGGACAGACCCAGGACAGCTGACCCAAACTGGCCAAAGGGGTATTCCATACCATCTGACGTCATGCTAAACAATATATAGGGGTGGCTGGTCGGGGTGGGGGGGCTGGCTGCTAGGGGAAAGGCTGGGCATCGGTCAACGGGTGGTGAGCAATTGCATTGTGCATCACTTGTTTCGTACACATTATTATTATTAATACTATTATCATTATTATTATTGTTATTATTATATTCCTGTCTTAATAAACTGTCTCTATCTCAACTCACAGGCTTCACTTTCCCGTTTCTCTCCCCCCATCCCAGAGAGGGAGGGGGGAGGGTGAGCGAACGGCTGTGTGGTGTTTAGCTGCCATTCGGGTTAAACCACAACACATGGATTTGACGGATGGACCACTCGGTGAGTAAGGAATTATCACAGAATCAGAGAATCACAGAATGGTTGAGGTTGGAAGGGACCTCTAGAGATCATCTAGTCCAACCTCCCTGCTCAAGCAGGGTCCCCTAGAGCACATTACCCAAGATTGTGGCCAGATGGCTTTTGAATATCTCCAAGGAAGGAGACTCCACCACCTCTCTGGGCAACCTGTTCCAATGTTCAGTCATCCTCTTAGTAAAGAAAATTTTCCTCATGTTCAGATGGATCTTCCTGTGTTCCGGATTGTGCCCGTTGTCTCTCATCCTGTCGTGCACCACTGAGAAGAGTCTGGCCCCATCCTCTTGACATCCTCCCTTCAGGTATTTATATACATTGATAAGATATGTTCTGAGCCTTCTCTTCTCCAGGCTGAACAGGTCCAGTTCCCTCAGCCTTTCCTTATATGAGAGATGCTCCAATCCCCTAATCATCTTCATAGCCCTCTGCTGGACTCGCTCCAGGAGCTCCATGTCCCTCTTGTACTGGGGATACCCAGAACTGGACAGAGTACTCCAAATGAGGCCTTACCAGGGCTGAGTAGAGGAGGAGGATAACCTCTCTTGACCTACTGGCAACATTCTTCTTAATGCAGGCCAGGATACCATTGGCCTTCTTGGCTGCAAGTGTGCATTGCTGGTCAGCTTATCATCCACCAGGACCCTCAGGTCCTTCTCCGCAGAGCTGCTTTTCAGCAGGTCAGCCCCCAGCCTGTACTGGTGCATGGGTTTATTCTTTCCCCAGTTCAGGACTGTCCTGGTTTTGGCTAGGATAGAGTTAATTTTCCTCCTAGTGCTATTTTTGGATGTAGGATGAGAATAATGTTGATAAAATGCTGATGTTTTAATTGTTGCAGAGCAGTGCTTACACTAAGTCAAGGACTTTTCAGCTCATCATACTGCTCAGACTGTGAGGAGGCTGGGGGTGCAGCAGGAGCTGGGAGGGGACAGAACCAGGACAGCTTGCCCAAACTGGCCAAAGGGATATTCCATGTCGTATGACGTCATGCTGAAAAATTAATATGGGGTGGCTGGCCAGGGGTGTGTGTGAAGGAACAGAGGACCAATTGCATTGTGCCTCACTTGCTTTGTGCATATTATTATTACTACTACCACTATTATTATTATTTCTCTTTCTTTTCTGTCCTATTAAACTGTCATTATCTCACCCCACAAGATTTAACTTTTTTTTTTTTTCCCATCCCACTCTTGGGGGGGAGGGTGAGCGAATGGCTGTGTGGTGCTTAGCTGCCTGCTGGGTTAAACCACAACAAGGACCCTGCACTTGCCTTTCTTGAGTTTCAAAAGGTTCCTCTCTGCCCATCTTTGCAGCCTGTCAAGAGCCTTCTGAATGACAGCACAGCACTCTGGTGTATCAGCCATTCCTCACAGTTTTGTATCATCAATAACTTGCTGGAAGAAACACTCTAGTCCTTCTTCCAAGTCATTGATGAATAAGTTAAACAACACTGGACCCAGTATTTACCCCTGGTGGACACTGCTAGCTACAGGCCTCCAACTAGACTGTGCTACTGATCACAACCCTCTGAGACCTTCTGTTCAGGCAGTTCTCAATCTACCTCACCATCCACTCATCCAGCCTGCAGTTCCTGAGCTTGCCTATGAAGATATCATGGGAGACAGTGTCAAAAGCCTCACTGAAGTCCAGGAAGACAACATCCACTGCTCTCCCCTCATCTACCCAGACACTCATTCCATCATAGAAGGCTATCAGATTGGTTAAACATGATTTCCCCTTAGTGGATCCATGCTGACTATTCCTCATCACCTTGTCTTCCACATGCTTAGAGATACCATCCAGGATGAGCTGTTCCATCACCTTTCCAGGGACTGAAGTAAGGCTAACTTCCCTGTAGTTTCATGGGTTTTCCTCCTTGCCCTTTTTGAAAACTGGGGTGACATTTGCTTTCTTCCAGTCCTCAGGCACCTCTCCTGATTGCCATGACCTTTCAAAGATGATCGAGAGTGGCATAGCAATGATGTCTGCCAGCTCCCGCAGCACTCATGGCTGCATCCCATCAGGGCCCATAAATTTTAAGTTATCAAGTTGATACCTCAAATGATCTCTAACCCAATCCTCCTCAACCAAGGGAAAGTCTTCCTTTCTCCTGACTTTCTCCCTGGTTTCCTGGGTCAGGGATTCCTGAGGGCTGGCCTTGGCAGTGAAGACTGAAGCAAAGGCGGCATTAAGTATCTCTGCCTTCTCTGCATTCTCCATTGCCAGGGTCCCTGCCCCATTCAGTAGTAGGCCTACATTTTCCCTAATTTCCCTTTTGCTATTGATGTATTTGAAGAAGCCTTTCTTGTTGTCATTGACATCCTCAGACAAATTTAATTTCAAATGGGCCTTGGCCTTCCTTGTTGTATTTCTGCATACTCTGACAGCATCCCTATATTCATCCCCAGTGGCCTTTCCCTGCTTCCACCTCCTGTACACATCCTGCTTCTGTTTGAGTTTTGTCAGGAGTTCCTTGTTCATCCATGTAGGTCTCCTGCCCTCTTTGCTTGACTTCTTACTCATAGGAATGCACCAATCTTGAGCTTGGAAGAAGTAATGCTTGAATATTAACCAGCTCTCTTGGACCCCTTTTCCTTCTAGGACCCATTCCCATGGAATTCTTCCAAGAAGGTCCCTGAAGAGGACAAAGTTAGCTCTGCTGAAGTCAAGGATTGTGATCTATCTTATTGCCTTGCTTCCACCTTGCAGGATCCTGAACTCCATGATCTTGTGGTCACTGTAGCCAAGGCTGCCCCCAACCTTCACATCTCCAACCAGTCCCTCTTTGTTTGTTAGTACAAGGTCCAGCAACATACCATTCCTCATTGGCTACTCCATCACCTGCGTCAGAAAGTTATTAACAGTGCTTTCCAGGAACCTCCTGGATTGTTTGTGCTTTGCTGTGTTGCTCCTCTGGCAGATGTCAGGGTGGCTGAAGTGCCCCATGATAACTAGGGCCTGTGATGGTGAGGCTACTTCCAGCTGTCTGTAGAAGGCCTCATCTACTTCCTCCTCCTAATCAGATGGCCTGTAGCAAACACCCAAAACACTGTCACCCTTGTTAGTCTGTCCTTTAATCCTTCCCTATAAATTCTTGATCCACTCATCATCCACCACAAGGTAGACCTCCATACATTCCAGGTGTTCTTTCACATAAAGGGCAACTCCACCACCTCACCTATCTGGCCTG
Organism: Anser cygnoides; assembly: GCF_040182565.1. Taxonomy (NCBI): domain Eukaryota; kingdom Metazoa; phylum Chordata; class Aves; order Anseriformes; family Anatidae; genus Anser; species Anser cygnoides. Next base: position 731,822 of record NW_027103069.1, on the reverse strand, counting down.
TCTTAGAAAGGGCACAAGAGTTGAGATAAGGACAGAGATATCACTCAACAATTAGCCTCATGGGCAAAACAGACTCAACAGAGAGATTAATATAATTTATTGCCTATCACTAGCAGACTAGAACAGTGAGAAACTAAAAGCAAACTAAAAGCATCTCCCCCCCATCTACCCTCTTCTACAACCTCCCCCCGAGCGGTGCAGGGGAACGGGGAATAGGGTTTGTGGTCAGTCCATAACGCTTCATCTCCACCACTCCTTCATGGTCACTCTCTTCCCCTGCTCCAATGTGGGGCCCCTCCCATGGTCAAAAGTCCTTCCCAAATTGAACCTATGTGGACTTCCCACAAACAGCAGATGGAACAGGTTGCCCAGAGAAGCTGTGAATGGCCCCTCCTTGGAAGTGTTCAAGGCCAGGTTGGATGGAGCTTTGAGCAACCTTATGTAGTGGAAGGTGTCCTGGCCCATGGCAGGGGGGTTGGAACTAGATGACCTTTAAGGTCCCTTTCAACCCAAACAATTCTATGACTGTATGATTCTGCAATTTTGTCTTTGTTCTCAACTAAAGCTGAAATGCACAACTGTCAACATCACCATTTACTAATATCTTTATTATTTCTGCCCAGGGCTTAAATTCTGTGATCATATTTGTGCACTAAGTGTGAAATTCATCTCTGTGGGACCACTCCAAGGCCACGCCACTGAAGTCACTCACAGTGTTGTCAATTAGAAAGCAAGGGAAGAAATACCGTACACCTTCTGCTAGCTCTATGTACTGGGATGGATGCCAATCACTATAAAGTATTTGATAGACATCAATCTCCAAAAAAGTTAATGTTAAAATGCTACAATCATGGAAACATCTTGTTTTCATTAATATTGTCAAGAAAGTTAATATTTAAAGCTATTTAATATTTAACATTTTATGTTAATGTTAATGCTATATCATATTATTTCTAATATTAATTATTAGAAGAGGTATTATATACGTAGAAAATGATAAAAATGCATTTAAATGAAAGATATAAGTACATCTGTAAGCAAGACCTGGTATGCAGATAACAAAATTCACTCTTTTTCTACTATTGTGAAGACATGAAGAGTATTTTTATATTTATGGTGGTTTAACATTGGCAGGTGTATTGGGTTTACGTGGCAAGGTTTTGGTAGTGGGGGGCTGCAGGGGTGGTCTATGTGAGAAGAGTCCAGAAGCTGCCCCATGTTAGATAAGAGCCAGTTTCAGCCAGCTGGAAAAGGGACCTGCTGCTGGCCAGAGCCGAGCCAATAAGCAATGTTGCTTGCGCCTCTGTGAGAGCAGATTTAAGAAATTGAAAAAAACTGCTGCTGCACAACAGCAGCTGGGAGAGTGAGGAGTGAGAAACAGCCCTGCAGGCACCAAGGTTAGTGAAGAAGGAGGGGGAGGAGGTGCTCCAGGCGCTGGAGCAGAAGTTCCCCTGTGGCCTATGGAGAGGACCATGGTGGAGCAGATTTACATGCTGCAGCCTGTTAAGGAGCCCACAGTGCAGCAGGTGGATCTGACCTGAAGGAGGCTGTGGCCTATAGAGAGCCCCCCCACCAGAGCAGACTCTGGACCAGACCTGTAGTTCGTGGAGAGGAGCCCAAGCAGGAGCAGGTGATCTGGCAAGAGCTGCCGCCCGTGGGGGACCCATGTTGGAGCAGATTGCTCCTGATAGATGGACCCCGTAGTAATGCTTTCTACCTGCTACTCCTTCACATTCTCTTCCCCTGCTCCACCGTGGGGTCTCTCCCACAGAATGCAGTCCTTCCCCAAATGATCCAAGTTCTTCAAGAACTGCTCCAATATGGGTCTGTACCATGGGGCCCATCCTTCAGGAGCAAATTGCTCCAGCATGGGTCTCCCACGGGTGGCAGCTCCTGCCAGTTCTCACGCAGGCTCCTCTCCACAGTCTGAAGGTTCTGGCCTGGAGTCTGCTCCTGCAGGAGCTCTCCATGGGATGCAGCCTCCTTCAGGCCAGATCCACTTGCTCCACCGTGGGCTCCTCCATTGGATGCTGCGTGAAGATCTACTCCACTGTGGTACACCATGGGCTGCAGTGGGACGACCTGCTCCACCATGGTTCTCTCCAAGGACCACAAGTGAAATTCAGCTCCAGCACCTGGAGCACCTCCTTCCCCTCCTTCTGCACTGTCCTTGGTGTCTGCAGGGTTGTTTTTCTCTGCATTTTCTCACTCCTCTTTCACAGCTGCTGTTTTGCAGCAATTTTATTCCCTTTCTTAGATATGTTCTCAGAAAGGTGAGAGGTGAGATGCTTATTGACTCAGCTTTGGCCAGTGGTGGGTCCCTTTGAAGCCAGATGGAACTGGCTGTTATCTAACATGGGGCATCTTCTAGAGTGTCTCACAGAGGCCAAACCTTTGCCACATAAGCCCAGTACAATATTGTGCAATGGTATCCAGAAACAGTTTTTGTGAAACTGATACCTAGAACCTATTTTTCCATGTTGGCACAAGAAAAGGAAGAGAGAGCTATGATGTTATGTAAAGGTGTAGAGATGGGTGTGTTTAATCTAGAGACTAATTGCTAAAAGAATCATAGTAACTTTTTACTATCATTTTAATACACTGTGATTTAGAAGTTTAAAAGCAGAGTGAGAGGATGGGATAAACAGAATAAGATTTAACAAAACAGAAGAAAATACACCAATTACTTATTATGGACTGAAAAGTTCTCCCCCTAAACTTCTCCTTCCCAAAAAAATCCATGCAAGCTTTTCCTTAGGCTACTGTTACCATAAAAGCTGGTCAAAGAAACTCTCTAAGACTCAATTTTGTAGTTTTAGAAAGCAGGCATTCTTTTTATTGCAGCACTGGATGCACGGGGGATAGTTCTTCCTAGTGTGCATACCTGGCTCAAAAACTCTTAAGCTTATATACACTGCAGACATTACATATGCAAAAGCTTTCCCGCAATGCATATACATATTCATTATTTTACCCCCAAATCATTTACATAGTGTCTGCCCCTTTTGGGCATGCGCTGTTATGGGTTGGTGGTCTTTAGAGGTCTCTGAGACCCTCTGGTGGTTGTTTTCTTGGTGTCCTCTAGTTGAACTCTACCTTAATGCATGCACAGTGTGGGTCATCCCAGATGGTTCATCTCTTTTTCCCATTTATATGGTCCTAAACTGGTCCTAGCGGGTTTTAATCACAAAGCTTAGCAAGGCCCAAGGCTTCTGATCTATTTGTGCATGCTATCAACAAAGCTCAAGGTTTTCTTATCCTTTTCGTACATAACAAATTTTCAAAGTTGCTCAAGTAAGCATAATTGAAGTACTACAGAGATACAGTAGAATCTTTGTTCAAAGCATCAATTCCCCCCTTTTATTGAGACTTTGTACTCACAAATCCAAAGCCTCAATATTTAAACTTTACTTCCATGTACAATTGACTGCAACAACTACAGCATTTAATCATTATACAGGCTAAGATGTGCAGACAAATTATAACTATTATAATAACAATAAGTTTATGCCATAGCTCTTCAAATCCCCAGGACATATTGTCCTTCATAACTTGATGCAAGATTTTTGTTTGCTCCCAAATTTCTGCTAAATCCAGAGAAATTCTGCTGGCTTGGTTGACATATATATAGCAGCTCATATTAATAATCTTTCAAACACCTCCCTGTAAAGCCAATAGTAAGTCAAGAGCCATTTGGTTTTGCATCACTTCCTTGGATAAACTAGATATTTCAATTTGTAGTGCCTGTGTAGCATCAATGGTTCTTTCCACTTTTCAGTTAGCGGCTCTGAATTCCACGACGTGATGTAGACCCAATCTCCAGGTTGAAATGAATGGGCTGATGTATCCAGTTCCAAGGGCCTGCTTGTCATGTACTTTTGCAGTTCCTGTAAAGTCTTTCCCCAAGACATTAAGTAATTATTTAAATCTATTTCCCGTCTCATATGGATTGCCCCTGGTATATGTGGGGTCTGATAGTCTCATATAGCAACTCATAAGGACTTAAATTATTTTTCATAGGGACTTAAATTATTTTTACCATGAGGTTGTATTATAATTCCTAATAGCGCTAAAAGTAGTGCTTGTATCCAAGTCATCGATGCTTCCTGATGTATTTTTGCAATTTGCAATTTAGGCGTATAGCTCATTCTTTCTACTTTTCCACTTGATTGTAGCCTGTAGGGGATATGGAGGTCCTATGCTATGCTTAAGCTTTTGCTCAATTGTTTTATAACTTCAGCAACAAAATGCAGTCCTCTGTCTGAGGACATTCCTAAAGGATCACCAAACCTTGGGATAATTTCTTTTAACAAGATTTTAGTTACTTCTCTAGCTCTGTTGGTTCGACAGGGAAAAGCCTCTGGCCATCCAGTAAAAGCATTACCCAGAACAAGGATGTACCTATATCCCCCCTTTCTAGGTAGTTCTGTAAAATCAAATTTTCCCCAGTCTCCAGGGGAATTTCCTACTTTTGTAACCCCAAAAATTAACTTATTGCTGGCATTTTTTTACATATATTTTACATACATATATTTTACAACATATTTCACATTTTTTCTGTAATGGAGCAGATTATTTCTGTCATTGCCCAGCTTATAACTATTTTTCAAAGATGTTTTTCTAAATTTTCAGTTCCACAATGTACTTTATTATCTTCTCATCTGGTAATTTCTTTCATTAATGAGGGCAGGATTACTATTTGCCCTGTGGGCGTAACAGCCCACCCATCTGTTTGTTGCTGTGCCTGTAAGGCCCTTTATTAATTTGGCTTCTTTATTATCATATTTAGGTGGTGTTTTCGGTAGAACTATTTCTGGTAATAATGCCATGACACCTGTTTCTGCAGCCTCTTTGGCAGCTTTATTTGCCAATTGATTACCTATTTCTTGTGGGGCCTTTCCTGTTTGATGGGCTTTGCAGTGCATTATTGCAACTGCCGTCGGTTTTTGAATGCTCTCTAATAGTTCTTGTATTTGTGTAGCATGCTTGATTTCACTTCCTTGTGCTGATAGTAGTCCTCTCTCTTTCCAGATGGCTCCATGGGCATGTACAACTCCAAAAGCATACTTAGAATCTGTCCAGATATTAACCTTTTTCCCTTCACTTAGTTCCAATGCTTGAGTTGAAGCTATTAGCTCTGCCTTTTGGGCTGATGTTTTGGGAGATAAGGCTCATGCCTCTATTATGCCATCTAAGGTCGTCACAGCATATCCTGACAATCTCTTCCTGTCATGAACAAAACTGCTGTCGTCAGTATACAATTCCCAGTCTAGGTTTTCCAACGGAACATCTTTAAGATCTGGGCAGCTAGCGTAAGTTTCTTCCACTGTCTTTAAGCAATCATGTTCTGGTGGACTCTCCACTCGATCAGTGGAGAGAAACACTGCAGGACTGACAACTGAAGTAGTCTTAAGATTAATGTCATCTTGTTTCAGTAGTATTACTTGGCATTTCAGCATACTGCTGGGGGACAACTAATCCCCTCCTTTTTGTTCTAAAACTGTGGATACCATATGTGGTATGTACACAGTTATCTTTTGTCCTAAAGTGAGTTTGCATGCCTCTTGAATTAATAATACTGTGGCTGCTACTGCTTTGAGGCAGCTGGGCCATCCCTGGCTTGCATTGTCCAATTGTTTGGAAAAATATGCTATGGCTCTCCATTGCCCTCCTAGAAACTGGGCTAGGACCCCTAGTGCCACTCCTCATCACTCATAAGTGAAAAGTTCAAAAAATGTTTGGTAATCCCAGGGCATGGACTTTCATCAGAGTTTCTTTCAGTTGTTTAAACACAGCTCTGCTGCCATTTGTCCATTCACGAGTCCCATTTTGTGAATCTTTTGGTAATTTGCATAGAGGTTTTACCAACAGGCCATAATTTGCAATCCACAGGTGATACCATTCTGTCATTCCTAGAAACGCTCACAGTTTTCTTGGTGTATGCGGCTTGGGGAGGTTTCAAATAGCTTCTTTCTGTTCAATTCTTGTTCAATTCTTGTTCAATTTTCAATGTTTTCATAAACAATTTGGATGTAGGACTAGAAGGTGTTTTGAGTAAATTTGCTGATGATACTAAACTGGGAGGAGATGTTGACTCTGTTGAGGGTAGAAAGGCCTTGCAGAGAGATCTGGACAAACTGGAGAGCTGGGCGATCACCAACCGCATGAAGTTTAACAAAAGCAAGTGCCGGGTCCTGCACCTGGGACAGGGCAACCCTGGCTATACGTACAGACTGGGCAATGAGACGCTGGAGAGCAGCCCCGCAGAGAGGGATCTGAGGGTTGTGGTTGATAGCAAGCTGAATATGAGCCAGCAGTGTGCCCTGGCAGCCAGGAGGGCCAACCGTATCCTGGGATGCATCAAGCACGGCATTGCTAGTCAGTCGAGGGGAGTGATTGTCCCGCTCTACTCTGCGCTGGTGCGGCCTCACCTTGAATACTGTGTGCAGTTCTGGGCACCACAGTACAAAAAGGATGTGAAACTATTGGAGAGTGTCCAGAGAAGGGCTACAAAGATGGTGAAGGGCCTAGAGGGGAAGACGTATGAGGAGCGGCTGAGGTCACTGGGCTTGTTCAGCCTGGAAAAGAGGAGGCTGAGGGGAAACCTCATCGCAGTCTACAGCTTCCTCATGAGTGGGAATGGAGGGGCAGGCGCTGATCTGTTCTCTTTAGCGACCAGCAGTAGGACCCGAGGGAATGGAGTCAAGCTGCGACAGGGGAGGTTCAGGCTGGTCATCAGGAGAAAGGTCTTCACCGAGAGTGTGGTCACGCACTGGAACAGGCTCCCCAGTGAAGTAGTCACTGCACCAAGCCTGTCGGAGTTTAAGAAGCGCTTGGACTATGATCTTAGTCATATCATCTGAATTTTTGGGTAGACCTGTGTGGAGCCAGGAGTTGGACTTGATGATCCTTGTGGGTCCCTTCCAACTCGGGATAGTCTATGATTTTTTGAATTCCTAATTGCCTTTGCCCTTTTGGAATTTTGAAGCTCAGGTTAGTTGACTATATCCCAGACAATTTGTGCCTTTTCCTTTGATACTTGGTATCTGCTAAGTCCCCAAAAGTTCAAGAGGTTTTTGGTCAAGGAAAAACACTGTTTCAAAGTTGCTTTAGCAAGCATAATTTAAGCACTACAGAGATACAGGGGAGAGTTCAAGGCATCACTGCTTACAGTCATCTTATTAACCTATTCCACAAGACTATAGTGATCAGAAAAAGTTGTTCTGCTTTTTGTGAGAATTATTCATGTTTTGAAATGGCTTTGACTCTATATCAGACTGAAGTACTGAACACAATTCAGAACATGAATTTTTTATTTTTTTCCAGTAAATCTAAATAAGCAGATTCTCCTGAAAAATTTCATTGTAAATGTAAATTTTAAAAAATGTATACAGATACTAAAATAAAATGTGGCAGATATTAAATTTAGGTCACATTTTCTACAGTGAATTTTTTGAATTAGCACATTTTTGAAATTGGTTCTTGTGGTGATCAAGCTCTCGATCCACTCATCATCTACCCCAAGGCAGACCTCCATGCATTCCAGGTGTTGTCTCACATAAAGGGCAACTCCACCACCTCACCTATCTGGCCTATTTTACCTAAAAAGCATGTATCCTGTGGTGATTTTACCCTGCTGGGCAGCTGAGCTCCACCACAACCGCTCTCTCACTCCCCCTCCTCAAAAGGAAAAGGGGGAGAAAAAAATGCGATGAAAAGGACTCAAGGGCTGAGATAAGGACATGGAGATCACTCAACAGTTATCATCACAGGCAAAACAGTCTCAGCATAGGGAGATTAATGACATTTATTACCTATTACTAACTTGCCATAGCAGCGAGAAACTAAAAACAAACTAAAAGCATCTTCCCCCCCATCTACCCTCTTCTACAACCTCCCCCAGAGCAGCACAGGGGAATGGGGAATGGGGGTTGCATTCAGTACACAACGCTTCTTCACGGTCACTCTCTTCCCCTGCTCCAATGTGGGGTCCCTCCCATGGGATACAGTCCTTCCCAACCTGACCCTACGTGGGCTTCCTACAGGCAGCAACTCTTCAAGACCCAAATATTGGTCCATACTACGGGGTCCATCTATCAGGAGCAATCTGCTCCAACATGGGTCCCCCACGGGCGGCAGCTCCTGACAGATTACCTGTTCCTGCTTGGGCTCCTCTCCACGAACTACAGGTCTGGTCCAGAGTCTGCTCTGGTGGGGGGGCTCTCTATAGGCCACAGCCTCCTTCAGGTCAGATCCACCTGCTGCACTGTGGGCTCCTTAACAGGCTGCAGCATGTAAATCTGCTCCACCACGGTCCTCTCCATAGGCTGCAAGGGAACTTCTGCTCCAGTGCCTAGATGACCAGATGACCTCCTTCTTCACTGACCTTCGTGTCTGCAAGGCTGTTTCTCACTCCTCACTCTCCCAGCTGCTGTTGTGCAACAGTTTTTTTTTTTTTTTTTTTCCTCTTTTTCTTAAATCTGCTCTCACAGAGGTGTAAACAACATTGCTTATTGGCTCGGCTCTGGCCAGCAGCAGGTCCCTTTTCCAGCTGGCTGAAACTGGCTCTTTTCTAACATGGGGCAGCTTCTGGACTCTTTTCACAGAGGCCACTCCTGCAGCTCCCCACTACCAAAACCTTGCCACATAAACCCAATACAGTTCTGAAGTGAAGCAAAACCTACATAGAAGCCAAGAAAATCCTCTGCTGGAGGCCCTGGGGAGGTGGAGGCGATTGTTATGTTTTTGTAGGTCAGGTTCCTGCAGAGTGACACCTCCTTGGGTATGAGGGAGCCCAACATCCAGAGGACTCCTAGAGTGTTTCAGGTCTCATGAAGTATTAGACAGCGAGAGGCTGGAAGGAGCATGAAGTCCAGCTCCTACGCAATACTGTTTCTCTCTGCATTTTTTCTATTTTTACTTCCTAATAGGAATTTCTGGGGGAATTCTTCCCCTTCACAAATCTTTTCCACAAACAACTCAAATACTCAAGAACTGTACTGACAGAAGGGTTGTTTTACAGGGATTCATTGGGAAAAACAAAGAAACAATGCTTCACACAAGATCAGTAAGTCATGTCTTAAAACAAGTAAATCCCAGATAAAACATTGAAATATAGGGAGCATACATATTTTGGGAAGGGGATAGATTGTCTGACAGACTAAATAAAAATAATCAACAACAAAATGATTAATAGGTGACTCCTGAAATTTCTCTAGGCAGATTCTATGCACTGAATGTGAAATGATTGGAAAAGTGATGTGCACTTCCTGAATTAAAAAAAAAAGAAACTGAAATACCAACAGTGAATAGAATAGAATAGAATAGAATAGAATAGAATAGAATAGAATAGAATAGAATAGAATAGAATAGAATAGAATAGAATAGAATAGAATAGAATAGAATAGAATAGTTCAGTTGGAAGGAACCTACAAAGATCTTGAAGTCCAACTGCCTAACCTCTTCAGGGCTTACCAAAAATTAGAGCGTATTATTCAGGACATTATCCAAATGCATCTTCAACATTGACAGGCATGAGGCATCAATCACCTCTCTAGGAAGCCTGTTCCAGTGTTTAACTACCCACACAGTGAAGAAATTTTTCCTAATATCTAGGCTGAACCTCCCCTGGCACAGTTTTGTGCCATTCCCTTGCATTCTATCATTTGTTACCAGGGAGAAGAGAGGGGGCTCATCTGGGATATCATATTAAGATACCTAGAATGTTTTCCTTTTAATAATAACTATTTAGCACTTTCCTTTTAATGATAAATATTGAGATAAATATTGCCATGGAATTAATCCCTGTAACAATCTTAGATTTATTGCATTGCATTGTTTATTCAGAAACATTACAAAGCATTTATAGCTCCTGTACAGCTGTATAAAATACATGCAGCCCTGACTGAAATGTTGTCAGTCCAGGACAAAATATTGTAACCACTTGTAGGTGAATGTCTGGCACAATGCCTTCCCTTAGTGGGCATGCTTCTGCCAGTGCAACAGGCAGCTGTTATTCAGCTCCCCTCAGCTATAGCCAAATACTGGTAACTCCATCTTCCCCTGGTCTGCCCTGCTGTCAGGACAGCCCCACCACTGCTTGCCTTTTCAGGCACTCCCTGCAATTACATACAGCCTTGGCCCTGCATACTAATTGACACATTTAAAGACTTCTTGCCCCCTCATGTCCCCTCCTGAACTACAGGTTCCAAGCAGAGAAGCCTGGTTGCCATGGAAATCGAGACTCCAAAATGCCCTGAACCCACCATATCAACATTTGGAGCAGATTCCAGCAGTGAAGTTTAAAAGGGTATGTTTGGAGGGTGTAAAGGCAGAGGCTTGGGAAGGAGTAATGCTGACCGTGGTGGGAGCTGGGCTAGGCTATTCTGTCTGTTCAAAGCACTGTACAAAACTCAGTATATAATGGGCATAAAAAACAGACATTTAGTGGACAAATAGATTCAAACTGTCATATATGCTTTTGCTGGTGTTGGCTGGAATAGCCAGTTTTCTTCATAGTAGCTTGTATGGTGCTATGTTTTGGATTTGTGATGAAAATAGTGTTGATAACACACCAATACTTCAGTTTCTGCTGAGCAGTGTTTACATAGAATCAGGGTCTTTTCTGCTTCTCATACTGCCCTGCCAGTAAGTATGCTGGAGGTTCCCCAGAAGTAGGGAGGGGACATAGCCAGGACAGCTGACTCAAACTGATGAAAGGGACATTTCATACCATATGATGTTATGCTCAGTAATAATAAAAAATAGGGTGGAAGTTGCTCTGGGACTGTCTGGATATTGGTTGGCTGGTGGTGAGCAATTGTGTTTTGCATCACTTGTGTTTCTTGTTTTTGTTTTTATGTTGTTTCCTTTTTATTTTTAAACTTATTAAACTGTCTTTATCTCAACCCATGATTTTCCTAACTTTTCATAGAATCATAGAATGTCTCGGGTTGGAAGGGACCTTAAAGATCATCTAGTTCCAATCCCCTTGCCATAGGCAGGGATGCCACCCCCTAGATCAGGTTGCCCAGGGCCTCATCCAACCTGGTCATGAACACCTCCAGGGATGGGGCATCCACAACTTCTCTGGGCAACCTGTTCCAATGCCTCACCACCCTCTGAGTGAAGAATTTCCTCCTAACCTATAATCTAAATCTCCCCTCTTTTAGTTTGACTTTTGCCTGTCCAATTTCTCTTTCCCTATCCCACTGGGGGTGGGTGGGAGGAGTAAGATAGCAGCTCTGTGTTGGTGAGATGCCTACCTGGATTAAACCAAAACAGTCCTTTTTAGTGCCCAACGTGGGGCACGAAGGGTTTGAGAGAATGACACAGTTGACCAGAGAGTATTAGAAGGAGTTTGTCATTATTATATCTGTTTAGCAGTTGTTGGTCATGATGTTGACTTATTTGTTTCTTGACATTGTTTTATTTGATTCATGCCTTTTTTGGCTTTTTCAGTTTGCTTTGCTGTGTAGCACTTGGTTGTGTTTTGCCTGGGAAACTGATGATAAAAGAACTGGCCTTGAGCCAAATCTGGTATTTGGGCCCTGCATTGCTGTTCTCCCTGTACTTTGGGAATAATCTCTTGGAGACAATTAACAATTACACTTTTCCCCTTTTCTCCCCTGATAGCCAATTGGTGGAGAAAACAAAGAGTGGCAACTTCCCCTTCTCCTGCAGGGTAGATATTTCTTGCCTTGTTACATTAACTATTCAGTATCTTAAGCATCCTTGGTTAACTTAAAATGCTCCTACTGCTATGTCTCCAGAATGTTTCCGACTTTTCCTAAAGTTAATTATTTAAGAATCCCTCAGAGATACCACAGAATCAGAGAATCATAGGTTATCTTGAGTTTGAAGAGACCCATGAGGATCACAGTCCTACTCCTGACTCCACACAGGGGAACCTAAGCGTTAAACCATTTATCTATGAGAGTTGTCCAGACACTTCTTGAACTCTAGCAGGCTTGGTGCTGTGACCACTTCCCTGTGGAGCCTTTTCCAGTGCCTGACCACCCTCTCAGTGAAGAATATTTTTCCTAATATCAAATCTGAACTTCCCATGAAGCCGCTCCTCATCCCCTCTAGTCCCTTCACCATCTTTTCCCAGAGGCAGTGTGGTTATGGGTGGCACAGTGCGTGGGAGAACATGGGCAGGTACCTAGAATGGTGAGTACCTCTGATTGTATGGGACTTCTCCCCCAAACAAGTGTGGAATCCTGATGAACATCTGAAAAAAAGAATGCCCTGACCATTGTAATCTCAGAGAGACATAACTTCTTGCACTGTGCTAGGGCATGGCCTATGTCTACTGATCCCTATTCAACACCATTCAGCACACTCAAGGGGAAGAAAGGGTCTCTGCATCTGAAGACAAAACACACACTGTGGCTAAACCAGGGAGCCAAACCTCAACTGTATCACTTGCCTTTGTAGTCAAGAAGAAACAATGGAAGTGGAAGTCAACTCATTCAGTACTGGAAGAAGATGCTTATACTTACCCTATGAGGGATCAGGAAGAAGAATTGGAAGAGGCAGCCTGTTCTGCAGCAGGGTCATCAGGATGGGGAAGAGACAGAAATAATAAACGAGTCAGAAACCACATCATCCCTATCCCTGAGTGAGCTGCAGATATGCGAAAAGATTTCAGCCGTCACCCTGGCAAGCACATTGTCACCTGGCTGCTCCAATGATGAGATAAAAGGGCCAATAGTCAGGAATTAGAGAGCAAAGAAGCCCAGCATCTGGGATCCCTTGCTAGGGATAAGGCCATTGACAAAGGGATTGGAAAAGGGGCAAAAGTCCTCAGCCTATTGAGGCAGTTCCTTTTGAGTGTGAAGAAAAGGTATCCCTTCAAGGAATATCTTGTAAGTTACTGAGGCAAGTGGACCACCATGGAGAGAGGTGAATTAATTGTTGTGGAGGTGATCTACAGCAGCCTGGACAACAACCAGGCATCCAAAGATCAGGATGAAGTCCAATGCATGTGGTCCATGTTGCAGAAGTTTGTACAGAGCGCACCGATGTTACTTATATCACATGTATTTAAGGTTTCGTATTTGTTGTTCTGAAGTGAAAGATTCCAGCAATTACAGCTTCACTGGCAATCTGAATATGCATTATGGAAAACATTTTTAATTACATGATTTAATAATATTTTTCTGCAGCACTTCTGTTTAATTCTGCATATGTGCAGGCTGTGCTCAGGAAATAAGGTAACTGTTTAATATTTCTTCTTAATCTAATCACTCAAGTGTATGGCCACCTGCCTACCTCTTGCACATCTATCTTTATGCAAACATTAGAGTTTCTCCCCTAACATGACTGCAATAGGAATTGACACTGGAAGGTTCAGAACTGCAGTGGAGACAGATGAGTCCTTGGCTATCAGACTATGTTATCTCCAAATTGTTTTCCTGTAGTATTAAACTGAAGAAAACAAGGATACCTTGAAGAAAACGGGGAGACTGGTAGCCTTGAGCTAGCAGAAGCAAGGGAGATAAGGGATGAAAGGTAAAAAACAAGAAGGGGGAAAACAGCTGAAGGAAGATTCCAGACCGACCTATGGCAACCTTTTGCTCATTAAGAGTCGCTAGCTGTCCTTGTTTCAGCTAGGATAGAGTTAACTTTCCTCCTAGTAGCTGGTAGGGTGCTATGTCTTGGATTAGGATGAGAAGAGCGCTGATAACATGCTGATGTTTTAATTGTTGCAGAGCAGTGCTCACACCAGGCCAAGGACTTTTCAGCTTCTCGCTCTGTCCTGCCAGCGAGCAGGCTGGGGGTGCAGCAGGAGCTGGGAGGGGACAGACCCAGGACAGCTGACCCAAACTGGCCAAAGGGGTATTCCATACCATCTGATGTCATGCTAAACAATATATAGGGGTGGCTGGCCGGGGTGGGGGGGCCGGCTGCTCGGGGATAGGCTGGGCATCGGTCAGCAGGTGGTGAGCAATTGCATTGTGCATCACTTGTTTCGTACACATTATTATTAGTAATATTATTATTATTATTGTTATTATTATTTTCCTGTCTTAATAAACTGTCTTTATCTCAACTCACAGGCTTCTCTTTTCCATTTCTCTCCCCCATCCCAGAGAGGGAGGGGGGAGGGTGAGCTGTGTGGTGTTTAGCTGCTGGCCGGGTTAAACCACAACACTAGCATATCAAAAAACATACCCATCAAAATGCAAATGTATGGAAATGTGGGATTTGGTGTGTCCCGTCCTGTCCCCCACCCCCGCTGGTCCTCTGTAATGCACAGGCTCGACAGAGATAAGTTAGGTGAGCTAAAACAACCCATCAAAATTAGCCAGAGAGATAGTTTCACAAGTTTTCTGTGTATAAATAATGGTGACTCAAGCCAGAGGTGTGCTTGCTTTGTGAAAGATTGCCAAGCACCTGATTCTGCAGAATAATATAATTAATTATTTAATTAAAATACCTTTGTGTGGATTCCGAGTCTGTGTGCTTGTTGTTGAGGCGCACTGGGCACAAACCTAAAGATAACAGTTTTGGTGACCCAGATGGGACCCCTAAATTAGCCTTGCCCAGTCCAACTTGTCGGCGTCAGAGGTGAGGATGCCAGAGACCAAGCACACACCAGTGATTTTATCAGGGTCTGACCTTGACCCTACGAAAGTCTGGCGCCAGTGAGCGGTACAACAATGCAACACTTTAAGGAATCCACCAAACATCAGGGGATAAAGAAGAAGTCACTGGTGAGTATGATATATATCTTTCTATGGGTATTTGGAGAGCAGATTGTCAGCCTCACACATAGGCGCTGTGGTTTGGCAAGAACAGGATATGGCCCTGTGAGCTACCTGACCCCACTGATGCATTAAAGTCAAAGACCGGTGTGAGCAACTGTCGAAGGGAGAATGAGAAGCGGTCAGTCCAGAATCGCCCCTTCCTCTCCCAAGCCTTAAAAACTGATCTAAATTTGGTGGTGAATATATGACAAAGGGTAAAATGAGGCAATATTGTAATCAAGAGTGGCCTCAGTACAAACTAGATGATGGGGAACAATGGCCAGTGAACAGATAGTTCAATTATGATACCATATTGCAATTATTTTGCCAGTGAGAAGGAAAATGAGATGAGTTGATGTTTGTTATTCCTTTTATGTCATTGTATCAGGACCTGAGAAGGCTGAGTGTGTATTGTGGGAAGATCATATTACGCATAGCACCAAAAAGGAAGGGAAGAAAGGGAGTGATTATACCCCCTAAAATTTATCCAGATCTAGAACAAAAAGAGGTGCAGTTATTGGCATCCTCAGCACCACCGCCATATAACCCAGAGGTTTCCCTTATTTCTGAGGCTTCTGTGGGGACATCAGAGGCCTCTCCCAGGGGTCGGATTTCTGAGGTTTCTGCTGGAGCATAGGAAGCCTCTCCTGAGGCTTGAGCTGCAGAGTTTTCTCCAAAGGTTTCTGTGAGGATGGAGACCTCTCCTGAGGCTCAGGCTTCAGAGGCTTCTGCAGGGGCATTGGATGCCTCTCCTAAGGCCCAGGATGATTCTAATTTTATCCCAATAGCACTTCGCACCTGACAGAAGATGAAGGGCGAGTTATCCAGGCTCTGCTAAGACAGGCGGTGGGACCAGAGGGAGAACCCATTTTTGCTTGTGTTCTGTTTACAACATTGGACTTGTTAAATTCGAAACAATCTGTGGAATCTTATAGGGATAATCCAGCAGCAGTGCATCAGCTGTTAGAAACTATTGTGATTTCTCATAACCCTAACTGGGGAAATATGCAAGCTATATTAAACACCTTTTTGACTGCAGAGGAAAGGAGAGTGGTTTTAGAAAAAGCTCAGGCAGAAACAAGGAAGAGGCACCCACGAGAGGAAGTAGAGGAATTATTACCTGTTAAGAAAGATCCTAAGTGGAACCCAAATACTAGCAGTTAATAGAATAATATCATCAGTTAATCCTTTATGGGATTCAACATGGGGTACCAAAATGAAAAAACCTCTCCAAATTATATGAGATCCACCAGGGCCCGGATGAGAACCCTTCTGCTTTTTTTGAATGCCTCTGTCAAACAGGCAGAAAATGGATAGATTTAGACCCAGAGGAGGAGGAAAATAGAAAAATGTTTGCCATGCTGTTTATAAGGCAGTCAGCCCCAGACGTTAGGAAAAATCTGCAAAAGATAGAGGGGGGATGGAGGAATGACGATCTCACAGCTGATTGACAGATCCTATAAGGTTTACAATAACTGAGAAGTAAAGAGAAAGAAAATGAGAGTACAGGCATCACTTATGAAAGACAGAGGTAGGAGTAAAGGTGAAGGAGGAATTTTTAGGGAGGCAAGGGCGAGAGAAGTCAGGGGAAGACTGCTCAATTGAGCCCCAATCAGTGTGCTATCTGCAAGAAGGAGGGGCACTGGAAGAAAGAATGTCTGCTGAGAAAGAAAAAGAAAGCAAGCAGTGAGGAAAGAGAGCGTGCTTTGATTATGCTGGAGGACTCAAGACTGACAGGAGCTGGGGGATGAACTTCCAGTTTCCCCAGCAGATGCCCTGGTTCCAGTGAAGCTGGGGGGAGAATTTCCTTTTAGATAGCAGAGCAACTCATTCAGTAGTAACAAATTGCAAAGGACCTTTAAGTAAAGCAAAAATCCTGATTGTTAGAGCAACTGGGAAACAGACTTTAAGACACTTTTTACAACCCATGGATTGTGAGATTGGAGGGAAGGTTTTGATGTACTGATTTTTATATATGCCTGAATGTCCTCTCTCTTTGTTGTGAAGAGATTTGCTGTGCAAATTATGTGCACAGGTAATCTTCTTTACAACCAGAATAAAATTTGAAATTCCATCTGAAAATGCATGGAAGACACAAATTTGTTTATTGACAGAGCCAAAGACAGGAGAAAGACAGCAGATCCCTGAAGAGGTGTTGAACGCAGTGGCTCCTTTCATATGGGCAGGTGTTGGGAGGAATGGGTTAAAAGCGGAAGATTGGCAAGGAGGATGGGATCAGAATGGAAGACTAGTGAGGAGGATTGTAAGTATGCTCAAGTGACCTTGCAGCTGGGAATGCGTAAAGTCTGGGGAGCAGCAATGGAGAAAAACATAAATTATGTCTTCTGCTGTTTGTGCTCTATGTGTTTGACAAGTAGCACATCTGTGCATAGATAACATAGGTGTTTGATGGACATGGAGGTGCCCTATCGGATGTGCTTGAGCTCCCGGCCTTGGTACAAAGAAGATCAAAGAAGCACAGTGAGAATCACAGCATGGTGGTTAAAAACTGTGCCTGCACGAACTATTGATAAAAACAGGTGAAACCAGCAGGCTGGCGGTCTCCTAGCACAGACCCTGTTTAGTGGTTCCTGCATTCCCGCTTGCATGCCTGTGCTCGTGTACCTCTGCTCGGGTGCTGCTTTGGGGATCCCCCGGTTGGCTAAGTAACAAGAATAAATCTACTCTTTGCATTTTAGCTGCGAGTCTGTGGTTGTTCCTGTTGCTTGCCTGTGCTGACTCACAGAAGGAATACAGCCTGTGAGAGCAAAAAATTCGCTTCCAGTTCTGGTTGAGCTAAAACTAGGAGCTATACCTGTACAGGTGCCACAATATCCAATTAGCCTTACAGCAAGGAAGGGGCTGGAACCTCTAATAGACAACTTCCTATCTTATGGGCTAATCCGTGAATGTCAATCTAGTTTTAACACGCCAACACTCCCAGTAAAGAAACCGAATAGCAGTGAATATAGGTTTGTGCAAGATTTGTGAGCCATAAACAAAATAACTTAAGACATCCACACAGCAGAGCTGAATCCGTACACCCTTCAAACAGCACAATCTTAAAGAGACTCTTACTTTACAGTGTTGGATCTTAAAAACGCCTTCTTTTGTATACCCCTGGAGCCTGATAGTCCGACTGTATTTGCTTTTGAGTGGTAAAACCCCACGACAGGGAAAAAGACCAAATGTGCTGGACAGTACTACCATAAGAATTCAAGAACAGCCCCATGTTATTTGGGATTGCTGTGGGGGCAGATTTAAATAACTGGCAAAGCAAGAATGAAGGGTCATTATTGCACTATGTCAATGATTTGTTGCTAGGAGCCCCAACCAAATAAAAATGTGTACAATTGACTATCAGCTTGTTAAATTACCTGGGAACAGCCAGATACCAAGTATCCCAGAAAAAGGCCCAGATAGCCCAGCAGAAAGTGCAGTAGCTGGGGTTTGATATTTTTCAAGGACAGTGAGCATTAGGTCCAGAGCGAAAAGAAGCTATATGGCTAATTGCTGTCCCCCAAACCAAAAAGCAATTGTGAGGATTCCTAGGGATGGCAGGTTTTTGTCGAATCTGTATCCCCAAATTTGGACTAATAACAAAGCCTCTGTATGAAGCAACAAAGGGATCAGAAAATATGTTGGAGTGGACTGCTGAGTGCTGTAAAGGATTTGATGATATAAAGAGGGCCCTAATGTCATTCCCATCCCTAGTGTTGTCTTTCTTTCCTTATTTTCTCAGCTAAAAGACTACACAAGCTATAGAAAGACTACACAAGTTACAGGCCTCCCTGTTTTCTTCAAGGTTTCCTTGTTTTTTCCCAGCTTTGGGACTACACTAGGGCTGCCAAACCTGGAAAAACTCTTTCAATTGTTTGTTCATGAAACAAGCAAGGTGGCAGCCAGTGTGATGACCCAGATGTTGGGAAGCTGGAAAACACCAGTGGCCTACTTTTCCAAACAGCTAGACAAAATGAGTAGTCAAGGTCGGCCGCCTCGGAGCTGGCGCAGCCGCAGCCACAGCACCTGATCGCGAGTTACAGGGGGATTTTGGGCCCTTGCTTCGCCAGGGGTGGCCCGGGACAGCAGCATGACCAGGCAGCACCCACCAGCTCTAGGAAGAGAGGCTGACAGGGAGTGGACGTTACCAGGGCAATGGCAACTGTGCCCATGCCCTCTGCCTAGAAAAAGCCTCCAGGAGAGCAATGACTAGTTGCTGCCCACCACGAGCAGGGAGGAGTCAGCAGCACGTGCACACTGGTGTGCAGCTGGCGCGGCAGGGCGCGGGAGCTCTGCACCAACTCTTGGCAGTCTGCGAGATCGCACACCTATCATGGTGTTCACTAGGCAGAGAACTCACTCCAAAAAGACTGTGGTGACCCAGACGGAGGGTCTGGGCCTGACCAGCAACAGGGCTGTTCAGGCCTCTGGCTGCAGGGAGCGCCTGAGCCTGCCGCTGCCAGGGGAGGGCAGCAGGGAAACTACCTGTTCTCAGGTGGAAGGTCTGCTCACCATGGTGGCTGAGCTCAAGGAAGAGGTGGAGAGACTATGGAGCAGCAGGGTGTGTGAGCAGAAGATTGACTGGTGGAGTAAGTCCTTGGTGTGCCAGAGAGAAGGGTGCCGGGGATGCCCTCCAGAGGGTGGTGGAGCCCCTGCCCTGTCGCTGTCAGGCAGAGAGAGGGGACCAAAAATATGAGGAGGGTTGGAAGCGAGTCCCGGTTCGGCCCCGCAGGCAACCCCCCTACCTACCTACCTCGCTTCCCCAGGTGCCCCTCCATAATAGGTTTGAGGCCCTGGATCTTGAAGGAGAGCTAGGTGAGGATGTGGTGGAAGTCCTGCCTATGAGGTCACATTAGAAGAGGCAGTTGACACCATGCCTCAAGACTGCCTCCGAAAAGAAAGAAAGAAGGGTAATTGTAGTAGGAGATTCCCTTCTGAGAGGAACAGAGGGCCCAGTATGCAGAGCTGACCCTCATCGAAGGGAAGTCTGTAGTCTACCTGGAGCCCAGATCAGGGATATCACCAGGATACTCCCCAACTTGGTGCGCTCCACAGGCTACTACCCACTACTGATCTTCCAGATAGGTGGGGAGGAAGCTGCATCCTGTAGTCTGAGGGGAATGAAGAAAGATTTCAAGGCCTTGGGACGGTGGTTGGTGAAAGAGTCTGGTGCACAAGTCATTTTCTCTTCCCTCCTTCCATTCTGGGGTGATGATGTGGGACAGAATAGAAGGATCCGGTCCATGAATGATTGGCTATGTGACTGGTGCTACAGGCAGGGCTTTGGGTTTTTGATAATGGCTAGTTTTATAAGACACCAGTCCTGACAGTAATACACGGGAAAGGTTTATCTCACAGGGGCAGAAGGATTCTGGGACAGGAATTAGCAGGGCTCATTTGGAAAGCTTTAAACTAGATCCGAAGGGGAATGGGGAAGAAGCTGGGCTTGCAAAGGTGGGGCAGCACTCTAACAGTGAGGAAGACTGGGAGGCCTCCCACCCCCCTAGGGTGAAATCGGTGTGCTCAGCTCCCTGAAGTGCCTGTACATCAATGCATGTAGCATGGGGAATAAGCAAGAAGAGTATTGTGGTTTAACACCACACAGCCATTCGCTCACCCTCCCCCCTCCCTCTCTGGGGTGGGGGAGAGAAACGGGAAAGTGAAGCCTGTGAGTTGAGATAAAGACAGTTTATTAAGACAGGAAAATAATAATAATAATGATAATAGTACTACTAATAGTAATGTGTACGAAACAAGTGATGCACAATGCAATTGCTCGCCACCCGTTGACCGATGCCCAGCCTATCCCCGAGCAGCCGGCCCCCCCACCCCGGCCAGCCACCCCTATATATTGTTTAGCATGACGTCAGATGGTATGGAATACCCCTTTGGCCAGTTTGGGTCAGCTGTCCTGGGTCTGTCCCCTCCCAGCTCCTGCTGCACCCCTAGCCTGCTCGCTGGCAGGACAGAGCGAGAAGCTGAAAAGTCCTTGGCTTGGTGTAAGCACTGCTCTGCAACAATTAAAACATCAGCATGTTATCAGCGCTCTTCTCATCCTAACCCAAAACATAGCACCCTACCAGCTACTAGGAGGAAAATTAACTCTATCCTAGCTAAAACCAGGACAAGGAGTTAGAAATCCATGTTTGGTCAGGAGATTATGATCTCGTGACAATTACAGAGACATGGTGGGACAGCTCACATGACTGGAATGTGGTCATGGATGGGTATGTCCTTCTCAGAACAGACAGGCCAGCAAGGCGAGGTGGCGGAGTTTCTCTTTATGTGAGAGAGCATCTATATTGTATTGAGTACTGTTCAGGGGTGGATGAGGAGCGAGTTGAGAGTCTGTGGGTGAGAATTAAGGGGTAGGCTGGCATGGGGGATACTGTTGTGGGTGTCTATTACAAGCCACCAGATCACAATGAGGAAGTTGACGAGGCCTTCTACAGGCAGCTGATAGCAGCCTCGAGAACACAGGCCCTGGTTATTGTGGGGGATTTCAACTACCCTGACATTTTCTGGAAGGCCTACTCAGCCAGCCATCCGCAGTCCAAGATGTTCCTTCAGTGTATTGATGATAACTTCCTGATGCAAATGGTGGATGTGCCAACTAGGAGAGGAGCGCTGCTGGATCTTGTCCTCACTAACAAGGAGGGGCTGGTTGAAGCGGTGAAGGCTGAAGGCAGACTTGGTTGCAGCGACCATGAGATGGTGGAGTTTAGGATCTCATGTGGCAGGAACAGAATACCGAGCAGAATCGCAACCCTGGACTTCAGTACAGTCGGCTTTGGCCTTTTCAAGCATTTGCTAGGGGAAACCCCATGGGACAAGATATTTGAAAGAAAAAGAGCCCAAGATAGCTGGTTAGCTTTCAATGACTGCTTCTTCCGAGCTCAAGAACAGAGCATCCCAACAGTCAGGAAAAAGAGCCAGGAGACCTGCATGGTTAAACAGGGAACTGCTGGGCAAACTCAAGTGGAAGAGGAGAGTCTACAGATCATGGAAGAAGGGGCTGGCCACTTGGGAGGAATATAAGGCTGTTGTCAGAGGATGTAGGGAGGCAACTAGGAATGCTAATGCCTCCTTACCTTGTGAGAGGGGTGAAGGACAACAGAAAGGGATTCTTCAAATACATTGTGGATAAAACTAACACTAGAGGCAATGTAGGCCCACTGATGAATGAGGTGTGTGCCCTGGTGACAGAAGATAAAGAGAAAGCGGAGTTACTGAATACCTTCTTTGTCTCTGTCTATAATGCCAGAGGCTGTCCTGAGGAGCCCCGTACCCCTGAGTCCCGAGAGGAACTCGGGATAAAGGAGGAGTTTGCCTCGGTTGATGAGGACTGGGTTAAGGACCGATTAAGCAAGCTGGACATCCATAAGTCCACGAGTCCTGATGGGATGCACCCATGGGTGCTGAGGGAGCTGGCAGAAGTCATTGTTAGGCCATTCTCCATCATCTTTGGTAAGTCGTGGGCATCGGGAGAGGTGCCTGAGGACTGGAGGAAAGCAAATGTCACTCTGGTTTTCAAAAAGGGCAAGGAGGACCCAGGTAACTATAGACCGGTCAGCCTCACCTCCATCCCTGGTAAGGTGATGGAACAACTTATCCTTGGCATCGTCTCTTGACATATCAAGGATAAAAGTGTCATTAGGGGCAGTCAACATGGCTTCACCAAGGGGAAGTCGTGCTTGACCAACTTGATAGCCTTTTATGAGGATATAACCAGGAGGATAGATTATAGCAAAGCAGTGCACGTGGTCTATCTTGATTTCAGTAAAGCCTTTGACACCATCTCCCACAGCATCCTCGCAGCTAAACTGAGGAAGTGTGGTCTGGATGATCAGGTAGTGAGGTGGACTGTAAACTGGCTGAAGGGAAGAAGCCAGAGGGTTGTGGTCAATGGGACGGAGTCGAGTTGGAGTCTTATATCTAGTGGAGTCCCTCAAGGGTCGGTACTGGGACCAGCATTGTTCAATATATTCATCAGTGACTTGGATGAGGGAATAGAGTGTGCCATCAGCAAGTTTGCTGATGACACTAAACTGGGAGGAGTGGCTGACATGCCAGAAGGCTGTGCTGCCATCCAGTGGGACCTCGACAGGTTGGAGAGTTGGGCGGGGAGAAACTTAATGAAATATAATGAGGGCAAGTGTATAGTCCTGCATCTGGGCAAGAACAACCCCAGACATCAGTATAAGTTAGGGACTGCCCTGCTGGAGAGTAGTGAAGGGGAAAGGAACCTGGGGGTCCTTGTGGACAGCGGAATGACCATGAGCCAACAGTGTGCCCTCGTGGCCAAGAAGGCCAATGGCATCCTGGGGTGTATCAGGAGGGGTGTGGTTAGTAGGTCGAGAGAGGTTCTTCCCCTCTACTCTGCCCTGGTGAGACCGCATCTGGAATATTGCGTCCAGTTCTGGGCCCCTCAGTTCAAGAAGGACAGGGAACTGCTTGAGAGCATCCATCTCAGAGCCACAAGGATGATTAAGGGAGTGGAGCATCTCCCTTATGAGGAAAGGCTGAGGGAGATGGGTCTCTTTAGCTTGGAGAAGAGGAGACTGAGGGGTGACCTTATTAATGTTTATAAATATGTAAAGGGTGAGTGTCAGGAGGATGGGGCCAGGCTCTTCTCAGTGACATCCAATGATAGGACCAGGGCCAGTGGGTTTAAGCTGGAACACAGGAGGTTCTGCTTAAATATGAGACAAAACTTTTTTACGTTGAGGGTGACAGAATACTGGAACAGGCTTCCCTGAGGGGTTGTGGAGTCTTCTTCTCTGGAGACATTCAAAACCTGACTGGATGCTTTCCTGTGTGACGTGATTTAGGTGTTCCTGCTCCGTCAGGGGGATTGGAGTAGATGGTCTTTCAAGGGCCCTTCCAATCCCTAACATTCTGTGATGTGTGATTCTGTGGAACTGAAATGCAAACTATCGCAAACCAAGTACAGAATGGCTTGGGTTGGAAGGGACCTTAAAGACCATCTAGTTCCAATCC
This sequence comes from Anser cygnoides, assembly GCF_040182565.1. NCBI lineage: Eukaryota > Metazoa > Chordata > Aves > Anseriformes > Anatidae > Anser > Anser cygnoides. Next base: position 708,069 of record NW_027103069.1, on the reverse strand, counting down.
CCTTGCCATAGGCAGGGATGCCACCCACTAGAACAGGTTGCTCAGGGCCTCATCTAACCTGGTCTTGAACCCCTCCAGGGATAGGGCAACCACAACCCCTCTGGGAGACCTGTTCCAGTGCCTCACCACCCTCTGAGTGAAGAATTTCCTCCTAACCTCTAATCTAAATATCCTCTCTTTTAGTTTAAAACCATTCCCACTTGTCCTGCCATTATCTGACTAAGCAAAGAGTCGCTCTCCATCTTTCTTATAAGTCCCCTTTAAGTATTGAAAGGTTGCAATGAGGTCACCCTGGAGCCTTCTCTTTAGGCTGCACAACCCCAGCTCTCTCAGCCTTTCTTTGTAGGAGAGGTACTCCAGCCCTCTGATCATCTTTGTGGTCCTCCTCTGGACTCGTTCTAACAGGTCCACATCCTTCTTGTGCTGGGGGCCCCAGAGCTGGATAAAGTACTCCAAGTGGGACCTCACAAGGACAGAGTAGAGGGGGAAAATCACCTCCCTCGACCTGCTGGCCACGCCTTTTTTTGATGCAGCCCAGGATGCAGTTGGCCTTCTGGGTTGCAAGCGCATGCTGCTGGCTCATGTTGAGCCTTTTGTCCATGAGAACCCCTAAGTCCTTCTCTGCAGGGCTGCTCTCAATGGGTTCTTCTCCCAGTCTGTACTCATGTCTGGGATTGCCCCAACCCACGTGCAGCACCTTTCACTTGTTGAACCTCATTAGGTTCACGTAGGTCCAGTTCCCGAGATGTTGAGCCTTTTGTCCATGAGAACCCCCAAGTCTCTCTCTGCAGGGCTGCTCTCAATGAGTTCTTCTCCCAATCTGTATTCATGTCTCAGATTGCCCCAGCCCAGGTGCAGCACCTTGCACTTGGACTTGTTGAACCTCATGCAGCTCACATGGGACCACTTCTCCAGTTTGTCTGGGTCCCTTTGGATGGCATCCCTTCCTTCTGTTGTATCAACTGCACTACTCATCTTGGTGTCATCTGCAAACTTGCTGAGGGTGCACTCAGTCCCATTATCTGTCATTGATGAAGATATTGAAAAGCACCTTTCCCAAGACAGACCCCTGAGGGACACCACTCGTCACCGGCCTCCACTTGGACATAGAAACATTGTCCACTACTCTCTAGGTGCAGCCATCAAGCCAATTCCTTATCCACCGGATGGTCCACCCTTCAAATACATATCTTTCCAATTTAGAGATTAGTATGTCATGCAGGACCGTGTCAAAAGCCTTACAGAAGTCCAGGTAAATGACATCACAGAATCACAGAATGGTCAAGGTTGGAAGGGACCTCTGAAGATCATCTAGTCCAACCCCCCTGGCAAACCGTACCCTGTAAATGAATTACTGACAGAAGGGAGTCAAATGCATATAAGAGGGGAAGGTTGAGTCAGGCAATATTTGCTGTCTTTGTCTGCTGTGTTGTCCTCTCTCCATAGATATGCATAGGAGCGACTACTGATTCCATTGGACATTCCGGTATACCCATTCAGACCTGGCCATCAGGTGCTGATCCGAAAGTGGAAAGATGGGCCTCCAAAGGAAAAGTGGAAAGGACCCTATACCATCTTGCTCCACACCTACACTGCAATCAAAGTAGAAGTGATCAAATCGTGGATTCACTATACTTGTATAAAAGCAGCACCAGAAGAAGAGAAGCGAGGCCTACCATCAGGAGAAACACAAGAGATTTCGTGGCAAGTTGAACGTACTGAGGACTTGAAATTGTTGTTTAAAAGGACAAAATGATTTCTATTTTGGTTATATTTTCCTTAAAAGAGCTGACCTATGTTTCGACTTCTTGGACATAGAATTCTATAGTTCAGTTAGCTTTAAACTTAACCCATTTTGCGACTATATCATCTTGTTGGGTGTGTACCCATGTACTTGTCTTGGCACATGACAGAACTCCTATCTATGCTATACCACTCACATTGCACAAGACAGATGTATGGCAATTAGCAAATACGAGCAATGCTAGTATCTTCTCCCAGTCACAGTTTCCCTCTCTCCCTGTGTATCCTATTGAGAGAGAAACTCTGTCATGGGCATGCTCAATAGAAGTAGAGAGAATGCTGCCCAGCGATCGTATGTAGGTTCCTGGAATCTGACTGGACAATGTAAAACTATTATTACAGTTGAAACTACCAATTACGCTATCATAAGAAATTATGGAAATAGAAGTGGACCTATTGGCCACCACTGGTGGATATCTGGCATGGTTAAACAAGGAGCTGCTGGTCAAACTTAGGCATAAGAAGGAAACGCACAGACAGTGGAAACAGGACCATGTGCTCTGGGAAGAGTACAGAAACGCTGTCCGGATGTGCAGGGATGGGATCAGAAAACCCAAGGCATGGATGGAACTGAGCTTGGCAAAGGATGCAAAGAATAACAAGAAGGTGTTCTACAGGTACGTTGGCTGCAAAAGAAAGACTAAGGAAAGTGTATCGCCTCTGACAAAAGAAGATGGAGAACAGGTAACAGCAGATGTGGAGAAAGCAGAGGTACTTAACTTTGCCTCGGTCTTCACTAGTGGTCTAGCTTCCCATGTCTCTCGAGTACCCAAACATCTAGGCGGGGGTGAACAGAGTACCTCCCACTATAAGCAAATAGCAAGTTTGGGACCTCCTGACGCAACTTAACTACACGTCTATGGGGCTTGATGACATGCATCTCAGGGTCCTGAGGGAATGGGATGATGCATTCGCCAAGCCACTCTCCATCATATGTGAAAAATCATGTGTCCTGGTTCCAGTTAGGACAGAGTTAAGTAGCTCATAGTAGCTGGTAGGGTGCTATGTTTTGGATTAGGATGAGAAGAGCGCTGATAACATGTTGATGTTTTAATTGTTGCAGAGCAGTGTTTACACCAGGCCAAGGACTTTTCGGCTTCTTGCTCTGTCCTGCCAGCGAGCAGGCTGGGGGTGCAGCAGGAGCTGGGAGGGGACAGACCCAGGACAGCTGACCCAAACTGGCCAAAGGGGTATTCCATACCATCTGACGTCATGCTAAACAATATATAGGGGTGGCTGGCTGGGGTGGGGGGGCCGGCTGCTCGGGAATAGGCTGGGCATCGGTCAGCGGGTGGTGAGCAATTGCATTGTGCATCACTTGTTTTCTTACACATTATTATTGTTAATACTATTACCATTATCACTATTATTATTATTATTGTTATTATTATTTTCCTGTCTTAATAAACTGTCTTTATCTCAACTCACAGGCTTCACTTTCCCGTTTCTCTCCCCCATCCCAGAGAGGGAGGGGGGAGGGTGAGCGAACGGCTGTGTGGTGTTTAGCTGCCAGCCGGGTTAAACCACAACAGTCCTTTTGGCGCCCAACGTGGGGCCCGAAGGGTTGAGATATCGACAAATCTGACCAGAGTGTGTTAAACTAAAATTGGTATAAGTATTGGACCTGCTTAATAGTTGCTAGTCACGATGTTGATTGCCTTAATCTCCAGTCTGCTGTACCTGTATTCCAAATTGAGTTTTATGGTGCGTTACTTTCTGTATGTGCTCCCTGTTGCACTGTTTATCCTTTCCGGGCCCTGGTTTAAGATTGTTATGGTACTGTGCGGTGTAGCAATGGCTTATGAAATGATGAAATATCTGGTCACGACTTTAACCTGGTATTTGTACTCAGCACTGATGTCGACTCTATACTTTGGAACCCATATCTCGGAAACTATTAGCAATTACACCTATTGCCTGTTTTCGTTAGGGAGCCAATCTGTGAAGGGGACAGGGGAAGACATGTTTCCCTACCTGTTCACTCTCCCTTTCTCCTTCACCACCACCCTCTTATCCCCCGAGCTAGTTACGGTGGTTCTCCGAGATGTTGAATATCCTTAGGGTACTCAGACCAGCCTGCTCTTGTTGTTATGTCTCCTGAATGCGCTTCAGATTTTGTGGAGGGTTAAACAACTACTTAGGAATCTCATCCGGAGATCTGTCTTGAGGCGGGATAGTTGCGAGTGGCAGGGAGTGTGGGAGGATATGGCCAGGTTTCTAGAGCAGTGGGCACCTCCAGTGTTTTGGACATTCACCCCTGAACAACTGCAAAATCCTAAAAAGCTGGCAGAATGCTTGAAAAAAAGGTGTCATGACTCTGGCAGTTCCAAAGTGACACAAATGACTGTAGCGTGCTGGGGTCTGGCTTGTGCCTATCGAGCTGCAATTGATGCTACTAGCAACCTAGCTCCAGCTCCTGCAGCCGCTCCAGCTCCAGCTCCTGCAGCCGCTCCAGCTCCTGCAGCCGCTCCAGCTCCAGCTCCTGCAGCCGCTCCAGCTCCTGCAGCCGTTCCGGCTCCAGCTCCTGCAGCCGCTCCAGCTCCAGCTCCTGCAGCCGTTCCGGCTCCTGCAGCCGCTCCAGCTCCAGCTCCTGCAGCCGCTCCAGCTCCTGCAGCCGTTCCGGCTCCAGCTCCTGCAGCCGCTCCAGCTCCAGCTCCTGCAGCCGTTCCGGCTCCTGCAGCCGCTCCAGCTCCAGCTCCTGCAGCCCCTCCAGCTCCAGCTCCAGCTCCTGCAGCCGTTCCGGCTCCTGCAGCCGCTCCAGCTCCAGCTCCTGCAGCCGCTCCAGCTCCAGCCCCTGCAGCCGCTCCAGCTCCTGCAGCTGCCCCAGCTCGTGCAGCTGCTCCCACTCCTGTGGCTGGGTCAGAGAAACGAGCTGTAGCAGTGCAAGTTGACCCCGCAGAGGGTATTCCAACCCCTGTGGCAGACCCTGTGTCTGGGTCAGAGAAACGAGCTGTAGCAGTGCAAGTTGACCCCGCAGAGGGTATTCCAACCCCTGTGGCAGACCCTGTGTCTGGGTCAGAGAAACGAGCTGTAGCAGTGCAAGTTGCCCCTGTAGACAAGGTGAAAAAATGGTATAGAGGCTCAGGTCGTTTAAAACGCAGACAGTCTTCTGCTAAGTCTGGGCGTAGTGAAGACGAGGCTGGGCCATCAAAGGTGCAGGAGACTGAAGATGAGGATGAGGATGGCGAAAAATCAACAGTAACTACCCGGACTCCATACCAGCCATCAAAGGTGCAGGAGACTGAAGATGAGGATGAGGATGTCGGAAAATCAACAGTAACTACCCGGACTCTACACCGGCCATCAAAGGTGCAGAAGACTGAAGATGAGGATGAGGATGTCGAAAAATCAACAGTAATTACCCGGACTCCATACCAGCCATCAAAGGTGCAGGAGACTGAAGATGAGGATGAGGATGTCGGAAAATCAACAGTAACTACCCGGACTCTACACCGGCCATCAAAGGTGCAGAAGACTGAAGATGAGGATGAGGATGTCGAAAAATCAACAGTAATTACCCGGACTCTATACTAGCGTGAGCTACGAGATGTGCGAAAAGATTTTGGTCGCTGTATAGGCGAGCAGCTTGTCACCTGGCTGCTCCGGTGCTGGGACACGGGAGCCAATTATGTGGAATTGGAGGGCAAGGAAGCCAGGCGGCTGGGATCCCTTGCTAGGGACGCATGCATTGACAAAGCAATTGGAGATGGAGCACGATCTCGCAGCCTCTGGAGGCGTCTCCTGTCAGCTGTGAAGGAAAGGTATCCCTTCAAGGAAGAACTTGTATGTTTACCAAGCAAATGGACCACCATGGAGAAGGGAATTCAGTACCTGAGGGAATTGGCCGTACGGGAAGTAATTTATAAGGACCTAGACGACGCACAAACATCCGCAGCTCCAGATGCAGTCCGGTGTACACTACCCATGTGGCGGAAGTTTGTACAGAGTGCCCCATCATCATATGCCAACTCATTGGCAATACTAGCCTGGAAAACTGAGGAGAATCCCACAGTGAATGAAGTGACTAAAATACTCCGGCAGTACGAAGGAAATCTCTCCTCTTCCCTAAAGGCCTGTGTCTCAGCTGTGGAGAAACTCTCTGAAGAGGTCCACCAACTTAAAGAGAATTTATCTTCCCCTCCACCTGAACGAACCAGTGTCCACCAGCTAAAAGAGAATGCTTTAGAGAAACTTTCTGAAAAGATCCACCAACTTGAAGAAAGATTATCTTCCCCTTCACCTGAACGAACCAGTGTCCACCAGCTAAAAGAGAATGCTTTGGAGAAACTTTCTGAAAAGATCCACCAACTTGAAGAAAGATTATCTTCCCCTTCACCTGAACGAACCAGTGTCCACCAGCTAAAAGAGAATACCTTGGAGAAACTTTCTGAAAAGATCCACCAACTTGAAGAGAGATTATTTTCCTCCCCACCTGTACAAACCAGTGTCTCAGCTATTAGGGGTAAACGTTCATCTATGCAAGGAAGACAATATGGTGGGCACACACACCGCGCCACCCTGTGGTTTTACCTACGTGACCATGGAGAGGACATGAGAAAATGGGATGGAAAATCTACTGCGACCCTAGAGGCACGGGTACGTGAATTGCAAAGGAAAACAATTGGGAAAAAGGAGTTCTCTGAAAGGTTTGCTGCTCCAACTTCCAGCAGGCAGTCCTTTAAACACAGAAATGAAGATTCTGACCAGGACTAGAGGGGCCCTGCCTCCAGCCAGGGGGAGGAAAGGGACAATCGAGTTTATTGGACTGTGTGGATTCGATGGCCTGGCACGTCAGACGCACAGAAGTATAAGGCTTTAGTAGACACCGGTGCACAATGTACTCTAATGCCATCAAGCTATAAAGGGCCAGAGCCCATCTGTATTTATGGTGTGACGGGGGGATCCCAGCAGTTAACTGTATTGGAGGCTGAAGTGAGTCTAACCGGTAATGAGTGGCAAAAGCACCGTATTGTGACTGGCCCAGATGCTCCGTGCATCCTTGGCATAGACTATCTTAGAAGAGGATATTTCAAGGACCCAAAAGGGTTCCGCTGGGCTTTTGGCATAGCTGCTTTGGAGACAGAGGACATTAAACAGTTGTCTACCTTGCCCGGTCTCTCAGAGGACCCTTCTGTTGTGGGGTTGCTGAGGGTTGAAGAACAGCAAGTGCCGATCGCTACCACAACTGTGCACCGGCGGCAATATCGCACCAACCGAGACTCCCTGAGTCCCATCCATAAGCTAATTCGTCAACTGGAGAGCCAAGGAGTGATCAGCAAGACTCATTCACCTTTTAATAGTCCCATATGGCCAGTGCGAAAGTCTAATGGTGAGTGGAGACTAACAGTGGACTATCGTGGCCTGAACGAAGTCACGCCACCACTGAGTGCTGCAGTGCCGGACATGCTAGAACTCCAGTATGAACTGGAATCAAAGGCAGCCAAGTGGTATGCCACAATTGATATCGCTAATGCATTTTTCTCCATCCCTCTAGCAGCACAGTGCAGGCCACAGTTTGCTTTCACTTGGAGGGGAGTCCAATATACTTGGAATCGGCTGCCCCAGGGGTGGAAACACAGCCCTACCATTTGCCATGGACTGATCCAGTCTGCGCTGGAGCAGGGGGAAGCTCCTGAACACCTGCAGTACATCGATGACATCATTGTGTGGGGTGACACTGCAGAAGAAGTTTTCGAGAAAGGGAAGAAAATAGTCCAAATCCTTCTGAAGGCCGGTTTTGCCATAAAACAGAATAAAGTTAAAGGACCTGCACGAGAGATCCAGTTTTTAGGAATTAAATGGCAAGATGGACGTCGTCAAATCCCAATGGATGTGATCAACAAGATAACAGCTATGTCTCCACCAACTAGCAAAAAAGAAACACAAACTTTCCTAGGTGTCGTGGGGTTTTGGAGAATGCATATTCCAAATTACAGTCTGATTGTAAACCCGCTCTACCAAGTAAACCGTAAGAAGAATGCTTTTGAATGGGGCCCTGAGCAACGACAAGCCTTTGAACAAATTAAGCAGGAAATAGTTCATGCAGTAGCCCTCGGGCCAGTCCGAACAGGACCAGATGTAAAGAATGTGCTCTACACCGCAGCCGGAGAGAATGGTCCCACCTGGAGCCTCTGGCAGAAAGAACCTGGGGAAACTCGAGGTCGACCCCTGGGGTTTTGGAGTCGGGGATACAGAGGATCTGAAGCCCGCTATACTCCAACTGAAAAGGAGATATTGGCAGCATATGAAGGAGTTCGATCTGCTTCGGAAGTGGTCGGTACTGAAGCGCAGCTCCTCCTGGCACCCCGACTGCCGGTACTAGGCTGGATGTTCAAAGGAAGGGTCCCCTCTACGCATCATGCAACTGATGCTACATGGAGCAAGTGGGTTGCACTGATTACTCAGTGGGCTCGAATAGGAAACCCCAGTCGCCCAGGAATCTTGGAGGTGATTATGGACTGGCCAGAAGGCAAATACTTTGGGATATCATCAGAGGAGGAGGTGGTTCGTGCTGAAGAAGCCCCCCTGTACAACAAGCTACCGGAAAATGAGAAGAAATATGCCTTGTTCACTGACGGGTCCTGTCGTATTGTGGGAAAGCATCGGCGATGGAAAGCTGCTGTATGGAGTCCTACACGACGAGTTGCAGAAGCTGCTGAGGGAGAAGGTGAATCGAGTCAGTTTGCAGAAGTAAAAGCCATTCAGCTGGCTTTAGATATTGCTGAACGAGAAAAGTGGCCAATTCTCTATCTCTATACTGATTCATGGATGGTACCAAATGCCCTGTGGGGGTGGTTACAGCAATGGAAGCAGAACAACTGGCAGCGCAGGGGCAAGCCCATCTGGGCTGCGGCATTGTGGCAAGATATTGCTGCCCGGGTAGAGAACCTGGTTGTAAAGGTACGCCATGTAGATGCTCACATGCCCAAGGATTGGGCTACTGAAGAACACCAAAACAACCAGCAGGTGGATCAGGCTGCTAAGATTGAAGTGGCTCAGGTGGACCTGGACTGGCAACATAAAGGTGAATTATTTATAGCCCGATGGGCCCATGACACCTCAGGCCATCAAGGTAGAGATGCAACATACAGATGGGCTCGCGATCGAGGGGTGGACCTGACCATGGACACTATAGCACAGGTTATTCATGACTGTGAAACATGTGCTGCAATCAAGCAAGCCAAACGGTCAAAACCTCTTTGGTATGGAGGACGATGGCTGAAATATAAATATGGAGAGGCCTGGCAGATTGATTACATCACACTCCCTCAAACCCGCAACGGCAAGCGCCACGTACTTACAATGGTGGAAGCAACCACCGGATGGCTGGAAACATATCCTGTGCCCCATGCCACCGCCCAGAACACTACCCTGGGCCTTGAAAAGCAAGTCTTATGGCGACATGGCACCCCAGAGAGAATTGAGTCAGACAACGGGACTCATTTCCGAAACAACCTTATAGACACTTGGGCCAAAGAACATGGTATTGAGTGGGTGTATCACATCCCCTATCATGCACCAGCCTCTGGAAAAGTTGAACGATACAATGGACTGTTGAAGACTACACTGAAAGCAATGGGTGCTGGGACATTCAAAAATTGGGATACACATTTGGCAAAGGCCACCTGGTTAGTCAATACTAGGGGATCTGCCAACCGAGCTGGACCTGCCCAATCAAACCTGTTACGCACTGTAGAAGGGGATAAAGTTCCTGTAGTGCATGTAAGAAACATGCTGGGTAAAACAGTCTGGGCTACTCCTGCCTCAGGAAAAGGCAAACCCATTCGTGGAATTGCTTTTGCTCAGGGACCTGGATGCACTTGGTGGGTAATGCAAAAGAATGGGGAGGTCCGGTGTGTACCTCAAGGGGATTTGATACTGGGTGAGAATAGCCCATGAGTTGAATTGTAGTATGTTAATTATTATATAATAATGTATATCATCACTACCATGATTGCTATATATCATAGATGAAAATGGTGATTAATTAGAATGTATTGGACAGAGTGTAACCTGAGCATGACATAAATGGTATGGAATAAGGGGTGGATATCTGTCCTGGTTCCAGTTAGGACAGAGTTAAGTAGCTCATAGTAGCTGGTAGGGTGCTATGTTTTGGATTAGGATGAGAAGAGCGCTGATAACATGTTGATGTTTTAATTGTTGCAGAGCAGTGTTTACACCAGGCCAAGGACTTTTCGGCTTCTTGCTCTGTCCTGCCAGCGAGCAGGCTGGGGGTGCAGCAGGAGCTGGGAGGGGACAGACCCAGGACAGCTGACCCAAACTGGCCAAAGGGGTATTCCATACCATCTGACGTCATGCTAAACAATATATAGGGGTGGCTGGCCGGGGTGGGGGGGCCGGCTGCTCGGGAATAGGCTGGGCATCGGTCAGCGGGTGGTGAGCAATTGCATTGTGCATCACTTGTTTTCTTACACATTATTATTGTTAATACTATTACCATTATCACTATTATTATTATTATTGTTATTATTATTTTCCTGTCTTAATAAACTGTCTTTATCTCAACTCACAGGCTTCACTTTCCCGTTTCTCTCCCCCATCCCAGAGAGGGAGGGGGGAGGGTGAGCGAACGGCTGTGTGGTGTTTAGCTGCCAGCCGGGTTAAACCACAACAGTCCTTTTGGCGCCCAACGTGGGGCCCGAAGGGTTGAGATATCGACAAATCTGACCAGAGTGTGTTAAACTAAAATTGGTATAAGTATTGGACCTGCTTAATAGTTGCTAGTCACGATGTTGATTGCCTTAATCTCCAGTCTGCTGTACCTGTATTCCAAATTGAGTTTTATGGTGCGTTACTTTCTGTATGTGCTCCCTGTTGCACTGTTTATCCTTTCCGGGCCCTGGTTTAAGATTGTTATGGTACTGTGCGGTGTAGCAATGGCTTATGAAATGATGAAATATCTGGTCACGACTTTAACCTGGTATTTGTACTCAGCACTGATGTCGACTCTATACTTTGGAACCCATATCTCGGAAACTATTAGCAATTACACCTATTGCCTGTTTTCGTTAGGGAGCCAATCTGTGAAGGGGACAGGGGAAGACATGTTTCCCTACCTGTTCACTCTCCCTTTCTCCTTCACCACCACCCTCTTATCCCCCGAGCTAGTTACGGTGGTTCTCCGAGATGTTGAATATCCTTAGGGTACTCAGACCAGCCTGCTCTTGTTGTTATGTCTCCTGAATGCGCTTCAGATTTTGTGGAGGGTTAAACAACTACTTAGGAATCTCATCCGGAGATCTGTCTTGAGGCGGGATAGTTGCGAGTGGCAGGGAGTGTGGGAGGATATGGCCAGGTTTCTAGAGCAGTGGGCACCTCCAGTGTTTTGGACATTCACCCCTGAACAACTGCAAAATCCTAAAAAGCTGGCAGAATGCTTGAAAAAAAGGTGTCATGACTCTGGCAGTTCCAAAGTGACACAAATGACTGTAGCGTGCTGGGGTCTGGCTTGTGCCTATCGAGCTGCAATTGATGCTACTAGCAACCTAGCTCCAGCTCCTGCAGCCGCTCCAGCTCCAGCTCCTGCAGCCGCTCCAGCTCCTGCAGCCGCTCCAGCTCCAGCTCCTGCAGCCGCTCCAGCTCCTGCAGCCGTTCCGGCTCCAGCTCCTGCAGCCGCTCCAGCTCCAGCTCCTGCAGCCGTTCCGGCTCCTGCAGCCGCTCCAGCTCCAGCTCCTGCAGCCGCTCCAGCTCCTGCAGCCGTTCCGGCTCCAGCTCCTGCAGCCGCTCCAGCTCCAGCTCCTGCAGCCGTTCCGGCTCCTGCAGCCGCTCCAGCTCCAGCTCCTGCAGCCCCTCCAGCTCCAGCTCCAGCTCCTGCAGCCGTTCCGGCTCCTGCAGCCGCTCCAGCTCCAGCTCCTGCAGCCGCTCCAGCTCCAGCCCCTGCAGCGGCTCCAGCTCCTGCAGCTGCCCCAGCTCGTGCAGCTGCTCCCACTCCTGTGGCTGGGTCAGAGAAACGAGCTGTAGCAGTGCAAGTTGACCCCGCAGAGGGTATTCCAACCCCTGTGGCAGACCCTGTGTCTGGGTCAGAGAAACGAGCTGTAGCAGTGCAAGTTGACCCCGCAGAGGGTATTCCAACCCCTGTGGCAGACCCTGTGTCTGGGTCAGAGAAACGAGCTGTAGCAGTGCAAGTTGCCCCTGTAGACAAGGTGAAAAAATGGTATAGAGGCTCAGGTCGTTTAAAACGCAGACAGTCTTCTGCTAAGTCTGGGCGTAGTGAAGACGAGGCTGGGCCATCAAAGGTGCAGGAGACTGAAGATGAGGATGAGGATGGCGAAAAATCAACAGTAACTACCCGGACTCCATACCAGCCATCAAAGGTGCAGGAGACTGAAGATGAGGATGAGGATGTCGGAAAATCAACAGTAACTACCCGGACTCTACACCGGCCATCAAAGGTGCAGAAGACTGAAGATGAGGATGAGGATGTCGAAAAATCAACAGTAATTACCCGGACTCTATACTAGCGTGAGCTACGAGATGTGCGAAAAGATTTTGGTCGCTGTATAGGCGAGCAGCTTGTCACCTGGCTGCTCCGGTGCTGGGACACGGGAGCCAATTATGTGGAATTGGAGGGCAAGGAAGCCAGGCGGCTGGGATCCCTTGCTAGGGACGCATGCATTGACAAAGCAATTGGAGATGGAGCACGATCTCGCAGCCTCTGGAGGCGTCTCCTGTCAGCTGTGAAGGAAAGGTATCCCTTCAAGGAAGAACTTGTATGTTTACCAAGCAAATGGACCACCATGGAGAAGGGAATTCAGTACCTGAGGGAATTGGCCGTACGGGAAGTAATTTATAAGGACCTAGACGACGCACAAACATCCGCAGCTCCAGATGCAGTCCGGTGTACACTACCCATGTGGCGGAAGTTTGTACAGAGTGCCCCATCATCATATGCCAACTCATTGGCAATACTAGCCTGGAAAACTGAGGAGAATCCCACAGTGAATGAAGTGACTAAAATACTCCGGCAGTACGAAGGAAATCTCTCCTCTTCCCTAAAGGCCTGTGTCTCAGCTGTGGAGAAACTCTCTGAAGAGGTCCACCAACTTAAAGAGAATTTATCTTCCCCTCCACCTGAACGAACCAGTGTCCACCAGCTAAAAGAGAATGCTTTAGAGAAACTTTCTGAAAAGATCCACCAACTTGAAGAAAGATTATCTTCCCCTTCACCTGAACGAACCAGTGTCCACCAGCTAAAAGAGAATGCTTTGGAGAAACTTTCTGAAAAGATCCACCAACTTGAAGAAAGATTATCTTCCCCTTCACCTGAACGAACCAGTGTCCACCAGCTAAAAGAGAATACCTTGGAGAAACTTTCTGAAAAGATCCACCAACTTGAAGAGAGATTATTTTCCTCCCCACCTGTACAAACCAGTGTCTCAGCTATTAGGGGTAAACGTTCATCTATGCAAGGAAGACAATATGGTGGGCACACACACCGCGCCACCCTGTGGTTTTACCTACGTGACCATGGAGAGGACATGAGAAAATGGGATGGAAAATCTACTGCGACCCTAGAGGCACGGGTACGTGAATTGCAAAGGAAAACAATTGGGAAAAAGGAGTTCTCTGAAAGGTTTGCTGCTCCAACTTCCAGCAGGCAGTCCTTTAAACACAGAAATGAAGATTCTGACCAGGACTAGAGGGGCCCTGCCTCCAGCCAGGGGGAGGAAAGGGACAATCGAGTTTATTGGACTGTGTGGATTCGATGGCCTGGCACGTCAGACGCACAGAAGTATAAGGCTTTAGTAGACACCGGTGCACAATGTACTCTAATGCCATCAAGCTATAAAGGGCCAGAGCCCATCTGTATTTATGGTGTGACGGGGGGATCCCAGCAGTTAACTGTATTGGAGGCTGAAGTGAGTCTAACCGGTAATGAGTGGCAAAAGCACCGTATTGTGACTGGCCCAGATGCTCCGTGCATCCTTGGCATAGACTATCTTAGAAGAGGATATTTCAAGGACCCAAAAGGGTTCCGCTGGGCTTTTGGCATAGCTGCTTTGGAGACAGAGGACATTAAACAGTTGTCTACCTTGCCCGGTCTCTCAGAGGACCCTTCTGTTGTGGGGTTGCTGAGGGTTGAAGAACAGCAAGTGCCGATCGCTACCACAACTGTGCACCGGCGGCAATATCGCACCAACCGAGACTCCCTGAGTCCCATCCATAAGCTAATTCGTCAACTGGAGAGCCAAGGAGTGATCAGCAAGACTCATTCACCTTTTAATAGTCCCATATGGCCAGTGCGAAAGTCTAATGGTGAGTGGAGACTAACAGTGGACTATCGTGGCCTGAACGAAGTCACGCCACCACTGAGTGCTGCAGTGCCGGACATGCTAGAACTCCAGTATGAACTGGAATCAAAGGCAGCCAAGTGGTATGCCACAATTGATATCGCTAATGCATTTTTCTCCATCCCTCTAGCAGCACAGTGCAGGCCACAGTTTGCTTTCACTTGGAGGGGAGTCCAATATACTTGGAATCGGCTGCCCCAGGGGTGGAAACACAGCCCTACCATTTGCCATGGACTGATCCAGTCTGCGCTGGAGCAGGGGGAAGCTCCTGAACACCTGCAGTACATCGATGACATCATTGTGTGGGGTGACACTGCAGAAGAAGTTTTCGAGAAAGGGAAGAAAATAGTCCAAATCCTTCTGAAGGCCGGTTTTGCCATAAAACAGAATAAAGTTAAAGGACCTGCACGAGAGATCCAGTTTTTAGGAATTAAATGGCAAGATGGACGTCGTCAAATCCCAATGGATGTGATCAACAAGATAACAGCTATGTCTCCACCAACTAGCAAAAAAGAAACACAAACTTTCCTAGGTGTCGTGGGGTTTTGGAGAATGCATATTCCAAATTACAGTCTGATTGTAAACCCGCTCTACCAAGTAAACCGTAAGAAGAATGCTTTTGAATGGGGCCCTGAGCAACGACAAGCCTTTGAACAAATTAAGCAGGAAATAGTTCATGCAGTAGCCCTCGGGCCAGTCCGAACAGGACCAGATGTAAAGAATGTGCTCTACACCGCAGCCGGAGAGAATGGTCCCACCTGGAGCCTCTGGCAGAAAGAACCTGGGGAAACTCGAGGTCGACCCCTGGGGTTTTGGAGTCGGGGATACAGAGGATCTGAAGCCCGCTATACTCCAACTGAAAAGGAGATATTGGCAGCATATGAAGGAGTTCGATCTGCTTCGGAAGTGGTCGGTACTGAAGCGCAGCTCCTCCTGGCACCCCGACTGCCGGTACTAGGCTGGATGTTCAAAGGAAGGGTCCCCTCTACGCATCATGCAACTGATGCTACATGGAGCAAGTGGGTTGCACTGATTACTCAGTGGGCTCGAATAGGAAACCCCAGTCGCCCAGGAATCTTGGAGGTGATTATGGACTGGCCAGAAGGCAAATACTTTGGGATATCATCAGAGGAGGAGGTGGTTCGTGCTGAAGAAGCCCCCCTGTACAACAAGCTACCGGAAAATGAGAAGAAATATGCCTTGTTCACTGACGGGTCCTGTCGTATTGTGGGAAAGCATCGGCGATGGAAAGCTGCTGTATGGAGTCCTACACGACGAGTTGCAGAAGCTGCTGAGGGAGAAGGTGAATCGAGTCAGTTTGCAGAAGTAAAAGCCATTCAGCTGGCTTTAGATATTGCTGAACGAGAAAAGTGGCCAATTCTCTATCTCTATACTGATTCATGGATGGTACCAAATGCCCTGTGGGGGTGGTTACAGCAATGGAAGCAGAACAACTGGCAGCGCAGGGGCAAGCCCATCTGGGCTGCGGCATTGTGGCAAGATATTGCTGCCCGGGTAGAGAACCTGGTTGTAAAGGTACGCCATGTAGATGCTCACATGCCCAAGGATTGGGCTACTGAAGAACACCAAAACAACCAGCAGGTGGATCAGGCTGCTAAGATTGAAGTGGCTCAGGTGGACCTGGACTGGCAACATAAAGGTGAATTATTTATAGCCCGATGGGCCCATGACACCTCAGGCCATCAAGGTAGAGATGCAACATACAGATGGGCTCGCGATCGAGGGGTGGACCTGACCATGGACACTATAGCACAGGTTATTCATGACTGTGAAACATGTGCTGCAATCAAGCAAGCCAAACGGTCAAAACCTCTTTGGTATGGAGGACGATGGCTGAAATATAAATATGGAGAGGCCTGGCAGATTGATTACATCACACTCCCTCAAACCCGCAACGGCAAGCGCCACGTACTTACAATGGTGGAAGCAACCACCGGATGGCTGGAAACATATCCTGTGCCCCATGCCACCGCCCAGAACACTACCCTGGGCCTTGAAAAGCAAGTCTTATGGCGACATGGCACCCCAGAGAGAATTGAGTCAGACAACGGGACTCATTTCCGAAACAACCTTATAGACACTTGGGCCAAAGAACATGGTATTGAGTGGGTGTATCACATCCCCTATCATGCACCAGCCTCTGGAAAAGTTGAACGATACAATGGACTGTTGAAGACTACACTGAAAGCAATGGGTGCTGGGACATTCAAAAATTGGGATACACATTTGGCAAAGGCCACCTGGTTAGTCAATACTAGGGGATCTGCCAACCGAGCTGGACCTGCCCAATCAAACCTGTTACGCACTGTAGAAGGGGATAAAGTTCCTGTAGTGCATGTAAGAAACATGCTGGGTAAAACAGTCTGGGCTACTCCTGCCTCAGGAAAAGGCAAACCCATTCGTGGAATTGCTTTTGCTCAGGGACCTGGATGCACTTGGTGGGTAATGCAAAAGAATGGGGAGGTCCGGTGTGTACCTCAAGGGGATTTGATACTGGGTGAGAATAGCCCATGAGTTGAATTGTAGTATGTTAATTATTATATAATAATGTATATCATCACTACCATGATTGCTATATATCATAGATGAAAATGGTGATTAATTAGAATGTATTGGACAGAGTGTAACCTGAGCATGACATAAATGGTATGGAATAAGGGGTGGATATCTGTCCTGGTTCCAGTTAGGACAGAGTTAAGTAGCTCATAGTAGCTGGTAGGGTGCTATGTTTTGGATTAGGATGAGAAGAGCGCTGATAACATGTTGATGTTTTAATTGTTGCAGAGCAGTGTTTACACCAGGCCAAGGACTTTTCGGCTTCTTGCTCTGTCCTGCCAGCGAGCAGGCTGGGGGTGCAGCAGGAGCTGGGAGGGGACAGACCCAGGACAGCTGACCCAAACTGGCCAAAGGGGTATTCCATACCATCTGACGTCATGCTAAACAATATATAGGGGTGGCTGGCCGGGGTGGGGGGGCCGGCTGCTCGGGAATAGGCTGGGCATCGGTCAGCGGGTGGTGAGCAATTGCATTGTGCATCACTTGTTTTCTTACACATTATTATTGTTAATACTATTACCATTATCACTATTATTATTATTATTGTTATTATTATTTTCCTGTCTTAATAAACTGTCTTTATCTCAACTCACAGGCTTCACTTTCCCGTTTCTCTCCCCCATCCCAGAGAGGGAGGGGGGAGGGTGAGCGAACGGCTGTGTGGTGTTTAGCTGCCAGCCGGGTTAAACCACAACATCATGGCAGTCAAGGGAAGTCCCCTGTGACTGGAAAAAGCGAAACATCACTCCCAGTTTTAAAAAGGGCAGAAAGGAGGACCCGGGGAACTACAGACCGGTAAGCCTCACCTCTGTGCCTGACAAGATCATGGAACAGATCCTCCTGGAAGCAGTGTCGAGTCACATGCAAGAGAAAGAGGTGATTCGGGACAGCCAGCATGGTTTCACCAAGGGCAAATCGTGCCTGACCAATCTGGTGGCCTTCTACGATGGAGTGACTGCATCAGCTGACAAGGGAAGACCGACTGATGTGTATAAATATCTCGGGGAGGGTGTCGAGAGGATGGAGCCAGTCTCTTTTCAGTTGTGCTCAGTGACAGGACGAGAGGCAACTGGCACAAACTGATGCACTTCTTTACTGTGAGGGTGACACAGCACTGGAGCAGGTTGCTCAGAGAGGTTGTGGAGTCTCCTTCTCTGGAGATGTTCAAAACCTGCCTGGATGCCATCCTGCATAATCTGCTCTAGATATCCTGCTCAGCAGGGGGGTTGGACTAGATGATCTTCAGAGGTCCCTTCCAACCTTGACCATTCTGTGATTCTGTGATGTCATTTACCTGGACTTCTGTAAGGCTTTTGACACGGTCCTGCATGACATACTAATCTCTAAATTGGAAAGATATGTATTTGAAGGGTGGACCATCCGGTGGATAAGGAATTGGCTTGATGGCTGCACCTAGAGAGTAGTGGACAATGTTTCTATGTCCAAGTGGAGGCCGGTGACGAGTGGTGTCCCTCAGGGGTCTGTCTTGGGAAAGGTGCTTTTCAATATCTTCATCAATGACAGATAATGGGACTGAGTGCACCCTCAGCAAGTTTGCAGATGACACCAAGATGAGTAGTGCAGTTGATACAACAGAAGGAAGGGATGCCATCCAAAGGGACCCAGACAAACTGGAGAAGTGGTCCCATGTGAGCTGCATGAGGTTCAACAAGTCCAAGTGCAAGGTGCTGCACCTGGGCTGGGGCAATCTGAGACATGAATACAGATTGGGAGAAGAACTCATTGAGAGCAGCCCTGCAGAGAGAGACTTGGGGGTTCTCATGGACAAAAGGCTCAACATGAGCCAGCAGCATGCGCTTGCAACCCAGAAGGCCAACTGCATCCTGGGCTGCATCAAAAAAGGCGTGGCCAGCAGGTCGAGGGAGGTGATTTTCCCCCTCTACTCTGCTCTTGTGAGGTCCCACATGGAGTACTGCATCCAGGCCTGGGGCCTCCAATGTATGGATGTGGACCATACAAAAAGGATGTGGACCTGTTAGAGCGAGTCCAGAGGAGGGCTAAGAAGATGATCAGAGAGCTGGAGTACCTCTCCTACAAAGAAAGGCTGAGAGAGCTGGGGATGTTCAGCCTAAAGCAGAAAAGGCTCTGGGGACACCTCATCACGGCCTTTCAATATTTAAAGGGGGTCTTATAAAAAAGATGGAGGACTCTTTACTTGTGTAGATAATGAAAGGACAAGGGGGAATGTTCTTAAACTAAAACAAGATAGATTTAGACTAGACGTTAGGAGGAAATTCTTCACTGTAAGGATAGTGAGACATTGGAACAGGTACCGAGAGAAGTTGTGGATGCCCCATCCCTGGAGGTGTTCAAGGCCAGGCTGGATGGGGCCTTGGCCATCCTGATCTAGTGGGTGGCATCCTTGCCTATGGCAGGGGGGGTTGGAGTTAGATGATCATTAAGGTCCCTTCCAACCCAAGCTGTTCTATGATTCTATGATTCTATGATTCTATGATTCTATGATTCTATGATTCTATGATTCTTTACCTGGGAGGAGTATATTCGTAGTGTGGTCCACAGGCACGTAAAACACTTCCTCCTGGATGGTATGGGACTTGTGTCCTGGGAGCCATAGTCCCAGATGTTAGACTCCATAAACACTCACACATAAGGGGTTGGCTAAGATCACCGGCTATCTTTATGACACCTAGAGAAGAATGAGGAATTTATAATCCCCTTTCAGATAGAAATACCTAGAATCATAGAATCATAGAATATCCCGAGTTGGAAGGGACCCATAAGGATCATCTAGTCCAACTCTTGGCACCGCACAGGTCTGCCCAGAGTTTAGACCATGTGACTAAGTGCACAGTCCAATCGCTTCTTAAATTCAGACAGGCTTGGTGCAGTGACTACTTCACTGGGGAGCCTGTTCCAGTGTGCGACCACCCTCTCGGTGAAGAACCTCTTCCTGATGTCCAGCCTAAACTTCCGCTGCCTCAGCTTGACACTGTTCCCGCGGGTCCTATGACTGGTGATTACGGAGAATAGGTCACCTGCCTCTCCACTCCCCCTCGTGAGAAAGTTGTAGACTGCGATGAGGTCCCCCCTCAGCCTCTTCTTCTCCAGGCTGAACAGGCCCAGTGACCTCAGCCGCTCCTCATACGTCTTCCCCTCTAGGCCCTTCACCATCTTCGTAGCCCTCCTCTGGACACTCTCCAACAGTTTCACATCCTTTTTGTACTGTGGTGCCCAGAACTGCACACAGTACTCGAGGTGAGGCCAGACCAGCGCAGAGTAGAGTGGGACAATCACCTCCCTCGACTGACTAGCAATGCCGTGCTTGATGCATCCCAGGATACGGTTGGCCCTCCTGGCTGGCAGGGCACACTGCTGGCTCATATTCAACTTGCTGTCAACCACAACCCTCAGATCCCTCTCTGCGGGGCTGCTCTCCAGCGTCTCATCGCCCAGTCTGTACGTATAGCCAGGGTTGCCCTGTCCCAGGTGCAGGACCCGGCACTTGCCTTTGTTAAACTTCATGTGGTTGGTGATCGCCCAGCTCTCCGGTCTGTCCAGATCTCTCTGCAAGGCCTTTCCACCCTCATCCGAGTCCACAACTCCTCCAAGTTTGGTGTCGTCGGCAAATTTGCTCAAAACACCTTCTAGTCCTACATCCAAATCATTTATAAAGACATTGAAGAGGACTGGCCCTAAAATGGAGCCTTGAGGGACCCCACTAGTGACCATCCGCCAGCCAGATGTGGCCCCATTTACCACAACCCTTTGAGCCCTGCCTGTCAGCCAATTGCTCACCCATCGTATGATGTTTTTGTTAAGTTGTATGCTGGACATTTTGTCCAGTAGGATCCTATGGGAAACCGTGTCAAAAGCTTTGCTGAAGTCCAAAAAGATCACATCAGCTGGTTTCCCTTGGTCAGCTAGATGGGTGATCTTATCATAAAAGGAAATCAAATTTGTTAGGCAGGACCTTCCCTTCGTGAACCCATGTTGGCTGGGACCAATGACTGCATTGTCCCCCAGGTGCGCCTCAGTAACTTCAAGAATCATCTTCTCCATAATTTTACCTGGCACTGATGTGAGACTGACAGGCCTGTAGTTGCCAGGGTCTTCTTTCTTACCCTTCTTGAAAATTGGGACAACATTTGCCAGCTTCCAGTCTCCTGAGACCTCTCATGCTACCTCATGCTTTGTGTAGATTTTTAATCCCTTCATTGGGAATAACAGAACTTGAAAGGGTGATAGTAAACATTTCTGTGACACTCGAAACTACAAGCAATGCCACTAGTGATGCTCTTGGTTGAATACAATTAGAACAGGTATCTCAAATAGCCTTGGAAAACCGTCTTGCCTTAGATGCACTACTCGCAGTCCAGGAAGGCCTTTGTGCTGTGAAAAACTGCAGCTGCTGTGTCTGTGTAAATGAGAAGAAGCAAATTCAGACAGATATCAACTGAATCTGGAGAGCATCCCATTTGTTTCACCAAGTGTCTCAGGATGCAGCCATTAATAGTGGATCAGATTGTTTCTAGCTCTGGTCATGGTTGCCAGACTTTGGATGGCTGAAACAACTGTTTTTAATTATCATAGTATTTGTAGCTATAATAGGCATATGTAGTTCTGTTTTGTGATGCATGTCTAGTTATCTAAATTCATATAGTGCTTTATTCAGCAAACCTCACCAAATAATGTTAGCAAAACGAGATACGGATAATATAAAGTACTTCTTCAAATTAGCAAAAATGGACAAGAATTATGTGGGGAGAACTATGAAGCCTAAAAGTGAGGTTCATAGTCTCAAAGGGGAGAAACAGTAGTCTTAAGCTGAAGAAAACAAGGACACCTTGAAGAAAACATGGAGACTGGTAGCGTTGAGCTAGCAGAAGCAAGGGAGATAAGGGATGAAAGCTAGAAAACAAGAAGGAGGAAAACAGCTGCAGGAAGATTCCAGACTGATTTACAGTAACCTTTTGCTCATTAAGGGTCATTAGCATACTGAAAAAAAAGCACACACCTGTCAAAATGCTAATGCATGGAAATGTAGGATTTGGATTAACATAAGGCCATTTCCTCTTGTCCTATCACTTGTTACTTGGGAGAAGAGACTGAACCCCCAACGTGCTACAATCTCCTTTGAGGTAGTTGTAGAGAGCAATAAGGTCTCCCCTGAGCCTCCTCTTCTCTAGACTAAACAACCCCAGTTCCCTCAACTGCTCCTCATAAGACTTGTTCTCTAGACCCTTCACCAGCTTCATTGCCCTTCTCCAGTACCTTGCTCCCCTCTTCCTTATATCTAATCCTTATATCCATCCTTTTTTAGTTTAAAGCTATTACTCCCTGTACTATCACTACACTTCCTGACAGAGTCCCTCACCAGATTTCCTGTAGGCCCCCTTTAGGTACTGGAAGGTTGCAATGAGGTCTCCCAAGAGCTTTCTCTTCTCTAGGCTGAACAACCCAAGCTCTCTCAGCCTGTCTTCATAAGAGAGATGCTCCATCTCTCTGATCGTCTTTGTGGCCCTCCTCCAGACTCCGGACTTGTGCTGCTTCAAGAACTGCTCCGAATATGGGTCTGTACCACGGGGTTGTGGTGGTTTTACTCGGGTCGGCAGCCGAGTTCCACCACAACCACTCTCTAACTCCCCCTCCTCAAAGAGGAATGGGGAGAAAATACGATGAAAAGGGCTTAAGGGTTGAGATAAGGATGGGGAGATCACACAGTAATTATCATGATGGGCAAAACAGACTCAGCATAGGGAGATAGTAAGATTTATTGCCTATTACTAACAAGCTAGAGAAGCGAGAAACAAAGGAAAGAAACCAAAAGCACCTTCCCCCCCATCCACCCTCTTCCACCTCCTCCCCCCGAGCGGCGCAGGGGAACGGGGGAATGGGGGTTATGGTCACTCTATAGCGCTGCTTCGCCGCTGCTCCTTCTCGGTCACTCTCGTCCCCTGTGCTGTGGGGTCCCTCCCACGGGATGCAGTCCTTGGTGAACTGATCTGACGTGGGCTGCTCACAGGCAGCAGCTCTTCAAGAACTGCTCCAGATATGGGTCTGTACCACGGGGTCCATCCCTCAGGAGCAAACTGCTCCAACCTGGGTCCCCCACGGGCAGCATCTCCCTCCAGATCACCTGGTCCTACGTGGGCTCCTCTCCACAGAAAGGTTCTGGATTCTTCTCACAGAGGCCACCCCTGCAGCGACACTCCCCACTGGGGCTGCCACTCCATGTCCCCAGGTTCAACCAGTATCAGGGCTGAAGATGCACTACCAGCAGGCATACACACAAAAACACACATATGCACTACAGGTATATATATCAATATGACCAGCCACATGGATCACAGACAGACACTAAGAGCACTCACACAAACATAGACAGCACCAATGACCTCATCCTACTCCCCTTTCTGACTGGACAGGATGGAAGTCCACTAGTGAGAAAGTATCACATGTATCTCCTCAGGAGAGGATATTTCAAGGACCCAAAAGGGTATCAGTGGGCTTTTGGCATAGCTTCCTTAGAGACAGAGGACATTAAACAGTTGTCTACCTTGCCCAGTCTCTCAGAGGACCCTTCTGTTGTGGGGTTGCTGAGGGTTGAAGAACAGCAGGTGCCGATCGCTACCACAACTGTGCACCAGCGGCAATATCTCACCAACCGAGACTCCCTGATTCCCATCCATCAGCTAATTTGTCAACTGGAGAGCCAAGGAGTGATCAGCAAGACTCATTCACCTTTTAATAGTCCCATATGGCCAGTCCGAAAGTCTAATGGCGAGTGGAGGCTAACAGCGGACTATCGTGGACTGAATGAAGTCACGCCACCACTGAGTGCTGCAGTGCCAGATATGCTAGAACTCCAGTACGAACTGGAGTCAAAGGCAGCCAAGTGGTATGCCACAATTGATATTGCTAATGCATTTTTCTCCATCCCTTTGGCAGCAGAGTGCAGGCCACAATTTGCTTTTATTTGGAGGAGTGTCCAATACACCTGGAATCAACTGCCCCAGGTGTGGAAACACAGCCCTACCATTTGCCATGGACTGATCCAGTCTGCCCTGGAACAGGGGGAAGCTCCTGAACACCTGCAGTACATCGATGACATAATTGTGTGGGGTGACACAGCAGAGGAAGTTTTCGAGAAAGGGAAGAAAATAGTCCAAATCCTTCTGAAGGCTGGTTTTGCCATAAAACAAAAAAAAGGTTGTGGTAAATGGGGCCACATCTGGCTGGCGGATGGTCACTAGTGGGGTCCCTCAAGGCTCCATTTTAGGGCCAGTCCTCTTCAATGTCTTTATAAATGATTTGGATGTAGGACTAGAAGGTGTTTTGAGCAAATTTGCAGACGACACCAAAATTGGAGGAGTTGTGGACTCGGATGAGGGTGGAAAGGCCTTGCAGAGAGATCTGGACAGACCGGAGAGCTGGGCGATCACCAACCACATGAAGTTTAACAAAGGCAAGTGCCGGGTCCTGCACCTGGGACAGGGCAACCCTGGCTATACGTACAGACTGGGCGATGAGACGCTGGAGAGCAGCCCCACAGAGAGGGATCTGAGGGTTGTGGTTGACAGCAAGTTGAATATGAGCCAGCAGTGTGCCCTGCCAGCCAGGAGGGCCAACCGTATCCTGGGATGCATCAAGCACGGCATTGCTAGTCAGTCGAGGGAGGTGATTGTCCCACTCTACTCTGCGCTGGTCTGGCCTCACCTCGAGTACTGTGTGCAGTTCTGGGCACCACAGTACAAAAAGGATGTGAAACTGTTGGAGAGTGTCCAGAGGAGGGCGACGAAGATGGTGAAGGGCCTAGAGGGGAAGACATATGAGGAACGGCTGAGGTCACTGGGCCTGTTCAGCCTGGAGAAGAGGAGGCTGAGGGGGGACCTCATCGCAGTCTACAACTTTCTCACGAGGGGGTGTGGAGAGGCAGGTGACCTATTCTCCGTAATCACCTGTCATAGGACCCGCGGGAACACTGTCAAGCTGAGGCAGCGGAAGTTTAGGCTGGACATCAGGAAGAGGTTCTTCACCGAGAGGGTGGTCGCACACTGGAACAGGCTCCCCAGTGAAGTAGTCGCTGCACCAAGCCTGTCTGAATTTAAGAAGCGATTGGACTGTGCACTTAGTCACATGGTCTAAACTCTGGGCAGACCTGTGCGGTGCCAAGAGTTGGACTAGATGATCCTTATGGGTCCCTTCCAACTCGGGATATTCTATGATTCTGTGATTCTAAGTCAAAGGACCTGCACAGGAGACCCAGTGTTTAGGAATAAAATGTCGAGATGGACATCGTCAAATCCCAATGGATGTGATCAACAAAATAACAGCTATGTCTCCACCAACTAGCAAAAAGGAAACACAAACTTTCCTAGGTGTCGTGGGGTTTTAGAGAATGCGCATTCCAAACTACAGTCTGGTTGTAAACCCACTCTATCAAGTAACCCATAAGAAGAATGATTTCAAATGGGGCCCTGAGCAACGACAAGCCTTTGAACAAATTAAGCATGAAATAGTTCATGCAGTAGCCCTTGGGCCAGTCCGAGCAGGACCAGATGTAAAGAATGTGCTCTACACTGCAGCCGGGGAGAATGGTCCCACCTGGAGCCTCTGGCAGAAAGAGCCTGGGGAAACTCGAGGTCGACCCCTAGGGTTTTGGATTCAGGGATACAGGGGATCTGAGGCCCCCTACACTCCAACTGAAAAGGAGATATTGGCAGCATATGAAGGAGTTCGATCTGCTTCGGAAGTGGTCGGTACTGAAGCGCAGCTCCTCCTGGCACCCTTACTCCCGATACTGGGCTGGATGTTCAAAGGAAGGATCCCCTCTACACATCATGCAACTGAGGCTACATGGAGCAAGTGGGTTGCACTGATTACTCAGCGGGCTCGAATAGGAAACCCCAGTCGCCCAGGAATCTTGGAAGTGATTATGGACTGACCAGAAGGCAAATATTTTGGGATATCATCAGAGGTGGAGGTGGTCTGTGCTGAAGAAGCCCCACTGTACAACAAGCTACCAGAAAATGAGAAGAAATATGCACTGTTCACTGATGAGTCCTGTTGTATCGTGGGAAAGCATCGGAGATGGAAAGCTGCTGTATGGAGTCCTACACGACGAGTTGCAGAAGCTGCTGAGGGAGAAGGTGAATCGAGTCAGTTTGCAGAAGTGAAAGCCATCCAGCTGGCTTTAGATATTGCTGAACGAGAAAAGTGGCCAGTTCTCTATCTCTATACTGATTCATGGATGGTAGCAAGTGCCCTGTGGGGGTGGTTACAGCAATGGCAGCAGAACAACTGGGAGCGCAGGGGCAAACCCATCTGGGCTGCTGCATTGTGGCAAGATATTGCTGCCCGGGTAGAGAA
This sequence comes from Anser cygnoides, assembly GCF_040182565.1. NCBI lineage: Eukaryota > Metazoa > Chordata > Aves > Anseriformes > Anatidae > Anser > Anser cygnoides. The sequence continues at coordinate 682,024 of NW_027103069.1, read as the reverse complement.
CCTGGTTGTAAAGGTACGCCATGTAGATGCTCATGTGCCCAAGAATCGGGCTACTGAAGAAAATCAAAACAACCAGCAGGTGGATCAGGCTGCTAAGATTGAAGTGGCTCAGGTGGACCTGGACTGGCAACATAAAGGTGAATTATTTATAGCCCGATGGGCCCATGACACCTCAGGCCATCAAGGCAGGGATGCAACCTACAGATGGGCTCGTGATCGAGGGGTGGACCTGACCATGGACACTATAGCACAGGTTATTCATGATTGTGAAACATGTGCTGCAATCAAGCAAGCCAAACGGTCAAAGCCTCTTTGGTATGGAGGACGATGGCTGAAATATAAATATGGAGAGGCCTGGCAGATTGATTACATCACACTCCCTCAAATCGCAACGGCAAGCGCCACGTACTTACAATGGTGGAAGCAACCACCGGATGGCTGGAAACATATCCTGTGCCCCATGCCACCGCCTGGAACACTATCCTGGGCCTTGTAAAGCAAGTCCTATGGCGACATGGCACCCCAGAGAGAATTGAGTCAGACAATGGGACTCATTTCTGAAACAACCTTATAGACACTTGGGCCAAAGAGCATGGTATTGAGTGGGTATATCACATTGTACTGGGTCGGGCTGGGAGGTTAACTTTCCCTGAAGCAGCCCATACAATGCTGTGCTATGCACTCGTAGCTAAAACAGCAATGGTATCACACCAGTGTTGTGTCTGCTGCTGAGCAGTGCTGGCACAGCATCAGGACTCTCCCTAACCCCCCTAGGGGTGGGGAAAGATGTGAGAAAAGAAACATCACCAGGGCAGCTGACCTAAACCAACCAAAGGGATATTCCATACCATATGATGTCACACTCAGCAATAAAAGGTGGAAAAAGGAGGAAGAGGGGAGGGGTGGGCTCTCGTTGCGAAAACATCTGTCCTCCTCCCGAACACCGGCTACGTGCGTTGAGGCCCTGCTTCAAGGACGTGGTCAAGCATCGCTCATTTGTGGGAAGTAGAGAGTAATTTCTTTCCTCTGCACTTCCACATAGCCTTTACTTGTTTTGTTTAGTTTTCCCTTTCCCCCTCCCTTTTCCCCTTTCCTTTTTTCCCCTTTAGTTAAATTGTTAATCGTTTAGTTAAATTTAGTTAAATTGTTTAATTAATAATAATCTTTCCTTAATAATTATTTTTTTTCCTTTAATTAAATCATCCTTATCTCAACCCGTGAGTTGTTCTTTCCTTTACTTCTTCCCCTCCTCATCTAAGGAGGGGGAGGGAGAGAGCGGTTGTGGTGTTCAGCTGCCTAGCACGGTAAAACCACCACAGTCCTTTTTGGCGCCCAATGTGGGGCTCGAAGGGTTGAGATAACAGTAGAATTGATTAAAACGCTTACAACTAATATACTTAATTGCTAGTCACCATGTTCAGTGTCCTGTTAATATTGGCTTGTTTGATCATGTGTCATGCAATCCCTGTCATGTTCTCCTTTCTCCTCTATATCCGATCCGAGAATGTGCTATAATCTGTGTTCGTTCTTTTAAATTCGCTGTGCTGCCAAGCACTGTCCTTGAGTTTAATCTGGCATTCAGGCTCTGCACTGTTATCATTTGGGTCTCATGGAAACTATCTTTTAGAGTATGTTCAGAATTACACTGCCTTCCTTTCCTCATCTGGAAGTCAGTTTATGAATAATATCAGGAATGGTACCTCCTCCTTCTTTCACAGTGGGCTAATTACAACAGTCTCTGAGTATTTTGAATATCCATGTGTAACCCATATATTACTATTTCTAATTCTGAATAACGGGTTTCCTCTTCTCTCTAAGATTAGTCGATTGTTTAGAAAGCTTACCCGGGAATCTGTCCCGAAACAGTCTTGTGGCAGGTGGCAAGGTGTGTGGGAGGATATCGGCAGGTACCTGTCACGGGTGTCTCCTCCAATAGTTTTGAACTTCACCCCTGAACTAGTGCAAAATCCTAAAAACCTGATAGAATGTTTGAGAGTCGTATGCCCTGACCCTGATAATGCCGGAGAACGACAGCTTGCAGCACCCTGCTGGGTCCTGGCTTACTCCTATCAAACACTGTTTAACATCATCCAGCACCTTGAAGAGAGGGAGGAAGTCTCTGAACCTGATGACCAGATAACACATGCTGTGACTGACCCAGAGGATCAACCAACTATGGTATCAGTCGCCCCCATAGTCAAGTCAAAACAATGGAAACAGAAGTCAGCTCGTTTAGTAAGGGAAGAAGCCTCTCCTAAGAAAGAGGGAGAAGAGGAGAAGGCAGGCACCTCTAAAGCGGAGCCATCACAAAAACAGCAGGAAGAAGAGATGGAAATCATAAAGGAATCAGAAACCACTCGATCCCTATCCCTGAGTGAGTTGCGAGAAATACAAAAGGATTTTGGTCGACACCCAGGTGAACACATCCTCACCTGGCTGCTTTGATGCTGGGACACTGGGGCCAATAGCCAACAATTAGAAGGCAATGAAGCCAAGCAGCTGGGATCCCTCTCTAGAGAAAGGGTCATTGACAAAGTAATTGGGAGAGGGGCACAGGTTCTCAGCCTCTGGAGGCGACTCCTGGCAGCTGTGAAAGAAAGGTATCCCCATAAGGAAGATATTGTATATCAAGTAGGCAAGTGGGCCACTATGGATAAAGGTCTCCAGCATCTGTGGGAATTAGCTGTGCTGGAGATGATTTATAGTGATTCGGACAATGCCCAGACACCTCAAGAGCCCGATGAAGTCTAGTGCACAACATCCATGTGGCGTAAATTTGTGCGGAATGCACCATCATCACATGCCAGTACACTGGCAGGAATTCATTGGGATGAGGGGATGGGTCCAACAGTGTATACTATGTCCTGCCAGCTTCAAAAATATGAAGACAACCTCTCTGCTCCGCTACGGGCCTGTGTCTCAGTTGTGGAGAAACTGTTCGAAAGACTTGACCACCTCGTAGAACGAGCATATCCCTCCTCATCCAGACGGAGTGATATTTCAGCCACTAAGAATCAGTATTTTCCTGCTCGAGAGAGAGAGTATCCAAGACGCACACCACATGGCACCTTGTGGTTTTATCTGCGTGACCACGGGGAAGATATGAGGAACTGGGATGGTGTACCTACTTCAACCCTAGCTGCTCGGGTACGTGAACTGAAAGGAAATACAGCAGAAAGAAGAGGGGCTCCTAAGAAAAATGCTGCTCCAGTTTCTGTTGGGCAGTTCCCCAGAGGCAGTAGAAGAGCTGATGTTATTCTTGACCCTGATGAAGGGACCTCTGCTTCTCATTTGCAAGAATTAAGTGGCAGACACTCCAACCAGGACTAGAGGGGCCCTGCCTCTGGCCAGGTAGAGGAGAGGGATAACCGGACTCCCTGATCCCCATCCATGAGTTAGTTCATCGGCTGGAGAGCCAAGGAGTGATCAGCAAGACTCACTCACCCTTTAATAGTCTTATATGGCCAGTGCGAAAGTCTAATGGCGAGTGGAGGCTAACGGTGGACTATCGGGGCCTGAACGAAGTCACGCCACCACTGAGTGCTGCAGTGCCGGACATGTTAGAACTCCAGTACGAACTAGAGTCAAAGGCAACCAAGTGGTACGCCACAATTGATATTGCTAATGCATTTTTCTCCATCCCTTTGGCAGCAGCATGCAGGCCGCAGTTTGCTTTCACCTGGAGGGGCATCCAATACACCTGGAATCGGCTGCCCCAGGGGTGGAAACACAGCCCTACCATTTGCCATGGACTGATGCAGTCTGCGCTGGAACAAGGGGGAGCTCCTGAACACCTGCAGTACATTGATGACATCCTTGTGTGGGGTGACACAGCAGAAGTTGTTGAGAAAGGGAAGAAAGTAATCCAAATTCTCCTGAAAGCTGGTTTTGCCATTAAACAGAGTAAGGTCAAGGGACCTGCACAGGAAATCCAGTTCTTGGGGGTAAAAAGGTAGGATGGACGTCTCCATATTCCGATGGATGTGATCAACAAAATAACGTCAGTGTCTCCGCCAACTAGCAAAAAAGAAACACAAGCTTTCCTAGGCCTTGTGGGATTCTGAAGAATGCATGTTCCAGGCTGTAGTCAGCTTGTGAGCCCTCTACATCGAGTGACTCGAAAGAGAAACTGTTTCAAGTGGGGCCCCGAGCAACAACAGGCCTTTGAACAAATCGAACAAGAAATAGCTCGTGCAGTAGCCCTTGGGCCTGTCCGTACAGGACCAGCTGTGCAAAACATACTTTACACTGTAGCTGGGGAAAATAGCCTCACCTGGAGCCTCTGGCAGAAAACCCCAGAAGAAACTCGAGGTCGACCTCTGGGGTTCTGGAGCCGGGGCTATCGAGGATCAGAAGCCAATTACACCCCAACTGAAAAAGAGATACTCACGGCATATGAGGGTGTTCGAGCTGCTTCAGAAGTTGTGGGTACAGAAGCACAGCTCCTCTTGGCACCACGGCTACCTGTATTACACTGGATGTTCAAAGGGAAAATTCCCACTACACACCATGCAACTGACGCTACGTGGAGTAAGTGGATAGTGTTAATTACACAGCAGGCTCGAATGGGAAAACCTAATCGCACAGGAATCCTGGAAGAGATCATGGACTGGCCGGAAGGCAGAGATTTCGGAGTGCCGACAGAAGAGGTAACCCGTGCTGAAGAGGCACCAGCATATAATGAGTTGCCTGAAGACAGAAAGCAGCATGTGTTGTTCACTGACAGATCCTGTCGTGTGGTAGGGAGCCATCGGAAATGGAAAGCTGCCGTGTGGAGTCCCACACCACGAGTCGTGGAGGCCATGGAAGGGGAAGGCGAGTCAAGTCAATATGCAGAAGTAAAAGCCATACAACTGGCCCTACAAATTGCTGAAAGAGAAAAATGGCCAGTGCTTTATCTCTACACTGAGTCATGGATGGTGGCAAATGCTCTGTGGGGGTGGCTGCAGCAATGGAAACAGAGCAACTGGCAGCGCAGAGGTAAACCTATCTGGGCTGCCACCCTGTGGCAGGATATTGCTGCTCAGGTAGAAAACCTGGATGTAAAAGTACGTCATGTAGATGCCCACATGCCCAAGAGCCGCGCAACGGAAGAACATCAGAACAACGAAGTGGATCGAGCTTGAAAAATTGATGTGGCTCAGGTGGACCTGGACTGGGGATGTAAGGGTGAGCTGTTTGTAGCTCGACGGGCCCATGAAACATCAGGACATCTGGGGAGGGATGCCACATACAGATGGGCTCGTGATCGAGGGGTGGACCTGACCATTGAGGCCATCACACAGGTTCCCCATGAGTGTGAGACCTGTGCTACAATTAAGAGAGCCATGAAGGTAAAATCTCCCTGGAACAGGGGGAGGTGTCTAGGGTTTCAATATGGTGAGGCCTGGCAAATTGACTATATCGGACCGCTCCCACAAACCCGCCAAGGCAAACGGTATATACTCACCATAGTAGAAGCAACTACTGGGTGGCTGGAAACATACCCCGTAAACCATGCCACGGCCCGAAACACAATCTTGGGCTTAGAAAGGCAAGTGCTGTGGCGTCATGGTACACCAGAGAGAATGGAGTCTGACAATGGGAGTCATTTCCGAAGCAATTTGGTCACCTCCTGGGCCAAGAGGCATGGTATTGAGTGGGTGTATCACATCCCTTATCACCCACAAGCCTCTGGGAAGGTTGAGAGGTACAATGGACTGTTAAAGACTGTGTTACGAGCATTGGGTGCTGGGACATGGAAACATTGGGACATAAATCTACCAGAAGCCACTTGGCTAGTTAACAACAGGGGGTCTGACAGCCGTGCTGTTCCTGCCGAAACAAAACCCCTACACATGGTGAAAGGAGCTAAAGTCCCCGTAGTGCATGTAGGAAAGTGGATGGGGAAGGCGGTGTGGGTTGTTCCTGCCTCAGGAAAAGGCAAACCCACTCGTGGGATTGTCTTCGCCCAAGGACCAGGGTATACCTGGTGGGTCATGCAAAAGAATGGGGATATCAAGTGTGTGCCTCAAGGAGATTTAACCTTGAGAGAAAACTAATCTATAATCTAAGTTATATGTTGTAGGAAGACACTGCAGGATCAACAACAGGTCAACTTCAAAAGGAACCGGGCAAGTGCAACAAGGACTTGAGCTAAGCTGGTGCTGGCGTCCAGACATCCAACTCCGCCTGCTGTGAGTGACCATTTTGGCAGATGAAGACCAAATTGTCAACAGTTCTTATGAACATTTTCTGAGAAAGACCTAGAGAATGAAAAGACATACCTACCCATCGATCTGTTAAAGGACAAGGGACAACGGTGATGAGAATACTTATATGCTAAAGTATGGGGGACCTGAGAGTGACACAAATGTTATGGAATAAGGGGTGGAGGTTGTACTGGGTCGGGCTGGGATGTTAACTTTCCCTGAAGCAGCCCATACAGTGCTGTGCTCTGCACTCGTAGCTAAAACAGCAATGGTATCACACCAGTGTTGTGTCTGCTGCTGAGCAGTGCTGGCACAGCATCAGGACTCTCCCTAACACCCCTAGGGGTGGGGAAAGATGTGAGAAAAGAAACATCACCAGGGCAGCTGACCTAAACCAACCAAAGGGATATTCCATACCATATGATGTCACACTCAGCAATAAAAGGCGGAAAAAGGAGGAAGAGGGGAGGGGTGGGCTCTCGTTGTGAAAACGTCTGTCCTCCTCCCGAACACCGGCTACGTGCGTTGAGGCCCTGCTTCAAGGACGTGGTCCAGCATCGCTCATTTGTGGGAAGTAGAGAGTAATTTCTTTCCTCTGCACTTCCACATAGCCTTTACTTGTTTTGTTTTCCCTTTCCCCCTCCCTTTTCCCCTTTCCTTTTTTTTCCCCCTTTAGTTAAATTGTTAATCGTTTAGTTAAATTGTTTAGTTAAATTGTTTAATTAATAATAATCTTTCCTTAATAATTATTTTTTCTTCCCTTTAATTAAATCATCCTTATCTCAACCCATGAGTTGTTCTTTCCTTTACTTCTTCCCCTCCTCATCTAAGGAGGGGGAGGGAGAGAGCGGTTGTGGTGTTCAGCTGCCTAGCACGGTAAAACCACCACACACATCCCCTATCATGCACCAGCCTCTGGGAAAATCAAGCGATACAATGGACTTTTAAAGACTACACTGAAGGCAATGGGTGCTGAGACTTTTAAAAACTGGGATACGCATTTGGCAAAGGCCACCTGATTAGTGAATACTAGGGGATCTGCCAACCGAGCTGGACCTGCCCAATCAAACCTGTTACGTACTGTAGAAGGGGATAAAGTTCCTGTAGTGCACGTAAGAAACATGCTGGGTAAGACAGTCTGGGCTATTCCTGCCTCAGGAAAAGGCAAACTCATCCGTGGGATTGCTTTTGCCCAGGGACCTGGATGCACTTGGTGGGTAATGCAAAAGAATGGGGAGGTCCGGTGTGTACCTCAAGGGAATTTAATACTGGGTGAGAATAGCCCATGAGTTGAATTGTATTATGTCAATTATTATCTAATACTGTATGTCATCAGCATTGTGATTGCTATATGTCAATATCCCATTAATGGTATCACAGTCCCGCAGATAGCAATGAATTTAGGTTAGTAGAATGGGACAAGCACAGCGGTGTAATGGAACGAGGATGAGCTTCAGTGTGCAACAATCCAACATCACACACCATCTCTTCTGCCCTGAAAGACTGCTGGGACAGATGGAGCTCCAGGTCAGTCACAGACTAAACAAACTTAGTGGACATTTTATATACATATATGAAGATGGTGACTAGTTGGAATGTATTGGAAAGTGTGGGACCCGAGCATGACATAAATGGTATGGAATAAGGGGTGGATATATGTCCTGGTTTCAGCTAGGATAGAGTTAATTTTCCTCCTAGTAGCTGGTAGGGTGCTGTGTTTGGGATTTAGGATTAGAATAATGCTGATATCACACTGATGTTTTAATTGTTGCAGAGCAGTGCTTACACTAAGCCAAGGACTTTTCAGCTTCTCGCACTGACCTGCTAGTGGGCAGACTAGGGGTGCAGCAGGAGCTGGGAGGGGACAGACCCAGGACAGCTGACCCAAACTGGCCAAAGGGGTATTCCATACCATCCGACGTCATGTTGAACAATTAATATGGGGGGGCTGGCCGGGGTGGGGGGACCGGCTGCTCAGGGATGGGTTGGGCATCGGTCAGCGTGTGGTGAGCAATTGTCTTTGCGCATCACTTGTTTTGTACACATTATTATTAGTAGTACTGTTATTATTATTGCTATTATTTTCCTTTCTTTTCTGTCCTAATCAACTGTCTTTATCTCAACCCACAGGCTTTCATTTCTTTTTAATTCTCTCCCCTATCCCAGAGAGTGAGGGGGGAGGGTGAGCGAATGGCTGTGTGGTACTTAGCTGCTGGCTGGGTTAAACCACAACAGCATGTACAAGGTGGATCCCTCCAGCGTCTGGGCTCAGATACTCAGTCTTCACAGTAACTGGTCCTTGGATCCCAGTCTCCTCAGTTGCTGGCATCTAGACATATGAGCCCCTGAAGCCACAGCCCCACTCCAATTACTGGTACAGACTGTTACGTACAGATGCAATTGGCCAGGACTTTCCATGTCCCAGTAGCCGACCCCCCTGCGTTCTTGCACTTAGAAATACACAAAGCTCTCACACCCAGAGTTGACCAGGACTCCCTTGGTCCAATAGCCAACCTCTTGTGCTCTCACCCTTAGAGACATGTGGCGTAATGACCACACGGACACCAGGGTTCTTTCAGGATCAGTAACTGCTGCTACTTTATTGATGACATAACTTCATTCTCCATGTTGCATCCCCATATTGAGGACAAGCCCCTTATGCCATTCGCCCCACAGCAGTACCTTTCCACTAACTATTCATTGGTCAATAACTTTGCCCGGCAACTGCAAACACCTAGCGACTTCCATGTCTTAATGGCTGGAGAACAACCAACCCGAGATGGCAAGGTGTCTCCTGAATCACCCTTCTTTGTTCCCTCTAAACTCTTTACATTCCTGATGGCCTCATCGTTAAGAGTCCGATGTTATCATCAACCATGGGGCTCGTCGACCCCCATGGCCACACTCCCACAGAGACACAGAGAATTCTCACTCCCAGAGCTGGCCCTTAGAGATCCGTACTCCCCCTTGCTCCTAGGCCATTTCACTTACTCACCAGCTAGTCTGGTTTGATCTTCACTAGCACTCACACACTCAAACACCTTCGCTCACTCCAGTTGTTGGCACTATGGACAAATGGGCCCTCTGACCTGTGGTCTGACTCCAGTTCCTGACACTCAGACTCCCAATGACACAGAAAAGAGAGCTCTCACCCAGGAAAGATCTAGAAAGGTATTTAGCAAGATAAGACAGACTGTACTGATCAGCTGCAAGGCATAGTCAAACAAGCGTACTGACCAGACAAGTATATGCAACCTGATGCAGTGAAAACTCAATAACCAAAGTTATTAAGCAGGTATTCTTTATTACGGCACCAGGTATGTGGGGGATCACTCCGCCTAACACACACACACCAAGGGTTACTGGCAGTATCACAGTATCACAGTATCACAGATTTCTAGGTTGGAAGAGACCTCAAGATCATCGAGTCCAACCTCCGACCTAACACTAAGTACTCCACTAAACCATATCGCTAAGCTCTACATCTAAACGTCTTTTAAAGACCTCCAGGGATGGTGACTCCACCACCTCCCTGGGCAGCCCGTTCCAATGCTTAATAACCCTTTCGGTAAAGAAGTACTTCCTAACATCCCACCTAAAACTCCCGTCGCAACTTTCGCCCATTCCCCCTTGTCCTGTCACCAGGCACGTGGGAGAACAGACCAACCCCCACCTCTCTACAGCCTCCTTTAAGGTAACTGTAGAGAGCGATAAGGTCGCCCCTGAGCCTCCTCTTCTCCAGGCTGAACAAGCCCAGCTCCCTCAGCTGCTCCTCGTAAGACTTGTTCTCCAGACCCCTCACCAGCTTGGTCGCCCTTCTCTGGACTCGCTCGAGCACGTCCATGTCCTTCCTGTAGTGAGGGGCCCAAAACTGAACACAGTACTCGAGGTGCGGCCTCACCAGAGCCGAGTACAGGGGCACAATCACTTCCCTAGACCTGCTGGCCACACTGCTTCTTATACAGGCCAGGATGCTGTTGGCCTTCTTGGCCACCTGGGCACACTGCTGGCTCATATTCAGCCGACTATCAACCAGTACTCCCAGGTCCTTCTCGGCCAGGCAGCTTTCCAGCCACTCATCTCCCAGCCTGTAGCTCTGCTTGGGGTTGTTGCGCCCCAGGTGCAGGACCCGGCACTTGGCCTTGTTGAACTTCATACAGTTGGCCTCAGCCCATCGCTCCAGCCTATCCAGATCCTCCTGCAGAGCCTTCCTGCCCTCAAGCAGATCGACACACGCACTTGGCTTGGTGTCGTCTGCAAACTTACTGAGGGTGCACTGGACGCCCTCATCCAGATCATCGATAAAGATATTAAAGAGGACCGGCCCCAGTACCGAGCCCTGGGGGACACCACTAGTGACCGGCCTCCAACCAGATTTGACTCCATTCACCACAACTCTCTGGGCCCGGCCATCCAGCCAGTTTCTAACCCAGCGAAGCGTACGCCAGTCCAAGCCCCGAGCAGCCAGTTTCTTGAGGAGAATGTTGTGGGGAACGGTGTCAAAATCCTTACTGAGGTCAAGGTAAACCACATCCACAGCCTTTCCCTCATCCACCAAGCACGTCACTTGGTCATAGAAGGAGATCAGGTTCGTCAAGCAGGACCTGCCTTTCATAAACCCATGCTGACTGGGCCTGATCGCCTGCTTGCCCTGCAAGTGCCGCGTGATGACACTCAAGATAATCTGCTCCATGAGCTTTCCTGGCACTGAGGTCAAACTGACAGGCCTATAGTTCCCCGGGTCTGCCCTGCAGCCCTTCTTATAGATGGGCGTCACATTGGCTAGCCGCCAGTCAACTGGGACCTCCCCCGATAGCCAGGACTGCCGATAAATGATGGAAAGCGGCTCGGCCAGCTCCTCCGCCAGTTCTTTCAGTACCCTCGGGTGCATCCCATCCGGCCCCATCGACTTGCGCACATCCAAGCTCCGTAGCAGGTCGCCAACCATTTCCTCATGGATAGCGAAGGCCACATCCTGCTCCCCATCCCCTTCCACCAGCTCAAGGCACTGGGTATCCAGAGAACAACCGGTATTGCCGCTAAAGACTGAGGCAAAGGCGGCATTAAGCACCTCAGCCTTTTCCTCATCCTTAGTAACTAGGTTTCCCCTCGCATCCAGTAAAGGATGGAGATTCTCCTTAGTCCTCCGTTTCGCGTTGATATATTTGTAAAAGGGTTTTTTGTTGTCTTTAACGGCAGTAGCCAGGTTGAGCTCCAGATGAGCTTTGGCCTTTCTAATTTTCTCCCTGCACAGCCTCGCTACATCCTTGTAGTCCTCCTCAGTGGCCCGCCCTTTTTTCCAAAGATTATAAACCCTCTTTTTTCTGCTAAGCACAAGCCGCAACTCTCTGTTGAGCCAGGCCGGTCTTCTTCCACGCCGGCTCGTCTTTGGGCACGTGGGGACGGACCGCTCCTGTGCCATCACGATTTCCTTCCTGAGGAGCGCCCAGCCTTCCTGGACTCCTCTGCCCTTCAGAACCGCCTCCCAAGGGACTCGGCCAACCAGCGTCCTGAGCAGCTCAAAGTCAGCCCTCCGGAAGTCCAATACAGCAGTTTTACTGGTCCCCTTCCTGGCCTCGCCAAGAATAGAGAACTCTACCATTTCGTGGGCGCTCTGCCCAAGACAGTTTCCGACCACCACATCTCCCACCAGTCCTTCTCTGTTTGTGAAGAGAAGGTCTAGCGGGGCACCACTCCTGGTAGGTTCACTGACCAGCTGCGTCAGGAAGCTATCTCCCACGCTCTCCAGAAACCTCCTAGACTGCTTTCTCTGTGCCGTGTTGTGCTTCCAGGATATGTCCGGGAAGTTGAAGTCCCCCACGAGGACAAGCGCCGACGATTTTGCAACTTCTGTCAGTTGCCTATAAAACTCCTCATCCATCTCCTCATCCTGGTTCGGCGGTCTATAACAGACCCCGACCAGGATGCTAGCCTTGCCGGCCTTCCCGCGGATCCTAACCCACAGGGATTCAACCTTATCATTCCCAGCCTGGAGTTCCACAACATCAAAAGATTCTCTAATGTAGAGAGCCACGCCAACACTCCCTCTGTGCTGCCTGTCCCTCCTGAAGAGCCGATAGCCAGGCATTGCAGCACTCCAGTCGTGGGAGTGGTCCCACCACGTCTCCGTGATGGCAACCAAGTCGTAGCCTGCCTGCTGCACGATGGCTTCCAGCTCCTCCTGTTTGTTACCCATGCTGCGTGCATTAGTGTAGATGCACTTCAGCTGGGCCATTGTTTCCCCCGGCACAGCTCCAACAAGCCTTGTTTGAGCCCCATCCCCCTTCTTACCTAGTTTAAAGCGCTCTCTATGAGCCCCGCCAGCTCCTGACCTAGGATCCGTTTTCGCCTTGGAGATAGGGACCCGTCTGGGGCCATCAGGCCGGGTGCCAAGTAAAGCTCCCCATGGTGAAAAAACCCAAATTTTCTGTGCTGGCACCAGCCTCTGAGCCACCTATTAACCACGCGAGCTTTCCGTGTCCTCTCCGTGTCTCTCCCTTCCCCCGTAGGGATAGACGAAATATTCATTTCATTTCCCGTAAGTCTCTTGCATATTAAATAGGTCTCTGAAGAATCATCAGCATAGGTTCCCACCCTTATTCACATGCATACTAGAGTCCTTTGGTGGTCATCCGGTGTACTCTGGTGGTCTTTTGATGAAGGCCAGAAGTCTTCCTTGCTGCTAAACTTCTGACCCTTCCTTTCTTTGACAGACTTCAGCAGTCCAAGCCAGTTCTTGCTGGTTCTATTATCTATGCATACAGTCTTTTACTCCCTTATCTCTGGGGTCGTCCTGTCCTTGTGGTTAATATACAGCTGTGTTAGCTAAGACCTGCAAAATCAACATCCTTTATCTTGTTCCCTGTCTCAAGTCCCCCCCTTTTCTTTATCCTAAGCAAATTCTTTTGCTTATAACATTCCTTCTTGATTCAAAGTTTTCATAGATTTCTTACCAGTTTCTACTTGGTGCTCGATTCCGTTACGCTTCCAGGATTCATAATCATCGAGTCCTTTTATACAGCACCAAAATGCACACTGTACCAATACACAGGTTGAGAATAGTAGTAAAAGCAAGATCAATATTCCTACAAACAATTGTTTAAGCCAAGAAAAGTTGGGTAGCCAAGAGGTCATTTTGTTTCATAATTCTCGAAAACCCCACGAGGTGTCATCTTGAGCTACCTTATGTAAGATCTTGGTCTTTTCCCAAATATTTTTGAGATCAGTATCAATTCATCCTGCCTCATTTACGTACATACAGCAACTAATATTTATTAATGTACATACTCCCCCTTGGGAGACTAATAAAAGGTCTAGTGCCTAAAACGTTCTTAATGATTTGTTCTAGTTGCTTGCCCAAAACTATAATATGTTGTTGTAAATATTGGTTTCCTACTTGTGTTAGATCTTCTCCTTTGTATGGCATATGGTAAGGCTTGCCATACAATATCGCAGAATGGCTTAGTTTTTCCTTGTTCCTAGGCCTAGTTCTAATTCAAAGAAGTGCCATGGGTAGTGCCTGATACCAATACATATTGGTTTCTTGACAGATTTTAGCAATCTGTTTTTTTATCAAATGATTCATTTTTTTCCATTTGGCCACTCGCCTGTGGCTTATATGGAGTGTGTAGTTGCCATTCAATTCCTAGCACTTTGCTTACTTGTTGGGTTAGTTCTGCAGTGAAGTGTGGTTCCCTGTCAGATGACATTACTGAGGGTACACCAAATTTCGGTATAGTTTCACAGTATCACAGATTTCTAGGTTGGAAGAGACCTCAAGATCATCGAGTCCAACCTCCGACCTAACACTAAGTACTCCACTAAACCATATCGCTAAGCTCTACATCTAAACGTCTTTTAAAGACCTCCAGGGATGGTGAGAAGACCTCCAGGGATGGTTTCATTCAACAATACTTTGGACACTTCTCTGGCTTTGTTAGTTCTACACGGGAATGCTTCTGGCCATCTCGAAAAGGTGCCTGTTAGTACCAATAGGCATCTAACCCCCCCCTTTTCTTGGGAGTTCGAAAAAATCAATTTGCCACTGTTTCCCAGGAACATTTCCCTTCCCTATTGTTCCCATTTGGGGCTTGATTCCTGTCTGTGGGTTATTTTTAAGACATATGACACATTGTTTCGATACCTGTCTGACAATGGCATACAAATTAGGTCCTATCCATATTCTACTTAAAAACTGTTATAATATTTCAGCTCCCCAGCATGCTTTATTATGTTCTCCAATTACCATATAATATAATATGGTATCACGATTCTCCCATCATTTATTTGTGCTAAACCTGTAGGTAATATTTTCCATTTACATCAATTGGATTTTTTTCTTAGAATATTAGAATCTTAGAATATCTTAGAATATTCTACTTCATTCTCTAAGGCTTTTGCTAATGCCTGGTTTTCTGTTCCCAGTACTAGTGCCAAAATTTGACTCTCAGATGTCCGTTCTGCCACCTCTTTGACTTCTGTGTCAGCCAATCTATTTCCTCTTCCAATATCAGTATCCTGTTTGATGTCCTTTACAGTGCATAATGGCAAATTTGGTAGGCAGGTATACTGCTTGGAGTCACTTCAGTATCTCTTCTGCATGTTTAATTGAGGATAGTAAGAGTCCTCTCTCCTTCCAAATTGCCCCGTGTGCATGCACCACACCAAAGGCCTATTTTGAATCTGTCCAAATGTTAATTCTATTCCCTTCTATCAGCTCAAGAGCTCTTATCAAGGCGATGATTTCTGCCTTTTGGGCTGATGTTCCAGGGAAAAGAGGCTTCGCCTCAGTTACCTTATTAAGCGTTGTTACTGCATACCCTGCGAGGCAAACTGCCTGGCAGACAAAGCTTCTGCCATCTATATACCAATCCTCCGCATCTTCTAAGGGTATATCCTTTAAGTCTGGTCAGCTGGAGCATACTGTTTCCATGGTCTTGATGCAATTGTGAATGGGTGATCTTGAAACTTTGTTACTACAGAAAGAGGCTGGGTTCACAGTGCTAGTGCCAAAAAAAAAATTAGTAAACTAATAGTCCATTCTACACATTCCTTTCCTTCTTCAGTAGCTATCAACAGGTCATCTACGTATTGCAACAGTGTCCCCTTTCATGAAGGGGCTTTCCAAGCTTCAAGATCACAGACTAGTTTGTTCCTGAATATGGTGGGGCTATTCTTGAACCCCTGTGGTAACACAGTCCAAGTAAGCTGAGTTTTTCGTCCTGTATTGGGATTTTCCCATTCCAAGGCAAAGAGTTTCTGTCTTTCAGTCGCCACGGGCAGGCAGAAAAAGGCATCCTTTAAATCTAGTACTGGGAATCAAACTTGACAGTTTTCTAATTTTGTCAAAAGGTTATAGGGGTTGGCTACTACAGGGTATAAATCTTTTGTGATACTATTGATGGCCCTTAAATCCTGGATTATACGATAGGTTCCATCTGTGTTTCTAACTGGGAGGATAGGAGTATTATATTCTGACTCACATTCTACTAATAGTCCATATTTAAGAAAGTTATTGATTATTCCTTCCATTCCCCTTCTGTCTTCCACCTTTAGTATGTATTGCTTTTGGCATACCCTGGGAGCGTTTTCCTTTAAATTTCCAGAATCTATTTTTGGTTTTACACAGAGAAAGAAGATCCCATAGCCAAAAAAAAATCCATGCCTCTCTCTTCGTTCCCTAGCTTTATTTCAACCAGTGGATCTGCTAAGGTAGATGCACCAGGTCCCTGTCATTCCTGCTCTGCGACGGTGACTGTTGCAAGTTTATCCTGCAACCTAGGGCAATCTTTTTTCAATGTCCTTCCTTCGCAGTACGCATACTGGTTCTGTCCTAATGTTCCTCTAAACCCTCCTAAAGTCCTTTCTTTACCTTTTTCAATTCCCCCTTGACCCCCCCTTGCCCCCCCCCCCCCACTTTCTGATCTAGTGCAGACACTGTTTGCTGTGGCTATCACCTTAGATAACTTCTGACCTTCGCGTCTTCCCTATTCCTAAATACTTTCCACGCTGCACTCAATAACCTTTCTGGGTCTCTCAAGTCTGGTCTCTCCAATTTCTGTAATTTCTTTCCAATATCAGGGGCCTATTGCCCTAGAAAGAGGCTAGCCAATTGCCTCTGTCCGTCTTCCGAAACCAGTTCCAGATTGGTGTATTTTCTCATTGCATTTTGAAGTTGGTCCAAAAATTCCATAGTTTTTTTTTTTTCAGACCTTGTTGGATACTATACAAGGTTGAATGATTTATAGCTTTCGGAACCACGTTCTCAATTCCCAATTTAATCAGATTTCGGTATTTACATAACCATTCATAATTTCCGGGGTGATTAGGGTCTCAGTGAGGGGGTCGGTCAGGCGAATGCAATCGTCTACAGTTCCCTGAGCGGTCCCATTGGCAATCTGAGCTCACACATGAACTCGGGCTGTTTTAAGTATTAGCTGCTTTTCTGTTTCCATCATCTCCCCCAACATTAGATCAATGTCTCCCCAGTCTGGATCTTATTTTTTTTTTTAGTCCACCATTGGTTACAATGCTTAACTAAGATCTTACGATTAACATTTCCTCCAGGTGGCCCACCAATATCCTTCCAATGGGCCAAGATACAACCCAGAGGGGTCTTTTTATCAATAGTACTCAAAGTTGCTCCCATTATGATGTCTTTTCTTAATCTCTTACGCTTCGTCCATCTCCGGCAGTATTCCTTGCGGAATAGCGGAACTGCGGATCGGGACTCTGCACTCACTTTGCAGCGATGCTGCGTCTCACTCACACAACACAATCACACAGTCACACAAAGAGGCCCCTTACACTTTTCACTCAAGCAACACAAAACAACAATCACTACTATAAATAGTAACACACTTATTGCAACAAATTTCCCAGCATAAATCGTGATCCATTAAACGTATTCCATTATTCAATGTCAAGAACAAATTCAGAGTCAAAGAGCCAGAACAAATCTAAAACTAAAACAAAGTTAAAACAACGTACCAACTAAGACACATATACTTCAAGTGACTAGTAGTACAGCACCCAACACAGAACGTCTACAAAACAATGTACTAACTAAATCACATGGACTCCCAGTGACTAGTAGTATGGCACCCAACGTAGAATGTCTTCTACGCTTTATGGATACCTTCCATAACAATGGTATACCAACCAAACCAAATTCCAAAAAGAATACCTTTGCAAAAGATGGTCCTTGTCTGTCCCCACAGTGAGCCAGCTGAAGTGAGGGGTCCCTCCAAGAATTTCCCAGGCTTATAAAAAGCCTTCAGCTGTGCCTTCAGACTGTGATAATTCAATACACACACCTACAAGGATGCCTTGACAAGCAGTTTAACTGCTCAGAAACACTTTCTTGTTTTCTGGAGTGCAACTTCCACCAAACTCCCTCACACAGGTATTAAGCTCTGTAGTGACAGCTGAGACCTGCAGGTGTTTGCGGCTATTGTCCTTTCAGAATAGACAGATACTTGTTCCTCATTGTAAACATTTGTACAGTGGTACTTACCTGGCTAGTTACAGCCCAAATAATGATAATCCAGCATTTTCTTTTTTCAGTCCCTTGCTATTATGCATTAATTAACTTTGCAAATAATAAGCACTTGATACTGGAAATACCTTTAGTAAGATCACTCTCTGGTGATTATTTTAGTGGTATTATTCTTTAGCAAACATTTCATATACAGTCACCAGAAAACATATATTATGCAGTTGCCAGAAATACAACACCGTACAATAATAGGTGTTAGACTCATAGTTGAAAGAACTGGGCTTAGTGGGCAATGTGATGTATAAGAAATGCTTGTTCATTATTTTTCATGGCTATATTAAGAAGGGAACAAAAGGAGTTGCTCAAGCGGCGGTAAAAACCTTGAGACATCCTGCCTGTTGATGTCTCGGATATACGGTTGAGAGAACTTTGTGTAAACAGTACAATTGCCAACCCGATAACCCACTGCCCTATCTTAAGAAAAACTAACATGACCAAATAAGGAGGAGAAACGCTGCAAACTAAGCAGAGGAAGACTACTGCCTTCATCCGCGCGACCGCCAGAGGGACAGAGATGACCCCCTAGCAACAACCGACGCAGCCGCAGTACTAGAAAGGGGCCACGTAACCCCGAAAGAACCTGATGATAAAAGGGGACTGCGAAAGGGGAAGGGTGCGCGCCGTTTGGAGGAGCATGGACTCCCCAGCCGCCCAGCGCTGTTTTGCTTGCTGATCGCTTACTCAATAAACTAATCGACTTACTATAAATTCTTTCTGGCTAAAGAATAATTTATAACAGGCAAGTTATTCTTTCCTCTTTCACTACTCTAATACTAATATTATTTCATTTCTTCAAAGCTGGATTTGCTGAGCAACAGTGGAGATCAGAACCTGGCCTGTTTGCTAAGAATTATAATACTTCCAGGGTCAAAATGGTTTCTCAAAAGAGTTTTTGCCCTTAGCATGTAGGGAGAAAGTCTGAAAGCTGGGTATTCTTAAAATTTGCTTGGAATATGAAATTGTGTAACCATTAGTTTTTCTTCTTGGGAGGCTCAGAAACAGAATAATTTCCAGCATCTTAACTGAAAGTTCATGGGAACTCCATGCTTCAAAATTATATCCTTTTTTAAAATGCTCATTTAACATTAATATTAAATAGAAGTGATCAAGAAACAAAACAAAGAAACAAACCCACAAAAAAAACTAGGAAACTTCTTTAAAAATCTTTCTCACTCCCTCATCTGTTTACTTTTTGGTCCCATGATTCTGTTTCCTTAATTCTTTACTCATCATGAAATTATACAAGATTTGAATTTTCATTTAAAAAAATCAGCCCCAAAAGAAGCTAAAAATAAGAGAGACAAAGGTCTTTCTCAACCACTGGAGATACAAAATATGCCAGTATGAACTGCAAAGTCATTCACAAAGTCTTTAGTTAATTTAATCAGGAAACCCCAGCAATGCCAGCTTTGTGCAGCTGGCTTGTGCACTCTGATTGTTTAGCTGCTTGCCTAGTCAGAAAGTAATTGACATTGAGAGAGACTGTCAAGGATTGTTGTCATCTCCTGTTGTGTGTCACGTATGACTGACTTCCTAGAATCTCTCAGGATTTTTTGCCAATCATAATTTCTTTTTAGGGGTCTAAGTTTCTGGTGATCTCTCACCAGAGACTTGATTTCTCCTCCCTTTTTTCATTGGCAGACTGGAATTTTTGTGGGTTTTGATGCTTTATATAAAAGGACCTAAAAGCGTTAATGGGTGTTGGGATTTTCCATGTGGCTTGAGGAGGCCTAAGGTTCTTTTGCCTCCTCCTGACCTTAACAACTAATGCATGGCTTTCTGTAATAGCAGAAGGCTTGGACTCAGAAACCTGTGTCACCTCTTCCAATCTTACAGCCTTTTCCCTCTTTAAATAGTAAAAGAACAACAACAAACATGGTACAAGATATGCAGGAAATATAAAGGAAAACCAGGTCTTCTGTGACTTCTAAACCTTCCCATTCCTTCTGGGTGAGTTGGGCCTAAGGGAAGACGGAAACATTTCTAATAGTTCCAGGCCTCTTACAGATCCTTGCATGGTTTGTACAAGTGGAAGCAAGGACTCCTTATTTCTTCCACTGTTCCTTGGACTGTTGCATAATGGCAAATAATTTATACAATAGCTAAATAGGTATTACACAGTTAAGCTTCATAAATCTAAACCAGAAACAGAGTCTCTATGCCACACTAGACAGAAATAATGAAGTGGAAAGGTAAAATGGTGGTCCTAATAATGTTAATGGCAAAGCTGTTGCTTGCTCTGCTGAGATCATGGTTTAATCCAAAATCTTGATGCATGCCTGTGGCTGGCTAATGAGGCTAGATTTGTAAATCAGTAAAGCATATCCATTTTTTTTCCAAGTATGGGGTGAGGCTGGCCCTTTTTTTTTTTTTTATAGCTTTTGCTTATGCTAAAGAAACAAAATTATTTTAAAACCAATTGAGCAAGCACATACAAACTTGAATTGCAAGCCTACAAAAGGGTCAGAAGTAGTATTTCCGCATGCAAGAACAAATATGTTGTTCCCATGTGTATTGGATTTATGTGGGGCAAGGTTTTGGTATCAGCAAGGTGGGTGTTTCAGGGGTAGCTTTTGTGAGAAGAAATCAGGGGCTACTCCCATGTCAGGCAGAGTCACTTCCATCCAGCTCCAAAACAGACCTGCCGCTGGCCAAAGCTGAGCCAATGAGTGACACTGGTAGTGCCTCTATGATAACATATTTAAGAAAGAATTAAAAAATGCTGCACAGCAGCTGTGAAAGAGAGGAGTGAGAAAAATGTGAAACAGCCCGGCAGATGGCAAAGTCAGTGAAAAAGGAGGGAGAGGAGGTGCTCTACGTGCTGGAGCAGAGATTTCCCTACAGCCTGTAGAGAAGACCATGGTGAAGCAGTTTTCCCCCCTACAGCCCATGGAGGACCACACGGAGCAGATATCCAGACTGCAGCCTGTGGAAGACCCCGCGCTGGAGCAGGTGGATATGCTCTTGAAGGAGGCCAGTGAGCCTCACCTCTGTGCCTGGGAAGATCATGGAGCAGATCCTCCTGGAAGACATGTTAAGGCATGCACGAGATAAAGAGGTGATCCGAGACAGCCAGAATGGCCTCACAAAGACATATCTTGCCTAACCAATCTGGTGGCCTTCTATGATGGAGTAACGGCATCGGTGGACAAAGGAAGGGTGATGGATGTCATCTACCTGGACTTGAGCAAAGCCTTTGATATGGTCCCTCACCACATTCTTCTCTCTAAATTGGAGAGGTATGGATTTGAAGGATGGGCTGTTAGGTGGATAAAGAATTGGTTGGCTGGTCGCAGCCAAAGGGTTGTGGTCAACGGTTCTATGTCTGGGTGGAGGCCGGTCACAAGTGGTGTCCCTCAGGGGTCGGTCTTGGGACCGGTGCTCTTCAACATCTTTATCAATGACATAGACAGCGGAATCGAGTGCACCCTCAGCCAGTTTGCAGATTACACCAAGCTGAGCGGTGCAGTTAATACAATAGAGGGAAGGGATGCCATCCAGAGGGACCTGGACAGGCTGGAGAAGTGGGCCCATGAGAACCTAATGAGGTTCAACAAGGCCAAGTGCAAGGTGTTGCACTTGGGCTGGGACAATCCCAGGTATTTATATAGACTGGGAGAAGAAGAACTTGAGAGCAGCCCTGCGGAGAAGGACTTGGGGGTCCTGATGGATGAGAAGCTGGACATGAGCCAGCAGTGCGTGCTTGCAGCCCGGAAGGTCAACTATGTCCTGGGATGCATCAAAAAAGGGGTGGCCAGCAGGGAGAGGGAGGTGATTGTCCCCCTCTACTCTGCTCTTGTGAGACCCCACCTGGAATGCTGCATGCAGGCCTGGGGCCCCCAGCACAAGAAGGATGTGGAGCTCTTGGAACGGGTCCAGAGGAGGACCACTAAGATGATCAGAGGGCTGGAGCGCCTCTCCTATGAAGAAGGAACTGGGCTTGTTTAGCTTGGAGAAGAGAAGGCTCCGGGGAGACCTCATTGCGGCCTTCCAGTACTTGAAGGGAGCGTATAAACAGGAGGGGGAACGCCTGTTTACATGTGTTGATAGTAATAGGACAAAGGGGAATGGTTTTAAACTAAGACAGGGGAGATTTAGGTTAGATATTAGGAGAAGGTTTTTCACTCAGAGGGTGATGAGGCACTGGACCGGGTAGCCCAGAGAGCTTGTGGATGCCCCATCCCTGGAGGCATTCAAGGCCAGGCTGGATGCGGCTCTGGGCAGCCTGCTCTAGTGGTTGGCAATCCTGCCCAGAGCAGGGGGGTTGAAACTAGATGATTTTCAAGGTCCTTTTCAACCCAGGCCATTCTATGAAGCTGTAGCCTGTGAAGAGACATCGCAGGAGCAGGTTCCTGGCAGGATCTGCAGCCTGTGGACAGGAGCCCATGCTAGAGCAGTCTGTTCCTGAAGGACTGCACCCCATGGAGAGCACCCAAGATGGAGCAGTTCTTGAAAAACTGCAGCTTGTGGTTAGGACCCACATTGGAACAGTTTGTGAAGGACTGGATCCTGTGGGAAGGACACCATGCTGGAGCAGGGGAAAAGTGTGAGGAAGTAACAGCAGAGAAGAACTGTTATGAACTGACCACAACTCCATTCCCTGTTCCCCTGTGCTGCTTGGGAGTGGGAGAGGAGTAGGCAGAAGAGTCCGGAGCTAAGGAGTAAAGGTGAGCGTGAGAAAAAGGGTGGGGTGAGGGGAAGGTGTTTTTAGTTTTGTCTTTGTTTCTCACTACTGATACCGAGTCAGAAGGACGAGGTGATCGGCTCTGGGGCAGACGCGTTCTGCAGCGGAGTGGGGGATCGAGACAGGCAGGGCTATTTTTTGGCATCAAGGCCACTCGAAGCAGCCGAGGGAGCCGCCAGAACCCAGCAGCCCTCGTGAGGGAGGCTGACGAGGCATAGGCGGAGCCAGCAGCACCCCCTCCAGGGCCGTTCAAAAGCAGCCCCTAGGGAGCGCGAGCGACCAGGAGCGCGGCAAACAGGGCGGGCAAACAGGGCGTGGTGCGTCAGAAGGGCGTGGCACGGCAGTTTGCGCGGCAGTTTGTGCGGCAGTTTGCGCAGGCAGGGTGAGCAGGGAGGGCTCCTCGCCGCTCTTTTGCAGCGGTCTTTCCCATCAGTACTTGTAACCTGCTTGCGAGGAACCTGGCCATGGTATCAACCGGGCAGAAAACCATGGCCTCCGCATCTCCTGCGGCCTCTCCAGCCACAGTCACTGATGTGGCTACTCAGATGGAGGGCTTGGGGAAACACACCACTGTCCAGGTCTTCGGCTGCAGAGGTGCCTGTGGGAGGTGTGCCCAGGTTGAAGAGCTGCTCAGCCAGGTAGCGGAGCTTCGAGAGGAGGTGAGCAGGCTCAGGAGCATCAGGGAGTCAGAGAGGGAAACTGACTGGTGGAGGTGTACTCTACCCTCTCTGAGACAGACTCAAGAGCCTGCCACAGCACAGGTGTCTCCTGCTACGCAGAAGACAAAAGTTCCCTCATCCCGCCAGGCAGTAGGAGGAGACCTAGGCCAAGGGGGGGAATGGAGGCAGGTTCCTGTTCGGGGTGGTAGGCGAGCCCTCTCCCTGCCCACCTCACCTTCCCATCTACCCTTATATAACAGGTATGGGGCTCTAGAACACGACAGTCAGAACAACGAAGTAGACGAAAGCCCGTCCCAGTTGGAGAGGGTGCCTAAGGCAAGGCAACCTATCCCCCGCATTGCTACATCAACTGTCAAAAAAGAAAGGAGGGTTATTGCCATGGGGGACTCCCTTTTGAAAGGGACAGAGGGCCCAATTTGCCATCCGGACCCAACCCACAGGGAAGTCTGTTGCCTCCCTGGGGCTCGGGTGAGAGACTTCGCTAAGAAAGTCAAGCGCCTGGTACGGCCCACTGACTACTACCTGCTACTGGTCTTTCAGGTTGGTAATGACGAGGTAGCAACGAGAAGTCCGAGAGCCATCAAAAGGGACTTTAGGGCTTTGGGGCGACTACTTAAAGGATCAGGGGCACAGGTTGTGTTTGCCTCTGTCCTTCCGATAGGGGGGATCGAGGCTGACAAGCAGACTCATCACATTAACACGTGGCTTCGGGACTGGTGCAACCGGCAGAATTTTGGGTTTTTCGATCACGGGAAGGTCTATGCGACACCGGGCCTGCTGGCACCAGATGGGATGCGCCTCTCTCGGAGGGGGAAAAGGATTTTTGCTAAGGAGTTAGCGGGGCCGACAGATAGGGCATTAAGCTAGAGTCAAAAGGGGAAAGGGATAAAACCAGGCCTGCCAGTGATAAGCTATGGGATGGCGCGCTAGAATCAGAGGGACTAGTGTGCTAGCGAGGTCCTTTGGTCTGCTCCACAAGGTGCTGCGTGCAATGAGGCGCATTTGAAGTGCTTCTACACCAATGCACGCAGCATGAGTGTCCTGGTTCCAGTTAGGACAGAGTTAATTTTCCCTCATAGTAGCCGGTAGGGTGCTATGTTTTGGATTAGGATGAGAAGAGCGCTGATAACATGCTGATGTTTTAATTGTTGCAGAGCAGTGTTTACACCAGGCCAAGGACTTTTCGGCTTCTCGCTCTGTCCTGCCAGCGAGCAGGCTGGGGGTGCAGCAGGAGCTGGGAGGGGACAGACCCAGGACAGCTGACCCAAACTGGCCAAAGGGGTATTCCATACCATCTGACGTCATGCTAAACAATATATAGGGGTGGCTGGCCGGGGTGGGGGGCGGCTGCTCGGGGATAGGCTGGGCATCGGTCAGCGGGTGCTGAGCAATTGCGTTGTGCATCACTTGTTTCTTACACATTATTATTATTAATACTATTATCGTTATCACTATTATTATTATTATTGTTATTATTATATTCCTGTCTTAATAAACTGTCTTTATCTCAACTCACCGGCTTCACTTTCCCGTTTCTCTCCCCCATCCCAGAGAGGGAGGGGGGAGGGTGAGCGAACGGCTGTGTGGTTTTTAGCTGCCAGCCGGGTTAAACCACAACAATGAGGAAGAAGCTAGAGGAGCTAGAAGTCTTGGCCCAGTCCCAGAGCTACGATAACATTGGCATAATAATGAATATGGCAGAATAATGCCTGTTACAGGCCAGTGAGGTTTTCTGGGCAGATGCTGGGATCACCATTCTGAGGCCAATGAAAGGTGTATAGCTGCTGTGTGCTATCGAGACAGGGGCTATATAGAAAGCTGCTGAAACACTTGCTGTGACAGAGACACAAAAGGAATCACTTACACTATTGCTAATTAATTTGATGTAAATTGGTAATAAATACCAGACCCTAATGCTCTGGAAGGAAAGTAAACTGCCACTTGCTTTGTGCTCACTGAAGGCCAGTTTTGGACAGCCTCTTTCCTGTGCTGAAGCTTTCTGTCCTTCAAGCAATCCTCTTCTAAAAGCCAGATGCTAACTCCTGAGCACATGTGAAAATTAGGTTGTCAGGACCCAAAACCTGTTTACCCAGGAAGATAATGCAACGCTTGGCAAAGAGAAGTCAGTGGATTGTTAGTTCATCAGTTTCCCACATCATCCTTTTCAGGTGTAGGTGAGCCTTGGGACTTTGTTTTCTAAGCCCAATTTCAAGGATGGGAGATGCTTGGAGATAAAGAGGAGCCAGCCTGGGACTCAGTGCAAATCCAATAAATCTTTAGCTGGGCTGCAGGACCATCTAACTAAGAACTGAGTAAACAGTGAAAACAAATATGCAGATATTTATAATCCCAAAATATTTACCTCTGGCCAGTCCACAGTCACTTCCAAGATTCCTGGGTGACTGGGGTTTCCTATTCGAGCCCGCTGAGTAATCAGTGCAACCCACTTGCTCCATGTAGCATCAGTTGCATGATGTGTAAAGGGGGTCCTTCCTTTGAACATCCAGCCCACTACCGGCAGTCGGGGTGCCAGGAGGAGCTGTGCTTCAGTACCGACCACTTCCACCCCTTCATATGCTGCCAATATCTCTTTTTCGGTTGGAGTGTAGCGAGCCTCAGATCCTCTGTATCCCTGACTCCAAAACCCTAGGGGTCGACCTCGAGTTTCCCCAGGCTCTTTCTGCCAGAGGCTCCAGGTGGGACCATTCTCCCCGGCTGCAGTGTAGAGCACATTCTTTACATCTGGTCCTGCTCGGACTGGCCCAAGGGCTACTGCATGAACTATTTCCTGCTTAATTTGTTCAAAGGCTTGTTGTTGCTCGGGGCCCCATTCGAAATCATTCTTCTTACAGGTTACTTGGTAGAGCGGGCTTACGATCAGACTGATTTGGAATATGCATTCTCCAAAACCCCACGACACCTAGGAAAGTTTGTGTTTCTTTTTTGCTAGTTGGTGGAGACATAGCTGTTATTTTGTTGATCACATCCATTGGGATCTGACGACTTCCATCTTGCCATTTTATTCCTAAAAACTGGATCTCTCGTGCAGGTCCTTTGACTCTATTTTGTTTTATGGCAAAACCAGCGTTCAGAAGGATTTGGACTATTTTCTTCCCTTTCTCAAAAACGTCCTCTGCAGTGTCACCCCACACAATGATGTCATCAATGTAATGCAGGTATTCAGATACCCCCCCTCATGTTCCAGTGCAGACTGGATCAGTCCATGGCAAATGGTAGGGCTGTGTTTCCACCCCTGGGGCAGTCGATTCCAAGTATATTGGACTCCCCTCCAAGTGAAAGCAAACTGTGGCCTGCACTCTGCTGCTAGAGGGATGGAGAAAAATGCATTAGCGATATCAATTGTGGCGTACCACTTGGCTGCCTTTGATTCCAGTTTGTATTAGAGTTCTAGAATGTCCAGCACTTCGGCACTCAGCGGTGGTGTTGTGAGAAAAAGCTCAATAATTTTCTTCAGACAGGATCTTCTGTGAAGCTATTTTATTCGTGATTGCAATGGCGGGCATCCTGCCAATTAGGAGCACATTATAGTAAACATATAAACTTTTATTCCCTGTTACCCAGCACCTGACCACCTCCCCTGTTTCCTCATTGGCTGAGTACTACAGGTTCACAAGCTACTCGATGCTCCTCTATACCATATATGTACTTTTTTTTTTGATCAACCCTTTAAATTCTCCTTTTTCCTTTTTTTTTTCCTTTTTTATGTTTAGAGAACTTATGATCTTTGTTTTTTTACTGTTCTCACAATGCTCATCCTGTTTTTCTCAAGCTTCCACCTTATTTTGGAACAGTGAGGCCTTCTACTGTCCACTTATCTACTTAGCATTTCTCCTTATTATGACTACACAACTACCTTTGAATACAGAAGGTTAGTTTTCTACTGCAAAAACACACTCTACTTCGAAAACATGTTCGACTGCAAAAGCACAACTTAGTTTCTCACAGTGTGACTTCATTCAGGCCACTGTAGTCCACCATTAGCCTCCACTCGCCATTACACTTTTGCACTGGCCATATGGGACTATTAAATGGTGAGTGAGTCTTCCTGATCGCTCCTTGGTTCTCCAGTTCACGAATTATCTTATGGATGGGAATCAGAGAGTCTCCATTGGTGCAATATCACTGACGGTGTACAGCTGTGGTAGCAATTGTCACCTGCTGTTCTTCGACCCTCAGCAACCTCACAACATGAGGGAGACCGAGAGACCTCCGAGAGACCGGGCAAGGTAGACAACTGTTTAATATCCTCTGTCTCTAAGGGAGCTATGCCAAAAGCCCACCGGAACTCTTTTGGGTCCTTGAAATATCCTCTCCTGAGAGAGTCTATGCCAAGAATGCATGGAGCATCCAGGCCAGTCACAATGGTGTGCTTTTGCCACTCATTTCCAATTAGACTCACTTCAGCCTCCAATACAGTTAACTGCTGGGATCCCCCTGTCATTCCAGAAATATAAATGGGTTCTGGCCCTTTATAGCTTGATGGCATTAGAGTACACTGTGCACCCGCATCTACTAAATCTTTATACTTCTGTGCGTCTGACGTGCCAGGCCATCGGATCCACACAGTCCAATAAACCCGATTGTCCCTTTCCTCCCCCTGGCTGCAGGCAGGGCCCCTCTAGTCCTGATCATAATATTCATTACTGCGTCTGAGGTACTGCCCGCTGGAAATTGGAGCAGCAGTTTTCTCAGAGAACCCCCCTTTTGCGATTGTTTTTCCTTGCAACTTACGTACCCGTGCCTCTAGGGTCGAGGTAGATTTTCCATCCCATTTTCTCATGTCTGCTCCATGGTCACGCAGGTAAAACCACAGGGTGGCACGGGGTGTGCTCCCAATATATCCCGTTTCTTGAACAGAGAGATGCTAACCCCTGATAGATGAGACACTTGTTCATACAGGTGGGGAGGAAGATAAATTCTCTTTAACTTGGTGGACCTCTTGAGAAAGCTTCTCCACAGCTGAGACGCAGGCCTGTAGGGAAGAAGAGAGCCTTTCTTCATACTGCCGAACTTGTCTAGTCAATTCATCCACCGTGGGTTCGTCTCGGTTTTTCCAGGCCATTACTTTAAGTAATGTGCTCTATAACTCAATTTGGAAAACAAGCACAGCAGACCTGAGATAAAAGAAATCAACATTGTGATTAGCAACTATTAAACTAGTCTAATGCTTATAAAATTTTTCTTTTAACGCGCTCTGGTCAGATCTTTTGTTATCTTGACCCTCCAGGCCACACGTTGGGCACCAAAAGGACTGTTGTGGTTTAACCCGGCCAGATGCAAAGCACCATTCAGCCGTTCACTCACCCTTCCCCCCCAGCAGTGGGATGGGGGAGATAATCTTAAAAGAAGTAAAAGCTTGTGGGTTGAGATAAAGGCAGTTTCTTAGGACAGAAAAAAAAAAAAAAAAAGGAAAATAACAATAATAATGATAATAGTACTACTACTAATAATGTGTACAAACAAGTGATGCACAATGCAATTGCTCACCACCCACTGACCGATGCCCAGCCTATCCCCGAGCAGCGGTGTGTATGTGTGTGTGTGTGTGTGTGTGTCCCCGGCCATCCCCCCCTTATTAATTGTTCAGCATGATGTCAGATGGTATGGAATACCCCTTTGGTCAGTTTGGGTCAGCTGTCCTGGTTCTGTCCTCTCCCAGCTCCTGCTGCACCCCCAGCCTCTTCACTGGCAGGACAGTGTAAGAAGCTGAAAAGTCCTTGGCTTAGTTTAAGCACTGCTCTGCAACAACTAAAACATCAGCCTGTTATCAATATTTTTCTCATTCTAAATCCAAAACCAGCTACTAGGAGGAAAATTAACTCTATCCTAGCCAAAACCAGGACAACGTCCTCAGACATCTCTTCTTTAAGTTAAAGTAAATTTAATTTCTTCCTGTTTTTCCTCAGGTCTCTGAGCATTCTTACAGCTTTCCATGTCATGTTTTCAGTTGATTTGCTTGGATGGGAGAGTCCTGTTGACATTGCCTCTGAACTCCAAGAAATGTATCAGGAGGTGTTTAAAGGAGGGAAAAAGTTTCATTAGCAAAGGTATTTGTTTTAGCAAATATAAACTATGTATCAGTGTATTGTGTTTATGTGGCAAGATTTTGGTAGTGGAGGGGTGGTGCAGAGATGGCCTCTGTGAGAAGGGATCACGGGCTGCCCCATGTTCAGCCAGCTCCAAAAATGGACCTGCCATTAGACAGAGCTGTGCCAGTCAGTGACGCTGGTGGCACCTCTGTGATAACATATTTAAGAAAGGATTAAAAAAATGCTGTGTAGCAGCTGTGAGAGAGAAGAATGAGAAAAACGTGAGAGGAAAAAAACAGACTGCAGACACCAAGGCCAATGAAGAAGTAAAGTGTGTTATCGGCATTGTTTTTGGTCACAAAACTAAAATATAGCACCCTCTAAGCTGCAAGTAAAAAGAAAATTAACTCTATCCCAGCCAGACCCTGTAAAACCCTATGGAAAGAACCCATGCTGTAGCAGTTTGTGGAGAAAATCCAGCCTGTGGGAAGGATACAAGTTGGAGCAGTTTGTGAAGGACTGTATCCCATGGGAGGGACCCTGTGCTGCAGCAGGGAAAAAGTGTAAGGATAAGGAGCATCAGAGACAAAGTGTTATGAACTGACCACAACCCCTATTCCCCATCCCTCTGCGCTACTCAGTATGTGTGTGGGCAGGTAGAAGAATCAGGTGTGAAGTTGATACTGGGAAGAGCGGAGGTGGGAGGGAAGGTGATTTTAGTTTTGATTTTAGTTCTCACTGCCCTACTCTGATATTAATTGGCAATAAATTAAATTAATATTCCCCAAGTCAAATCTGTTTTGCCCATGATGGTAATTGGTGAGTCATCTCCCTGTCCTTATCTTGACCCATGATTTTTCATCTTTTTCCTCTCTCTGTTTTGCTGAGGTAGAGAAGTGAGAAAGCAGCTTGGTGGGCACCTGGCAGACAGCAAAGATTAACCTACCGCAGTCAGTGAGCATTTCACCATGGTCTTCCATATTTACATAGTTTCTAACAATGTCTAACCATATCAATCTAAACACAATTTGCAAAACTGTTCTAGTTAACTACTCTTAGTTTTGCTAATTCTCTCAGATAAAGACGGACTGCCTAAAAAGCATAGGGAACCTTGTGTTGCTTATGCACACCTTATATTTATCTTCCAGGCAACAGAGGAACCCATTCCAAACCCTAGAAACGGGAGTATTAACCCTTAGATCATTTATGAAAAGTGTGTAAGGAAGAGATTGAGTTAAATAGTCTTAAAATGAAATGAAAGGCAACGAGTATTTAATTTTGGCTGAATTATTCTTTTTGCTTGATGCCAAAAAGTGCATTCAAGCTGAACTTTATTATTGCTGTGCTTTTTCACTGAAGTATTTTTGAAGGATTTAAATTTTACCCACATTTCCTAGATCTCCAAACCTGCAGGTGGCTGTAATGAATAGTCTTGGTGATGTATATTAAAAAATAATTTTTTTTTCTTTCCTCCTTTCTTTCACATTTTTGGCTTCTCTGTATCCTTACTTCTCTAGCTTGCATACTTCTATGGATTAATACACCACATCCCTTCTGGATTTTGTCTCAGATCTGTTTCATATGACAACCAATAATGAGAGGCCATAAATTCTTCATTCTTTATGACAGGGCACATCATCTGAACAGTAGATGTGCAGATGTGTCCATAAAACAGTGGGCAGCTTTATAGCCACCATTTAGTCTTGTCAGAAAATTAGATTTTACACAACTCTAATGTAGCAGCAATTAAGGATTTATTATATTCCTTTAT
This sequence comes from Anser cygnoides, assembly GCF_040182565.1. Lineage (NCBI taxonomy): Eukaryota > Metazoa > Chordata > Aves > Anseriformes > Anatidae > Anser > Anser cygnoides. Next base: position 651,091 of record NW_027103069.1, on the reverse strand, counting down.
AGCAAATAACAAGGTTAGATTATATGATTTTTAACAGCACTTAATCAGTATCTAAGTATTAGTCAATTAACACAATGATCTAAAGGAATTTGCTACAATAGAAACAGCAACTTAGTTAAAGATTCAAGAATGGCAAGGTTCACCCAAAACTTACTGCAAGGTCTTGGGGGAGGTTCTAAATCCAGTTGCCCGTTTCCAAAATTCCCCCTTAGAGTGACTTACTCACCCTACTCCCTCATCGGAATTTCTCTGCAGATGAATTTGTTCCTCGAGGAGTCAGCCCTGAGATGTGCTTCCTCTCAGGGGTACCCTGAGAGACATCCCAGCTCAGGGGGAGATCAAGGATGTAGCCTACTGTGGTCCCTGGAGAGCTAAAAGAATTCTTCCTTGGAATCACTATTTATAGGATTGCGAGACCATTGTCTTTTGGTCAGTAATTTTCCAGGGTTCATGTATTTTGCCAATTTGTTTATGATCCAGGCTGTGCACTCCCCTTCCCCTTAGCACTTAATCATGTCCTTGTCAATTAGTCATACCACAGGGGCTGGATACAATAAGACGGGAGACCTGATCTACTGGTGCCTATATCACATAAATAACAGGGGAATGAGACAGTGTCAGGCTTCACCACACTCAGTAGATTACAGAGAAATGATGCTGTGATAGCTTTTCCTTTAATTAGGATGAAGGGCCGTATTTATTAGATAAAGTGATTGACTTGCAGTCAAGCTCAGATTCCTTATCATGTTGTTTCCTGGACTCTGATGTACATCATTATTTTCCATGAGAGATTTCATGGTACAGAGGTCTGCCTGGGGCTCTGTTGTTAACGAGCTGTCTGGTTCAAGGAGTCATCACATTGAGGCCTACCATGGCTCATAAGCCTGAGCAAGATTTATGTCAAGTACAGGAACAGAGCGTACCTGTCATAGGCCTATAACTGGAAGAGGGATATAACTCAAGTGGCTCAGCGGTTTGGCAGCAGAGGCTAGTAGTCCATCCCGAGTCCTGGTTGTGACGTTGACAAAGATACTGTCTGCACTGCTGGACAAATCAGCAAGCTGTGCAGAGCTCCTTTTTATGCTTCCCAAACAGGAATAATTGTAATATGTGCCTCACGGAGGACAAACTGTGAGGATTTATTGGTTATACTGCTTAAGGCTTTGAAAATGCATACCAGATCGTATTTGTGCCATGTTATACAAATGCCTCCTGGCTGAAAGTAGAAGGAAATCAGTAACCTTTGCAACACAGGTTAAGGCTTCGCTGATGACATCCCTGGAGAGTATGTTGTGGAGCAGGGCTGGAGGAGAAGGGGTCATTCATCTTCCATACTGCACAAGCAATACTGAGAAAAACAATATGCATAAGAGACTTCACCACATTTCCTACAGGGCTTTTCTGTGCTGTGAAGTAGTTTTTTCAGTCAATTGCCTTCCCAGTCTGTCCCAGTGACCTAGTGACCTGCGCATCTGTCCTTGCATCCTGTAGATCTGTTGTGGTTTATTCTGACGGCATCTAAGCACCACACAGCCGTTTGCTCACCCTCCCCCCTCCCTCTCCGGGATGGGGGAGAGAATCAGAAAGAAATGAAATGGGTTGAGATAAAGACAGTTTATTAGGACAGAAAAGAAAGGAAAATAATAATAATGATGATGATAATACTACTAATAATAATGTGTACAAACAAGTAATGCACAATGCAATTGCTCACCACCCGCTGACCGATGTTCAGCCTATCCCTGAGCAGACGGTCCCCCCCACCCTGGCCAGCCACCCCATAGTAATTGTTCAGCATAACATCAGATGGTATGGAATACCCCTTTGGCCAGTTTGGGTCAGCTGTCCTGGGTCTGTCCCCTCCCAGCTCCTGCTGCACCCCTAGCCTGCTCGCTGGCAGGACAGAGCGAGAAGCTGAAAAGTCCTTGGCTTGGTGTAAGCACTGCTCTGCAACATTTAAAATATCAGTGTGGTATCAACATTATTCTCATCCTAAATCCCAGACACATTACCCTACCAGCTACTAGGAGGAAAATTAACTCTATCCTAGCCGAAACCAGGAGAAGATCATACAGCTTTCAGTGAGCAGCTTGCTTTATTAAGGGATCCCTTAGGGGATTCTTAGGAGTTTTCCCTACTCAACTGCCCCGCCCCATCCTTGCAGATATTATGACTTCTGGAACGCTCTAGGTATGTGCATAAAGGGATATGTGGATGTGTGCATACATAAATATATAGAGAGATGAGTTTGTGAGGAAAAAAAAAACTCAACAGTTAATTAGAACTTATTGCTCCAGAAAATAAAAATATGCAGCTGTTGACTCTTAGATTCAAAGCAACAACAATAAAAAAAGACCTGATGGAATTATTTGATTAGCTAATATCTGTGTGCAGTCATGTTAATTTAAATTACCCAGATTACATTCCTTGTTCTCTGGAGGAATCACATATTTGAAGTAAAAAGCTTACTGGGAAAAAGAACGTGTTTTAGGTGAAAGGCATTTAAGTAAGTGTGAATGACCTCTTGACACCTAGCAACCCTGAAAATTTAGTACTGTAAAGCTGACTAACACGTATATTTTTTAATTGTCCTTGAGAGTACATATTTCATAAATTATTCTATGTAGCATATTTTCTTTGGATCAAGGCAACAATATGAAAACATAATTTAGTCTTCTCATGAAGCTGCAACAAATAAGGAAAGAGAAAACATTCATTGTAATGTGAAAACAAAATGAAAACTCCTTAAAAATTTGATTGCCCAAGTAAAATGTGATGTCAGAGTGGTTTGCCTCAATCACAGTTTTCAAACAAATCTCTCCAACTTGCCTTGCGATGGTTGCAGGTGAACAGACTCTTACAGGCTGATTATTGAGTTTAAATCTCTATTCCTATCCAAGTTCTCCTGCCAAAGATCTCCAAGGAGCCTTCTTCCTTCTGTGATTCAGAGACTGTTGGGAGTAGAGGCATTTGGCTGCTGAGTGTAGGGAAGTAATCCAGCTCTCTGGAACAACTGCCTTTCTGGTTCCATTGAATTCCTGGGAACGTGCTTTTGGATGGGAATCCATAACAATCCGATATCTGTTGGAGGGACAGCACAGCAGGGTACAGGCAATCCAGGAGGTTCCTGGAATGCATTGATGATGTCTTCCTTATACAAGCGATAGAGGAGCCAACAAGGAGAAGTCCTATGCTGGACCTCATTCTCACCAACAAGGAGCTCTACACCCTCCAGCAACAAGGATTTCTGTACCCTCCCAGTCTGGGGCCCCTTGGTTCACAATCTTATCAGTTGCAAGGTTCGTCCTTCCTGGAAATAGCACCTGTAGCATGTTAGCCCACTAATTAGTGTGACTGGGAGGTTTGTTTCTTGTGATTGTCTCCCAGCTTAGAAGTCCTCCATCAGATAACCCTGTTGGCATAAACATTCCTACATCCTCACATGCTCTCATAAATTAATGTGACTGACCAGACTTGTTTCCCATCACTGCCTCCCTTTCTTCTTTTTCCTCATTGTCTTGGAAAAGGTCCTTGACCAGGTGCCCTTAAAGGAGCAGACGCTTTCCTTCTACATACCCTTACAGGGAATGCTGACCTAAACTGACCAAAGGGATATTCCATACCATATGACATCATGATCAGCAATAAAAGCTGGGAGGGAAGAAGGAGAAGGGGGGATGTTTGAAAGTGTTTGTCTTCCTGAGCAACTGCTATGTATATTGAGGCCCTGCTTCCCAAGAAGTGTCGGCTGAACATTGCTTGCTGATGGGAAGTAGAATTTTTTCTCCTTTTGCTTTCATGTGGTCTTTGCATGTTTTTTTTTTTCTTTTCTTTTTATTAAAGTGCTCCTTATCTTAACCCATGGGCTTTTATTTTTATTCATTATACTTTCTTCCCCTGTCCTTCTGAGGAGACAGGGCTGAGAGAGTGGAATAGTGGTGTTTAGCTGCCCATTGGTTGTTAAACCACCACAGGGTAATTAAACAGAAACTTTTAAATGGAAAACAAATTGCACAGGGGTATTCTTTTTATTTAGGAAAAATATGTGGTCTATGCATTTCAGTTATTGTCTATTTCTCTAAACCTCAATGTATCTCTGTATAAATAATAATCTCTCTAGGGATTTTTTTTTTTTATTTCTGCATTGTAGGAATCTACATTACATTTTCAGAAGTCAGCTGGGCACATGAAAGGAGAATCTCAAATGTATTCAGCTGTTAAAGTATTCAAATCAATGACTAACTGGTTTTCAAAAAAGCACCTTGTCCTGGTTTCGGCTAGGATAGTTAATTTTCCTCCTAGTAACTGGTATGGTACTGTGTTTTTGGATTTAGAATGAGAACAATGCTGATAACTCGCTGACGTTTTAGTTGTTGCAGAGCAGTGATTACCCTAAGTCAAGGACTTTTCAGCTTCTCATGCCGCCCTGCCAGTGAGGAGGCTGGGGGTACACAAGAAGCAGGGAGGGGACAGAACCAGGACACACCTGAACAGATATGAAGTGTAAATTCTATTGTAGTCAATAGAAATATTATTCTTAATCAGCTTAATACTTTGGACAATTCCAGTAAATGATTTCTTCAACCTTAGATACCAAAATGCCTTTGAAATCTGGTTGCTGGAAACTCCATTGAAATTCAGAAACTGTATGGAAGACAAGGTGCAAGAAAAGGCTTTTGATCACCAAGAGGACTTCCTTGAGCAGCACTGAGTTGTATGTGAGGGTTGGAGTAAGAGTTAAGGAGATGGGAAGCTCTCTTCACAAAGGCCCTTCCTTCCCAACTTACTTCCTCCCTGCCCCCATTTGTTTCCCATAGCACTGGAAAGAAAGATAGAAAACTGGATGACTGTTTCTATCATGTGGTTGTTTGTTCCCAAGACTGTATAATGAGAAGACAAATCTAATTTCAAACAGTCCCTCAGTGTTTTGGGTTTACGTTGCAAAAGCTTGGTAGCAGGGGGGGCTGCAGGGGTGGCCTCTGTGAGAATACAGAAGCTGACCCATATTAGATAAGGGCCAGTTCAAGCTGGCTCCAAAAGGGACCCACCAGAGCTGAGACAATAAGCAATGTTGTTTGTGCCTCTGCGAGAGTATATTTAAGAAAGGGAAAAAACCTGAGGCACAACAATAGCTGGGAGAGCAAGGAGTGAGAAACATGCTTGCAGACGCCAAGGTCAGTGAAGAAGGAGTGGGAGGAGGTACTCCAGGTGCCAGAGCTGAAGTTCCCCTGCAGCCCGTGGACAGGACCATAGTGGAATACATTGTCTCCCTGCAGCCCACGGTGTACCACAGCAGAGCAAATATCCATGCTGCAGCTTGTGGAGGTGCCCACAGTGAAGCAAGTGGATCTGGCCTGAAGGAGGCTGCGGCCTATGGAGAGCCCGCACCAGAGCAGACTACGTGCCAGACCTGTAGCTCATGGAGAGGAGTCCACACAGGAGCATGTGATCTGGTGGGAGCTGCTGCCCATGGGGGACCCATGTTGGAGCAGTGTACTCCTGATGGATGGACCCATATTTGGAGCAGTTCTTGAAGAGCTGCTGCCTGTGGGAAGCCCACGTAGGACCAGTTCGGGAAGGACTGTATCCTGTGGGAGGGACCTCCCTTTGGAGCAGGGGAAGAGAGTGACCGTGAAGGAGCAGCAGAAATGAAGCTTTATGGGCTAACCCCAACCCCCATTCCCCTGTGCTACTCAGGGGGAGAATGTAAAAGAGGGTGGATGGGGGGGGGGGGGGGGGGGGGGGGGGAAGGTGTTTTTAGTTTGATTTTAGTTTCTCCCTGTTCTAGTAGGTAATAAATTATATTAATCTCCCTGCACTGAGCCTGTTTTACTCATGACAATAATTGTTGAGTGATCTCCTTGTCCTTACCTCTACCTGTGAGATGTTGTGTTTTTTTTTTTCTTTTTGTCATATTTTCTCTCCCTTTCACTTTGAGGAGGGGGAATGAGAGCGCAGTTCTTATGGAGTTTAGCTGTCCAGCTGGGTAAAACCATCACACTCAGTTTATATCCTTTTGAGGGAAACACAGATCTGACAGAATTTTGAACTGTCATTATGAATATTTTTTTCAGATATAGTTCCAGTTTTAATCTTTCTAAAATGAAGCCATTCTTACACAGCCCTTCTCATTTCTGAGTATTGTTTAGGATTTGTTTAGATTTCATTTCTTAGACTGTCTTTCAAGGATATACTCTCATTTTTTGGCACGCACAGCTTGAAGGCCTGTGGCAGCCTTAATAAAAAATAGCTGAAAAGAATACTCATCAAGGGGAACACGTCCTGCACAAAGTGTGGAGGAACAGAGAAAGGGAGAAACAAATGGAAAAGGAAAAAAACACAAACATACAGGCAAAAACCACCTCAGTCTCAAAATTTGTCAAAGAATGAATGATACATGATTAATATGCTCCAATCAGTTGCTGAGTGCCTGCTCAGCAACTCTTCCTTCTCCGTATCCTTTGTCACCGGGGCACTCGCCCCATTCAGCTGCAGGCCGACATTTTCCCCAACCTTCCTTTTTCTACTGATGTACTTGAAAAAGCCCTTCTTGTTGTCCTTGACATCCCTTGCAAGATTTAATTTCAATTGGGCCTTGGCCTTCCTTGTCACATTCCTGCATACTCTGACAGTGTCCCTATATTCCTCCCAAGTGGTCTGTCCCTTTTTCCACATGCTGTCAACTTCCTTCCTCTGTCTGAGCTTTGACAGGTGCTCCCTACTCATCCATGTAGGTCTCCTGCCCACTTTGCTTGCCTTCTTACTCATAGGGATGCACCGATCTTGAGCTTGGAGGAAGTGATACTTGAATACTGACCAGCTGTCTTGGATCCCCTTCCTTCCAGGACCTTAACCCATGGAATTCTTCCAAGTAGAAGCATGGGTTCACCAAGGGGAAATCATGCTTGATCGTGCTTGTTCCTTCTATGATGGAATGACTAGCTGGGTGGATGAGGGGAGAGCAGTGGATGTTATCTACCTTGACTTCAGCAAGGCTTTCAACACTGTCTCCCATAACATCCTCCTAGGAAAGCTCCGGAACTGTGGGATCCATGAATGGACAGTGGGGTGGATCGAGAACTGTCTGGATGGCAGAGCTCAGAGGGTTGTGCTCAACGGTTCCGAGTCTAGTTGGAGGCCTGTAGCTAGCGGTGTCCCCCAGGGGTCAGTACTGGGTCCAGTCCTGTTCAACCTATTCCTCAGTGGCCTGGATGATGGAATAGAGTGCACCCTCAGCAAGTTTGTGGATGACACAAAACTGGGAGGAGTGGCTGATAACCCAGAGGGCTGTGCTGCCGTTCAGAGGGACCTGGACAGGCTGGAGCATTGATTCTACTGGTCAAAGGAAATGGCTTTGAAAGGACCAGTCAAATCTGGCAGATCAATGCATGGTTGTGGGACTGGTGTTATAGCCAGGGATATGTTTTTTTAGACCATGGGACTCTCTTTGAGAAAGTTGTCCAGGGAAAGGAACCTCAATCCACCTGACTCTTATTGGTTCGATGCCAGCATGAGCAATAGATGCCCAGAGCCTGGAAAGGGATCAGAGGTCAGCGGGAGATCACCTGAAGAGAAGCACAAAGGAATACCAACCACTCCAGCCAATAAAAGTTTCATCAGAGGTCCAACTTAAATGCCTCTACACAAATGTGTGTAGCATGAGGAATAAGACAAGAGGAAATGGCCTTAAGTTGCTCCAGGGGAGGTTTAGGTTGGATATTAGGAAACATTTCTTCACTGAAAGGGTTGTGAAGTATTGGAATAGGCTGCCCAGGGAAGTAGTTGAGTCATCATCCCTGGGGGTCTTCAAAAAATGTGTGGATGTAGTGCTTAGTGACATGGTTTAATGATGGACTTGGCAGTGCTAGGTTAAAGGTTGAACTAGATGATCTTAGAGGTCTTTTCCAACCTAAATGATTCTATGATTCTATGAGTTAGAGATGTGCGCATGCCTGCAGGGCTATGATCTTACTGGCATCATGGGGATGTGGTGGGATGGCTTCCATGACTGGAGTGTTGGAATGGAAGGATAAAGGCTCTTTAAGAAAGACAGGCAGGGGAGAAGAGGAAGGGGTGTCACCCTCTATGTCAAGGACCAGCTGGACTGCATGGAGCTCTGCCTGGGGACGGATGAGGAGCCGACCTAGAGTTTATCGGTAAGGATCAAAGAGAGGCGAGGGACAAGTGACATTATAGTGGGGGTCTGCTACAGGCCACCAGACCAGGAAGACTGAGCAGATGAGGCACTCTATAGACAGATAGGAGCAGCCTCACATTCACAAGCCCTGGTCCTCATGGGGGACTTCAACCACCCCGATATCTGTTGGAGGGACAGAACAGCAAGGCATAGGCAATCCAGGAGGTTCTTGGAATGCATTGATGATAAATTCCTTCTCTAAGTGGTAGAGGAGCCAATGAGGAGAGGTCCTGTACTGGACCTTGTTCTCACCAACAAGGAGGGATTGATGGGGAATGTGAAGCTCAAGGGCAGCCTTGGCTGCAGTGTCCATGAAATGGTGCAGTTCAAGATCCTTAGGGTAGCGAGGAGGGAACACAGAAAGCTTACTACCCTGGATTTTGGGAGAGCAGACTTTGCCCTCTTCAAGGATCTGCTTGGTAGAGTACTGTGAGATAAAGTCCTGGAGGGAAGAGGGGACCAAGAAAGGTGGTTAATATTCAAGGATCACCTCCTACGAGTTCAGGAACGATGCATCTCAGCAAAGAGGAAGTCAGGCAAAAATGCCAAGAGGCCTGAAAGGATGAACAAGGAGCTCCTAGCCAAAAGCAAAAACAAAAAAGGAAGCCCACAGAGGGAGACATACAGGGATGTCAAGGGCAACAAGAAAGGCTTTGATGGGTACATGAGTTATTAAAGGAAGACTAGGGAAAATGTGGGCCTTCTCTGGAAGGAAACAGGAGACCTGGTTACCTGGACTATTGTGGTGGTTTCACCCTGTGTTGGTTTTACTCAGCTGAGACAACTGAGCTCCACCACAACCACTCTCTCACTCCCCCTCCTCAAAGTCAAAAGGGGGAGAAAATACGATGAAAAGGGCTCAAGCCCTTTGAATTTTAGCTTTTTTTGTTTGTGTGTGAGTTCTATTTGTGCCTTTTAATTCAGTGTCCTGTATTCAGCATGCAACATTTAAGAGACCAATATTATGCAATTATACCAACATTTTTTTATTACTTTTTATTAGGCTGGGCTGTCTTATTCAGTCTAATAGAATTGCATAAACATTTAATAACACATTTGTCTGTAGTTGTTAAATTTAGATCATTCAAAATAAAGCATCTCAGTTGGGGGGGTAAAAAGTGTGCCAAGTCATGAATGATGAGTTGTCTTCTGGAAGGAATGAAAGATAGGCAGAGATTCAAGAGTTAATCTAAAAAGGAAATGTATATACTGGTAAGAAACTTGGATCCTATCTTGATAACAATAAAGTCTGAGTCTCTGTTCTTAATGAAGTATAAAACCTTCATTTTAATCATGCAGAAAAAAAAAAAAAAACAAAACAAAAAACTTGAGGTGGACTAAAAACTGTCTCGGGCCCAGAGTTTAGTGGTCAGTGACACCAAGCCTACCTGGAGGCCAATAACTAGCTGTGTACCCCAGGGGTCAATACTGGGTCCAGTCCTGTTCTGCGTCTTCATTAATGATCTGACATTATTATTACAAAAACATGCTCACCCCAATGAATTTTTGGCCTCATCAGACCAGTCATCCCATCCAAATGCCCATAAAAGCCTTTAAGAAACATTTTCTATGCTCTATTAGAGCATTTTCTATGTGACTATTGTACACAAACATGCATGTTAAAATCCATACTTTTTGTTAGCTAAACCATTTCAAGAGCTGTGTTTTTGAAACTTTGATTCTTTCATGAATTCAACCAAAGGCTGTGCTGGGAGACATTCAGGTAGGTGAGACAAGAGCATTTGCACTATGCTAAAAAATAAATACCTCTGTAGACTACAGAAAATCTGTGTTGGAATGGTCTCCTGAATTTCTCCTGTCTTACTGAGGGCCTTTTAAAGTACCACCCTGTGGTGGGTTGACATTGGGTAGCTGCCAGACCCCCATTCAGCCGCTCTGTCAATCCCCCTCCTGTGGTGGTTTTACTCGGGTGGGCAGGCAAGCTCCACCTCAGCCACTCGCTCACTCCCCCTCCTCAAAGAGAAAGGGGCAGAAAATACAATGAAAAGGGCTCAAGGGTTGAGATAAGGATGGGGAGATCACACAGTAATTATCATGATGGGCAAAACAGACTCAGCATAGGGAGATAGTAAGATTTATTGCCTATTACTAACAAGCTAGAGAAGCGAGAAACAAAGGAAAGAAACCAAAAGCACCTTCCCCCCCATCCACCCTCTTCCACCTCCTCCCCCCGAGCGGCGCAGGGGAACGGGGGAATGGGGGTTATGGTCACTCTATAGCGCTGCTTCGCCGCTGCTCCTTCTCGGTCACTCTCGTCCCCTGTGCTGTGGGGTCCCTCCCACGGAATACAGTCCTTGGTGAACTGATCTGACGTGGGCTGCTCACAGGCAGCAGCTCTTCAAGAACTGCTCCAGATATGGGTCTGTACCACGGGGTCCATCCCTCAGGAGCAAACTGCTCCAACCTGGGTCCCCCACGGGCAGCAGCTCCTGCCAGGTCACCTGCTCCTGTGTGGTCTCCTCTCCACGGGCTACAGGTCCGGCCTGGAATCTGCTCAGGCGAGGGTCCTCCACAGACCGCAGCCTCCTTCAGTGCAGGTCCACCTGCTCCACCGTGGTCTCCTCCACGCGCTGCAGCGTGGAACCCTGCTCCACCGTGGTACTCCATGGGCTGCAGGGGGACAGCCTGCTTCACCATGGTCCTTACCAGAGGTGACAGGGGACTTCTGCTCCGGCTCCCCCTCCTTCTTCACTGACCTTGGCACCTGCAAGTCTGTTCCTCCCTCCTCTCACTCTCCCAGCTGCTGTGTGGCAGCAGCGTTTTGTTTGTTTTTGTTTTGTTTTGTTTTTTTGTTTGTTTTTGTTTTTTTTTCCTGTCTTAAATATGCTCTCACAGAGGCTCAAACAACATCGTTTATTGGCTCGGCTCTGGTCAGCAGTGGGGCCCTTATCTAACATGGGGCAGCTTCTAGATCCTTCTCACAGAAGCCACCCCTATGGCCCCCTGCTACCAATACCTTGCCACGTAAACCCACTACACCTCCTCAACAGTATGGGGGGGAGAAAATAATATGGAAAAACTCATGGGTTCAGATAAAGGCAGGGAGATCACTTTCCAATTACTATCACAGGCATGACAGACTCAACTTGGGGAACATGAATTTAATGTATCGCCAATTAAAAATAGAGTTGGATGGTGAGAAACGAAGACAAAACCTAAAACACTCCCCCCCCCCCCTTTTTTTCCCAGGCTCAACTTCACTCCTTCATTCCCAACTCCTTAATTTAATTTCCTCCTCCACTCTGTGCCAAGTAGCACAGGTGGGATGGGGAATGGGAAATGGGGGGTGAGGTGGGGGGGGGGGGAGGCATTTAATATTTATTCTACTGGCCCACCCCTGCATTCTTTTTACCAGTAAAATTGGTATCTTGATCACTCTGTATGTCTTTGGGAGTTCCATACATTTGAATAAGCTCAGTGATGGCTTTCATAGTGGTCTCATGGTTAGCCTTGTAGGGTAGGTAAATAAATAACAGGCCAGAGAAATGATCAACAGCATTAAGAACGTACCACTTTTGTTGGCTACCTGGAAAGAAAGCCTATATAATCTACTTGCTATATTTCTCCAGCCTTTGTGCCCTGACAAAGCTGCCCCCTAGGTCCTGCCAAACATGGTGAGTCCAGCTCAGTACATACAGTGCATTTTTGGTGTGTTTCTTTCTGGGCAGCAGTTGTGCTGCCCAAGATGCAGTTCTTTGTATTACCATAATTTCTAACTCAAAAGGAACTCCTCATCGTCCAAGATTCAGAATTGCATGCTGACAGAAGACATCTTTAGCTTGGTTAAAAACAGCACATTGAAGAGCCGCCCCCCCCCCCCCCCCCCACACACACACACCTCCTAATCGAAAGGCGTATTCTTTTTTACTAAAGCCTGAATAGGTTGCAGTATATATCTTAAATGAGGTATAAAAGTATGCCAATACCTCTTCAATCCCAGAAACAATTGCACTTGCTTCACTGTTGTGGGCTGTGAAAAACAAGCAATCATTTCTATGGTTTTGCAGGGAATATTTTGTTGAGGTCCTGACCGTAATACCCTCAGAAATATTACTTCTTTACAAGGGCCTTGGACCTTATTAGGTCCACCATAGTGTTTGTAAACTGTCTAATATAGTGGTTTTTTTCTGATTTAACAGCTTGCTCTGTAAGGTCCCTCAATAACATGTTGTCAACGTGGCTGAGGTGATCGGCTCCGGGGCAAATGCTGCAGTGGAGCAGGGGATCAAGGCAGACAGGGCTTTTTTCCTGCATTTAGGCCACTCGAGGCAGCTGAGGGAGCGGCCAGGACCTGGCTACCCAGACAGAGGTCTTGGGGAAACACGCAACCATCCAGGTCTTGGACTGCAGGGTGTGCCCGAGTCTTCTGTCAGCGTCTGACAGCAGCAGCAGTGGGTATGCCTGTGGGCAGTGTGCCTAGGCTGAAGAACTGCTCAGCCTGGTGGCAGAGCTTCGGGAGGAGGTGAGTAGGCTGAGGAGCATCAGGGAGTCAGAGAGGGAAATTGACTGGTGGAAGCATACTCTACCATCCCTGAAACAGACTCATGAGTCAGCCACCACACAAGAAACAAAGGTTCCCCCATCCCACCAGGCAGTAGGAGGGGACCTAGGATATGGCGGGGAATGGAAGCTGGTTTCTGCTCGGGGTGGTAGGTGAGACCTTCCCTGCCATCCTCACCTTCCCGACTACCCTTATGTAACAGGTATGGGGCTCTGGAATTTGACAGTCAAGCAAACGACAATGTAGACGAAAGCCCGTCCCGGTTGAAAGGGGTGCCTAAGGCAAGGCAGCCTACCGCCCCCCCCCCCCTCCCCCCCTGCATCACTACATCTTCTATCAAGAAAGAAAGAAGGGTTATCGTCATAGGGGACTCCCTTCTGAAAGGGACAGAAGGCCCGATTTGCCATCCGGACCCAACCCACAGAGAAGTCTGGGGCTCGAGTAGGAGACATAGCTAGAAAAGTCACTCACCTGGTACGGCCCTCTGACTACTACCCGTTACTGTTTTTTCAAGCTGGTAATGATGAAGGAGCAAGGAGAAGTCCAAGGGCAATCAAAAGGGACTTTAGGGCTTTGGGGCGACTACTTAAAGGATCAGGGGCACAGGTTGTGTTTGCCTCTGTCCTTCCGATAGGGGGGAATCGAGGCTGACAAGCAGACTCATCACATTAACACGTGGCTTCGGGACTGGTGCAACCGGCAGAATTTTGGGTTTTTCGATCACGGGAAGGTCTATGCGACAGCGGGCCTGCTGGCACCAGATGGGATGCGCCTCTCTCGGAGGGGGAAAAGGATTTTTGCTAAGGAGTTAGCGGGGCCGACAGATAGGGCATTAAGCTAGAGTCGAAAGGGGAAAGGGATAAAACCAGGCCTGCCAGTGATAAGCTATGGGATGGCGCGCTAGAATCAGAGGGACTAGTGTGCTAGCGAGGTCCTTTGGTCTGCTCCACAAGGTGCTGCGTGCAATGAGGCGCATTTGAAGTGCTTCTACACCAATGCACTCAGCATGAGGAAGAAGCTAGAGGAGCTAGAAGTCTTGGCCCAGTCCCAGAGCTACGATAACATTGGCATAAGTGAAATCCGGTGGGATGAGTCCTGTGACTGGTGTGTTACAATAGATGGTTACAGGCTCTTCAGGAGGGACGAGTAGGGCAGGCGAGGTGGGAAGTTGTCACTGTATGTAAAGGAGGGGCTGGACTGTGTGGAGCTTGAAGTTGGCGACGGCAAAGTCGCTGGCTGACATCATCGCAGGACCTCTCTCAATTATTTTTCAACGATCTTGGGAATCCGGAGAGGTCCTGGTTGACTGGAAGCTGGCAAATGTGCCAATTTTCAAGAAGGGCAAGAAAGAAGACCCTGGCAACTACAGGCCTGTCAGTCTCACGTCAGTGCCAGGTAAAGTTATGGAGAAGATGATTCTTGAAGTTACTGAGGTGCACCTGGGGGACAGTGCAGTCATTGGTCCCAGCCAACATGGGTTCACGAGGGGTAGGTCCTGCCTAACAAATTTGATTTCCTTTTATGATAAGATCACCCATCTAGCTGACCAAGGGAAACCAGCTGATGTGATCTTTTTGGACTTCAGCAAAGCTTTTGACACGGTTTCCCATAGGATCCTACTGGACAAAATGTCCAGCATACAACTTAACAAAAACATCATACGATGGGTGAGCAATTGGCTGACAGGCAGGGCTCAAAGGGTTGTGGTAAATGGGGCCACATCTGGCTGGCGGATGGTCACTAGTGGGGTCCCTCAAGGCTCCATTTTAGGGCCAGTCCTCTTCAATGTCTTTATAAATGATTTGGATGTAGGACTAGAAGGTGTTTTGAGCAAATTTGCCGACGACACCAAACTTGGAGGAGTTGTGGACTCGGATGAGGGTGGAAAGGCCTTGCAGAGAGATCTGGACAGACCGGAGAGCTGGGCAATCACCAACCACATGAAGTTTAACAAAGGCAAGTGCCGGGTCCTGCACCTGGGACAGGGCAACCCTGGCTATACGTACAGACTGGGCGACGAGACGCTGGAGAGCAGCCCCGCAGAGAGGGATCTGAGGGTTGTGGCTGATAGCAAGCTGAATATGAGCCAGCAGTGTGCTCTGGCAGCCAGGAGGGCCAACTGTATCCTGGGATGCATCAAGCACGGCATCGCTAGTCAGTCGAGGGGAGTGATTGTCCCGCTCTACTCTGCGCTGGTGCAGCCTCACCTCGAGTACTTTGTGCAGTTCTGAGCACCACAGTACAAAAAGGATGTGAAACTGTTGGAGAGTGTCCAGAGGAGGGCTATGAAGATGGTGAAGGGCCTAGAGGGGAAGACATATGAGGAGCGGCTGAGGTCACTGGGCCTGTTCAGCCTGGAGAAGAGGAGGCTGAGGGGGGACCTCATCGCAGTCTACAACTTTCTCATGAGGGGGAGTGGAGAGGCAGGTGACCTATTCTCTGTAATCACCAGTCATAGGACCCGCGGGAACAGTGTCAAGCTGAGGCAGCGGAAGTTTAGGCTGGACATCAGGAAGAGGTTCTTCACCGAGAGGGTGGTCGCACACTGGAACAGGCTCCCCAGTGAAGTAGTCACTGCACCAAGCCTGTCTGAATTTAAGAAGCGATTGGACTGTGCACTTAGTCACATGGTCTAAACTTTTGGGCAGACCTGTGCGGTGCCAGGAGTTGGACTTGATCATCCTTATGGGTCCCTTCCAACTCGGGATATTCTATGATTCTATGATTCTGTGACATATGGTTCTCTCCCTGATAGAATAATAGAAACAAATTTGAAATATTTTACTATGCTTAGTTAGATAGAAGGAAGACTAGAAACTTTGTATGTCTAATGCTACCTTACTCACTAAAGAATCAGCCTTATCTGTAAGACCATACAGAATTGTAACACAGGACGGGGGAAGGAGGTGGGGGGTGGGGGGGGGTGGGGGTGGGGCAAGATAACCTAGGCCTGTAGGATGTGCCTGTAAAGAACAGGTGAGGAAGTCATGGTATTCACGTCTTTGGATACGTAAATAGTTTAGTATGCATGGCTAAGTTGGAACAACAAGGTAAGAAAGCAGAGCATGAGCAAGAACTGGGTTCAAGCAGTGAACATAGTGAGGAAGACTACCGATGACCACCAGAGATCCCCAGAAGACCACCAGTGGAAACAAATGCGCATGTGTCAGGAACATTTATATATTTTAACGAATTATGGGAAATAGTATGAATAAGTTAATTATTTATCAGAAATCTAATGAATATGTATGTTTTAATTGTATATGACCCCTGTAGCCTGGACAATTTGGCACGCACACTAGGTGGAGCGATCCCCTGTGCATCCGGTGCTGCAATTGAAGAATGCCTGCTTTCTAAAACTCAAAAGTGAGTCTTAAGAGAGTTTCTTTGACCAACTTTTACCATATCACTGTCCTGTTCTGTTTTTAATGGCAATAAATTAATCTTCCCCAAGTTGAGTCTGTTTTTCCTGTGCTGCTAATTGGTGAGCAATCTCCCTGTCCTTATCGCTGTCCACTAGCATTTTCATCTTATTTTCTCTCCCTGTCCTGCTGAGGAGGGGAGGTGAGAGAGTGGCTCAGTGGGTAACTGTCAGCCAGCTAAGGTTAACCCAACAAATCAACTGAAACTGGATGCTCTATGGGAGAGGGGATCATATAAGGAATGCAATGGTAACAGGTGATATGGGAGGCATGTACAGAGAATGTGCTTAAAGATTCTGAGTAGCTTATGTTACAGGATACAACTCTAGTATTTATAAGCTAACAGCTTGGCCATGGATTTCCTCCCCATGCCACAAAAAAGCTGATAGCTGCTATTCTTTCTCCGGTTCCACTCATGAAGTTAAGCACATGGTAGTGAACAGCAAATGCTGTAAATGTCATGACTTGCCACATAGTACAAAGCCAACATTAACAACAATAGTCAGTGTACACAGTCCTGTTTATCCTAGAGATCCTAGAAGCCCTTTGTAAACTTCACAGATCACTTTATGACAACCAAGTTAAGGGAAAATGGCCAGGGTCAGAATGAAAACGAGTGCCATGGGCTACCCTTACCCACCCAGTCACAGCCCTCACCAGTGACACAAAACAAACCTTCAGCCATAAGCAGTAAGACTCAAGAATTGGCTTAAAGCAGGTAATAATTGCTGTCAGCTTTTAAGGTGCTGAACATATAACCATTTCTGCCTTAGTCTCTTCCTGAGTAAAATAACTGTTCCATCCAGTGCTGCTGACCATTATTTGTATCTATTTAAGTAAACTGAAACATTATACAATACCCAAAAGTTACAATTTCCATTTTTCTTAGCAATGTATAAGAACATACTTTAATAGCTTTTAAGTTTTGGGACAAATTTGATAATCTACTCTTCATTTTTATTTGCTGTTTTTTCACTACAGCCAGGCAAACATCCCAAATTTCTACCCAGAGAAAAAAGAATGTTCTAAGATTTATTATTAGAAAATAAAGCCAGCATATATAAACAGCAGGACATGCCAATATTATTCTGATTAAGTCTTTCCAATTTTACTAAAACTAATACCAAAACTGAGTAAATACTCAGAACTAGGTTCTTCATATGCCAACACCTAAATCATCTCACAAAGACTGCTCAGTGTAAAAGCAGAATCAGTCACATGAATGCAGTAAGGTGACTGAACAAAACCTCAGTTATTACTGATTATAGTAGTTCGCTTACCCTATAGTAATCTGTGCTGTACACATCTCTAGACATCCCAAAATCCCCAATCTTCACCAGCAGGTTCTCATCAACCAGGCAATTCCGGGTAGCAAGATCTCGATGCACAAAGTGCTGTGATGCCAAGTAAACCATACCAGCTGCAATCTGCTGGGCAATGTGAATCATCTGTGATTGGGTCAGTTCAGCAGGACGGTTGCCTTCTGCCATCAGTACTGCATCTGGTCCATGTGCCCTGCACCAAAATACAAGCTGATGAAGTAATAGGACGCTTGTAAGCTAGAGAAGTGAAAGGCATTAGTGGGCCCTAAACCACAGAAGTGACTCACTCAAAAAAATGACAGAAAGAGCTATAAATTCATTGGTGAAATAGGGAAGAATTTGTCTCTTGTCTTTTTTCCCTTACTGTTTTCTTTCATGGTGAGAAAGACAGGTGGTTTGAAGAGTGTTTCGCAGTGGACAATATATTGCTCATGGGAATAAGGCAGATGATTCATAACAATGTCTAAGTATTAAATTTTTTATTTTTTATTTTTTTCTGGTGCAAGGTTAGCAAATGTAACTGTTTGGTAACTGATGAAAATATTATCACTGTCTAAGAGTGAAAGGCCATGATGTACCATGCATAGAACCACTTTTCCTATGACCAGCATTCCTTACAGGGAGACAGGCCAGTAAGCACTTGCATCTTTTCTTTAAGAAGATAGAGCTAACTTCCTTCTCAGGTGCTGTCTGAGAAACAAATGTAGCAATTTTAGATTTACAATTCTAATTTCACATCCATATGCACAGCATGATACTGATTTTGCTGATTTCAACACTGAGGGTGAGTTCTGCCCAACATGGGAATTCTCAACAATGGGAAGAGGACACAAAACACACTCTAGTTAGAACAACTAAACAGCTTCAGAAATAGTTCTTCAAGATCTAGCAAGCCCCTAAGATACACTAATCAACTGACTCATGAGAAACTTCTATATGTTCTAGGGCAAGGAAAGCCCTTTTGCATTTAGAAAGCCCAACAAAGCACTATAACGTGCTTCATCTATATTGAGGTGTCACATCACAACGATGTCATATATATATTTCACATACTGGTACCCTGAGGATATAGATAAAAATATGCCTATATAGTACCATTTTATGGCAGGCATTACTAGCCAGTCCTTAGCCAGTTAATGAGGTGATCTAACCTCATTCCTCGTTTGATGCACCCTATAATATTCTGAATACCCCTTTGTCCTGGTTTTGGCTAGGATAGAGTTAATTTTCCTCCTAGTAGTTAGTATGGTGCTGTGTTGTGGTTTAACCTGGCCGGCAGCTAAGCACCACACAGCCGTTCATACCACAAGTGGCATACCACTTGGCTGCCTTTGATTCCAGTTCATATTGGAGTTCTAGCATGTCTGGCACTGCAGCACTCAGCAGTGGTGTGACTTCATTCAGGCCACGATACTCCACTGTTAGTCTCCACTCGCCATTAGACTTTCGCACTAGCCATATGGGAATATTAAAAGGTGAATGAGTCTTGCTGATCACTCCTTGGCTCTCCAGTTGACGAATTAGCTGATGGATGGGAATCAGGGAGTCTCAGTCGATGCAATATTGCCGGTGGTGCACAGCTGTGGTAGCGATTGGCACCTGCTGTTCTTTGACCCTCAGAATCGACCATTCAACCATCAAATCCACACAGTCCAATAAACCCGATTGTCCCTTTCCTCTCCCTGGCTGCAGGAAGGGCCCCTCTAATCCTGGTCATAATATTCATTACTGTGTCTGGGGGACTGCCTGCTGAAAATTGGAGCAGAAAGTTTCTCAGATAACCCCCCTTTTGTGATTGTTTTTCCTTGCAACTCACATACCCATGCCTCTAGGGTCGAGGTAGATTTTTCCATCCCATTTTCTCATGTCCTCTCCATGGTCACGTAGGTAAAACCACAGGGTGGCACGGGGTGTGTACCCACCATATCATCTTCCTTGAACAGAAAGACGCTTACCCCTAATAGCTGAGACACTGGTTTGTACAGGTGGGGAGGAAGATAGATTCTCTTTAAGTTGGTGGACCTCTTCAGAAAGTTTCTCCAGAGTATTCTCTTTGTTATCTTTGAATTGGTGGAATTCTTGAGAAAGTTTTTCCACAGCAGAGATGCAGGCCTGTAGGGAAGAGAGACTTTCTTTGTACTGCCAGAGTTGTTCAGCCAATTCATCCACCGTGGGTTCCTCATGCTCTTTCCAGGTCATTACTGCCAATGAGCTGGCATATGATGATGGTGAACTCCGTACAAACTTCCTCCACATGGGTATGTGTATGCTTGACTTCATCTAGATCTTTGGATAGCTGGTCATTGTCTAGGTCATCATAAATCACCTCCCGTACGGCTAATTCCCTCGGGTACCGGATTCCCTTCTCCATGGTGGTCCATTTGCCTGGTAGACATACAAGATCTTCCTTGAAGGGAAGGACATACAAGTCCATGGGGCCTGGTGGGATTCATCCCAGGGTGCTTAGAGAGCTGGCTGATATCATCGCAGGACCTCTCTCAGTTATTTTTCAATGGTCTTGGGAATCTGGAGAGGTCCCAGTAGACTGGAAGCTGGCAAATGTTGTCCCAATTTTCAAGAAGGGTAAGAAAGAAGACCCTGGCAACTACAGGCCTCTCAGTCTCACGTCAGTGCCCAGTAAAATTATGGAGAAGATTATCCTTGAAGTTATTGAAGCGCACCTGGGGGACAATGCAGTCATAGGTCCCAGACAACATGGGTTCATGAGGGGTAGGTTCTGTTTGACTAACTTGATTTTCTTTTATGATAAGATCACCCATCTAGTCGATTGAGGGAAGCCAGCTGATGTGTTCTTCTTGGATTTCAGTAAAGCTTTCAATACAGTTTCTCATACGATCCTACTGGACAAAAAGTCCAGCATACAGCTAGATAAAAACATCAAACGATGGGTGAACGACTGGCTAACGGATATGGCTCAAAGCATTATGGTAAATGGGGTTTATATCAGGCTGGCAGACAGTCAGCCAGTGCTCCATTTTAGGGCCAGTTCTTTTCAATATTTTCATAAATGATTTGGATGTAGGACTAGAAGGCGTTTTGAGTAAATTTGCTGATGACACTAAACTTGGAGGAGTTGTTGACTTTGTTGAGGGTGGAAAGGCCTTGCAGAGAGATCTGGACAAACTGGAGAGCTGGGCGATCACCAACCGCATGAAGTTTAACAAGAGCAAGTGCCAGGTCCTGCACCTGGGAAGGGGCATCCCTGGCTATACGTGCTGAGTGGACGACGAGACGCTGGAGAGCAGCCCCACAGAGAGGGAGCTGGGCGTTTTGGTCGGATAGCAAGCTGAATATGAGCCAGCAGTGTGCCCTGGCAGCCAGGAGGGCCAACCGTATCCTGGGATGCATCAAGCATGGCATTGCTAGTCGGTCGAGGGAGGTGATTGTCCCGCTCTACTCTGCGCTGCTGCGGCCTCACCTCGAGTACTGTGTGCAGTTCTGGGCACCACAGTACAAAAAGGATGTGAAACTGCTGGAGAGTGTCCAGAGGAGGGCTACGAAGATGGTGAAGGGCCTAGAGGGGAAGACGTACGATGAGTGGCTGAGTTCACTTGGCCCGTTCAGCCTGGAAAAGAGGAGGCTGAGGGGAGACCTCGTCACGGTCTACAGCTTCCTCCTGAGGAGAAGTGGAGGGGCAGATGCTGATCTGTTCTGTTTAGTGACCAGTGATAGGACCCGAGGGAATGGAGTCAAGCTGCGACAGGGGAGCTTCAGGCTGGACATCAGGAAAAGGTTCTTCAATGAGGGGGTGGTCACGCACTGGAACAGGCTCCCCAGGGAAGTAGTCACGGCACCAAGTCTGTCGGAGTTTAAGAAGTGTTTGGACTGTGCACTTAGTCATATGGTCCGAATTTTTGGGTAGACCTGTGTGGTGCCAGTATTTGGACTCGATGATCTTTATGGGTCCCTTCCAACTCGGGATATTCTATGATGCTATGACACATTGATCCGTGAAACGGGTCCCATGGTCATACAACCAGACTTGCAAACAGACCTGCAAGCTTCTGAGACACAGGTTCCTACTGCCCAGAGTCAAGTCACTCAGGGATACAGCTCATTCCTTGCCCGTTACTGCATTTTCCCCAGAGTCTCATTACCCTGATGATACCCTGCTTGATGTACCAATTGCAGGTAAAAAGGATTCTCAGAAGTAATTGTGCAGTTTGATACCATCAGGCAAAATGTAAGACCACAACAGGAGTTAAATAGCTATTAGTTTATTAACGACATATTTACATTCCAATCAGCGTGAGGAGCCCCAGAGCATTGCAAGGGAAAAGCAGACAGTTGGGTCAGGCATCCAATCAAGGTTCAACTCAGGGATGTCCTTGACTCAACTTATATACTTTTTTCTTTTTAACAGCAGATGATATATTATGCCCATGTGTTTACACATCAAACAATACAATGCTGTAATGATTAGAAACTAAGGTCACTGTGACCTGATGATTAACAGCAGGGACAGGATGTTTGTTTCATGAACTAGAATTAGATCGTGTATACTAAGCCATGTCCTTGACTCCTTGCCAGTTTTCTGAGTCCTCCCCTTACAGAAGATAAAAGTTGGTAACTTCTGGGTAAAAAGGAAAAAAATTATCAGTGGAGCTCTGTGCTGATGTGCAGGCGTTCTGCGTAGTCTTCTATATAAGATTAGCATCCAGGTTTTTGTCTGATGATAGGCTTTAATAAGTGGTTCCTGCACTGAAATGCAAAGGGAAAGAGAAAGTAAGTTCCTAGTGTCTTTGTCCCCTTGTACAACCAGAATAGCACAACCTTTATTAAATTATTCCATCTTCAGTATAACTCTTCCCCCTCCAGTGCTCTCTACTAAAGCAGGATTATAGCTGAGGTTTTAAATGTACAGAAGTAAAGATGTTCCAAAACAAGATTTTCCTTCCATGGGAAAGTTCAGCATTTCAAAATTACTTTTTGCTTTAAAATCAGAATGGAAATTAAAACAGAGGACAATATTCGTTTTGTATCATTTTTGAAATTGAAATGTTGAAATGGAAAAATGTGCATCTTCAGTAACATTGAAATGTTTTGGTATTTTAAAATCAAAAGTCCATTTTGGGAAAATATTTCAAAACTGGGTTTAAGGATTTTTTTTTTTGGATCAGCATTTTATGGGAAACAAAAAGCTTTTTTTCATTTTGGTATGTTGCATTTCACTCTTTATTTTAGAAAGCCAAAAAAGTAACTGAAAATCAACATTTTTCCTGCTGCTGAATCTTTAAAACTTTATTTTACATCATTACAATTTTTCAGTCAAATTTTTTGAATTTTGAATTTCCTGGTCTTATATATGTTCAAGATTGGACACGTTTTGTTTTATTCCTATATCCGTTTCCATGAATTTTCTTGTTGAACTCATCTGGGAAGGGGAGTGACTCTAAAAGAGAAAAGGGGCTGTATGCAATTGCAAGTGATATCAAACTAGTCCAAACCTTCTTGGATTAAAGGTGAAACTCCACTGATTTCAATAGAGCTTTAAATACTGGCACCAACAGATAATTTGTCCCCTGTAGAGCTCTACTCTACTCTGTACTGGTGCAGCCTCACCTCAAGTAACTTGTGCAGTTTTGGGCGCCACAATATAAGAAGGACATAAAACTATTAGAGAGTGTCCAAAGGAGGGCAACAAAGATGGTGAAAGGGGAAGATGTATGAGAAGTGGCTGAGGTCACTTGGTTTGTTCAGCTTAGAGGAGACTGAGGGGCAATCTCATTGTGGTCTACAGCTTCCTCACAAGGGGGAGCAGAGGAGGTGATGATCTCTTCTCTCTGGTGGCCAGTGATAGGACCCAAGGGAACACCATGAAGCTGCATCAGAGGAAGTTCAGGTTGGATATTAGGAAAAGGTTCTTCACTGAAAGGGTGGTCGCGCACTGGAACAGGCTCTCCAGGGAAGTGGTCAGGCACCAAGCCTGCTGGAGTTTAAGAAGCATTTGGACAATGCTCTCGGACATACGGTTTGATGTTTGGGTGGTCCTGTATGGACTTGATGATTACAGTCACTCACTGAGGCAATCGGCTCTGGGGCAGATTCATTCTGCAGCGGAGTGGGGGATCATGGCGTGCAGGGGGTTCTCTACATGGAGGCCCCTTTGAGGCATCTGAGGGAGCCTCCAGGACCCTTGCGAGGGTGGCTGACGAGACTTGGGTGGAGCCAGGAGTGCCCTTCCTCTGTCTTATGAAGGTATCCCCTAGGGAGCGCAAGCAACCAGGAGTGTGGCAAACAGAGCAGGAAAACAGGCGTAGCACGGCAGTCAGGGTGTGGCATGGCAGTTTGCGTGGCAGTTTGTGCAGGCAGGGCACAGGGTGGGTCATTTTGTATTCTGGGATCAGCAGAGGAAGGGCCTTCTACTGCAACAGAAATGGTGTCCACCCGCTGAGCCTGATGGTCTGAGGCTGAAACCCATACGGGGGGCCACAACCACCCCAGGCAGATGCCTCCACCCAAACAGACCTCCCAAGGATCAAAACAGCTGCCCAGACCCTCAGTTCTGGGGAACTCCAGTATCTGGAAGTCCCCCTAGGGCCTGAAGGCAGAGGTGGGTGTCTTAGCTGCAAGTGTGCCCATCTGGATGAGCTTTTCAAACAGGTGGCTCTGTTGCAGGAGGAGCTCACCAGACAGTGTAGCATTCGGGAATCCGAACAGGAGACTGACAAATGGTATTAAACGTTTACTCAGTCCAAGCAACAGCCCTGTCTAAAGTCCAGGCAAGGGGTAGGGAAACAAGCGTGCAGCCCCAAATGAGCACATTTGAAAGACTCACAGGATGAGGGAGAGTGGACCCTTGTCTCTGATCAGAGACGGAGGAGGAGTCTCCCCCTTGCCCGTCAAGTGCCCTTGCGCAACAGATATGATGTTCTAGGGCAGGAAAGAGGAGACTCTGGGAGAACTAGTAAAAGCCTCAGAAAGATGAACCACAGGGAACTCAGAAAGGCCGACCACACAAAGTCGGCTCAGTCTACCACCTGCATCAGAACCAGTGCAACAAAGAAGGCATGAAGGGTGTTAGTCATTGGAGACTCCTCTCTGAGGGGCACCGAGGCTCCCATTTGCCGTTCAGACAATCTCTCCAGAGAGGTTTGCTGCCTGCCTGGGGCCCGTATTCGTGATATTACGAAGAGGCTACCAAGTCTGGTGGGTCCCAAAGACTACCACCCCTTCCTACTTTTTCAAGTAGGATCATACAACGCTGTAACAAGGAAACTCCAAAATATCAAAAAGGATTTTATGTCCCTTGGAAAGATGTTGAAGGGATTGGGAGCGCAAGTAGTGTTCTCCTCTGTCCTCCCAGCTGGTGACTGGGAACCAGGAAGAAGGAGACGAACGGGCCAAGTGAATGATTGGCTGTGAGGCTGGTGCCATGCTCAAGGCTTTGGGTTCTACGACCTTGGATGCAGTTTTGAGGGACAGGGCATGCTGATGCCAGATGGGGCGCAGCTGTCCAGGTGGGGCAAGAGTGTTCTGGGCAGCAAGTTGGCTGGGCTTATCATGAGGCCTTTACACTAGATGCGGTGGGGGAAGGGGATACGCCTCTGAGTGAAGAAAGCATACCTGAGAACACTATCACTCTAAGTAACAACAGGGAAAACACTTGTGAACTGTCCCAATGCAATCAGGAAGGGTTCTGGAAATGTGATACGATATACAGCCTAGCTGAAGTGCCTCTACACCAACGCATGCAGCATGGGAAACAAGCAGGAGGAGTTGGAGACTATGGTGCAATTAGACAAATCGTGCCTAACCAATTTGGTGGCCTTCTATGATGGAGTGACTGCATCAGTTGACAAGGGAAGACCGACCAATGTCATCTACCTGGACTTCTGCAAGGCCTTTGACACGGTCCCACATGACATCCTGGTCTCCAAATTGGAGGGATATGGATTTGAAGGGTGGACCATCCGGTGGATAAGGAGTTGGCTTGAAGGTCACACCCAGAGAATGGTGGTCAATGGCTCTATGTCCAGGTGGAGGCCGGTGACGAGTGTTGTACCTCAAGGGTCTGTCCTGGGACTGGTACTGTTTAATATCTTCATCAACGACATAGACAGTGGGATCGAGTGCACCCTCAGCAAGTTTGCAGATGACACCAAGCTGAGTGGTACAGCTGATACAATAGAAGGAAGAGATGCCATCCAAAGGGACCTGGACAGGCTTGAGAAGTGGGCCCATGTGAATCTAATTAGGTTCAGCAAGTCCAATGCAAGGTGCTGCACCAGGGTTGGGGCAATCCCAGACAGGAGTACAGACTGTGAGAAGAACTCATTGAGAGCAGCCCTGCAGAGAAGGACTTGAGGGTTCTGATGCATGAAAAGCTTGACATGAGCCAGCAGTGCACACTTGCAGCCCAGAAGGCCAACTGCATCGTGAGCTAAATTAAAAGAGGTCAAGGGAGGTGATTGTCCCCCTCTACTCTGCCCTTGTGAGGCCCCACTTGGAGTACTGCATCCAGGTCTGGAGCCCCCAGCACAAGAAAGTCGTTGATCTGTTAGAACGAGTCCAGAGGAGGGCCACAAAGATGATCAGAGGGCTGGAGCACCTCTCCTACAAAGAAAGGCTGAGAGAGCTGGGGTTGTTCAGCCTAAAGAAGAGAAGTTCTGGAGTGGCCTCATTGCAGCCTTTCAGTACCTGAAGGGGAC
This sequence comes from Anser cygnoides, assembly GCF_040182565.1. Taxonomy (NCBI): domain Eukaryota; kingdom Metazoa; phylum Chordata; class Aves; order Anseriformes; family Anatidae; genus Anser; species Anser cygnoides. Next base: position 624,956 of record NW_027103069.1, on the reverse strand, counting down.
TTATAAAAAGGATGGAGAGTGACTCTTTGCTCAGTCAGATAATGACAGGATGAGGGGGAGTGGTTTTAAACGAAAAGAGGGGAGATTTAGATTAGAGGTTAGGAGGAAATTCTTCCCTCAGAGGATGGTGAGGCACTGGAACAGGTTGCCCAGAGAGGTTGTGGATGCCCCATCCCTGGAGGTGTTCAAGACCAGGTTAGATGAGGCCCTGAGCAACCTGGTCTATCAGGTGGCATTGCTGACTATGGCAGGGGTGTTGGAACTAGATGATATTTAAGGTCCCTTCCAACCCAGGCCATTCTATGATTCTATGATTCTATGATTCTATGATTCTATGATTCTATGATTCTATGATTCTATGATTCTATGATTCTATGATTCGAGATATGACCTGTTTGCTATCATGGAAACATGGTGGGATGGAACACATAACTGGAACATTGGAATAGAGGGCTACAAACTCTTCAGAAGGGATAGACAGGGAAGGAAAGGAGGGGGTGTTGCCCTCTATGTTAGGGAAGGGATTGATTGTGAAGAGATGCTTCTGATAAACAGCCACGGACAGGTTGAGAGCTTGTGGGTAAAGAGTTAAGGAGGATAAAATAAAGGACAGGTTGTGGTTGGGATCTTCTACAGGCCACCTAATCAAGGGGAGCCTGTGGATGAGGCATTCTTGCTCTAACTGCAAGAAGCATCAAGTTCACACACTCTCATCTTGATGAGAGACTTCAACCACACGGATGTCTGCTGGGAAAACTGCACAACAGGCTGTAAGCAATCCAGGAGATACCTAGAATTTGTTGAGGATAACTTCCTGGTCCAGGTATTAGACAAACCAACCAGAGGAGAAGTTTTGTTTAAGAACCAGTTCCCTCAAAAAAAGCACGGAGGGTGTTGGTAATTGGAGATTCCTCTCTGAGAGGCGCTGAGGCACCCATTTGCCACCCAGACAATATCTCGAGAGATGTTTGCTGCCTGCCTTGGGCCCATATTCGTGACATCACAAACAGGCTACCAAGCTTGGTCAAGCTGGAGGACTATCACCCATTCCTGCTCTTTCAAGTAGGGACAACTGAGGCCGCGACAAGGAGACTTAGAAACATCAAAAGGGAATTTATGTCCCTTGGAAAGATGCTGAAGGGATCAGGAGCACAAGCAGTGTTCTCATCAGTCCTCCCAGTTGGAGACTGGGACCTGCAGAGGAGGCGGCGTATGGATCAGGTGAATGATTAGCTGGTATCATGATCAAGGTTTCAGTTTCTGTGATCTCAGGCATGCTTTTGAGAGACTGGGCATGCAGACACAGGATGGGGCACACGTGACCAAGTGGGGCAAGAGTATTTTGGGCAGCAAGCTGGCTGGACTCATTAGCAGGGCTTTAAACTAGATTCTGTGGGGGAAGGGGATGTACCTGTAAGTGACTCAAAAGCACCCCTGAATGACGATACTTGAAAAATCAACAGGGAAACACCTGTGAATCATCCCATAGTAATTAAGGACTCCTCTAAAAAGGCAAGGATGAGACCCATAGGCCAAGTGAAGTGCTTCTACACCAACGCACACTGCATGGGAAACAAGCAGGAGGAGTTGGAAGCCACGGTGCAATTAGAAAACTATAATCTAATGGCTATCACTGAAATGGGGTGCGATGAATCACACAGATGGAACACTGGAATAGAGGGCTACAAGCTTTACAGGAGTGACAAGCAGGAAAGGAAGGGTGGGGGTGTTGCCCTCTACGTTAAGATTTGGATAGACTGTGAAGAATTCCCTCTAAGAAACAGCCAAGAAAAGGCTGAGAGCCTGTGGGTAAAAATAAAAGCACAGACCAAAAACGGACATCTTGTGTCTGGGGTCTGTTGTGGTTTAACCCGGAGAGCAGCTAACCACCACACAACCATTCGCTCACCCTCCCCCCTCCCTCTCTGGGATGGGGGAAATAAACGGGAAAGTGAAGCCTGTGAGTTGAGATAAAGACAGTTTATTAAGACACGAAAATGATAATAATAATAATGATAATAGTACTACTAATAATAATGTGTACAAAACCAGTGATGCACAATGCAATTGCTCACCGCCCGCTGACCGATGCCCAGCCTATCCCCGAGCAGCCGCCCCCCCACCCCGGCCAGCCACCCCTATATATTGTTTAGCATGACGTCAGATGGTATGGAATACCCCTTTGGCCAGTTTGGGTCAGCTGTCCTGGGTCTGTCCCCTCCCAGCTCCTGCTGCACCCCTAGCCTGCTCGCTGGCAGGACAGAGCGAGAAGCCGAAAAGTCCTTGGCCTGGTGTAAACACTGCTCTGCAACAATTAAAACATCAGCATGTTATCAGCGCTCTTCTCATCCTAATCCAAAACATAGCACCCTACCAGCTACTATGAGGGAAATTAACTCTGTCCTAACTGAAACCAGGACAGATATCCACCCCTTATTCCATACCATTTATGTCATGCTCAAGTTACACTCTTTCCAATACATTCTAATTAATCACCATTTTCATCTATGGTATATAGCAATCATGGTAGTGATGACATACAGTATTATATAATAATTAACATAATACAATTCAACTCATGGGCTATTCTCACCCAGTATTAAATTCCCTTGAGGTACACACCGGACCTCCCCATTCTTTTGCATTACCCACCAAGTGCATCCAGGTCCCTGGGCAAAAGCAATCCCACGGATGAGTTTGCCTTTTCCTGAGGCAGGAATAGCCCAGACTGTCTTACCCAGCATGTTTCTTACGTGCACTACAGGAACTTTATCCCCTTCTACAGTGCGTAACAGGTTTGATGGGGCAGGTCCAGTTCGGTTGGCAGATCCCCTAGTATTCACTAACCAGGTGGCCTTTGCCAAATGTGTATCCCAGTTTTTGAATGTCCCAGCACCCATTGCTTTCAGTGTAGTCTTCAACAGTCCATTGTATCGTTCAACTTTCCCAGAGGCTGGTGCATGATAGGGGATGTGATACACCCACTCAATACCATGCTCTTTGGCCCAAGTGTCTATAAGGTTGTTTCGGAAATGAGTCCCATTGTCTGACTCAATTCTCTCTGGGGTGCCATGTCGCCATAGGACTTGCTTTTCAAGGCCCAGGATAGTGTTCCGGGCGGTGGCATGGGGCACAGGATACGTTTCCAGCCATCCGGTGGTTGCTTCCACCATTGTAAGTACGTGGCGCTTGCCGTTGCGGGTTTGAGGGAGTGTGATGTAATCAATCTGCCAGGCCTCTCCATATTTATATTTCAGCCATCGTCCTCCATACCAAAGAGGCTTTGACCGTTTGGCTTGCTTGATTGCAGCACATGTTTCACAATCATGAATAACCTGTGCTATAGTGTCCATGGTCAGGTCCACCCCTCGATCACGAGCCCATCTGTATGTTGCATCCCTGCCTTGATGGCCTGAGGTGTCATGGGCCCATCGGGCTATAAATAATTCACCTTTATGTTGCCAGTCCAGGTCCACCTGAGCCACTTCAATCTTAGCAGCCTGATCCACCTGCTGGTTGTTTTGATTTTCTTCAGTAGCCTGATTCTTGGGCATGTGAGCATCTACATGGCGTACCTTTACAACCAGGTTCTCTACCCGGGCAGCAATATCTTGCCACAATGCAGCAGCCCAGATGGGTTTGCCCCTGCGCTCCCAGTTGTTCTGCTGCCATTGCTGTAACCACCCCCACAGGGCACTTGCTACCATCCATGAATCAGTATAGAGATAGAGAACTGGCCACTTTTCTCGTTCAGCAATATCTAAAGCCAGCTGGATGGCTTTCACTTCTGCAAACTGACTCAGCAGCTTCTGCAACTCGTCGTGTAGGACTCCATACAGCAGCTTTCCATCTCTGATGCTTTCCCACAGTACAACAGGACCCATCAGTGAACAGGGCATATTGCTTCTCATTTTCCGGTAGCTTGTTGTACAGGGGGGCTTCTTCAGCACGAACCACCTCCTCCTCTGGTGATATCCCAAAATATTTGCCTTCTGGCCAGTCCATAATCACCTCCAAGATTCCTGGGCGACTGGGGTTTCCTATTCGAGCCCGCTGAGTAATCAGTGCAACCCACTTGCTCCATGTAGCATCAGTTGCATGATGTGTAGAGGGGACCCTTCCTTTGAACATCCAGCCTAGCACCGGCAGTCGGGGTGCCAGGAGGAGCTGCGCTTCAGTACCAACCACTTCCGAAGCAGATCGAACTCCTTCATATGCTGCCAATATCTCCTTTTCAGTTGGAGTGTAGGGGGCCTCAGATCCTCTGTATGCCCGACTCCAAAACCCTAGGGGTCGACCTCGAGTTTCCCCAGGCTCTTTCTGCCAGAGGCTCCAGGTGGGACCATTCTCCCCGGCTGCAGTGTAGAGCACATTCTTTACATCTGGTCCTGCTCGGACTGGCCCAAGGGCTACTGCATGAACTATTTCATGTTTAATTTCACAGTATCACAGTATCACAGATTTCTAGGTTGGAAGAGACCTCAAGATCATCGAGTCCAACCTCCGACCTAACACTAAGTACTCCACTAAACCATATCGCTAAGCTCTACATCTAAACGTCTTTTAAAGACCTCCAGGGATGGTGACTCCACCACCTCCCTGGGCAGCCCGTTCCAATGCTTAATAACCCTTTCGGTAAAGAAGTACTTCCTAACATCCCACCTAAAACTCCCCTGTCGCAACTTTCGCCCATTCCCCCTCGTCCTGTCACCAGGCACGTGGGAGAACAGACCAACCCCCACCTCTCTACAGCCTCCTTTAAGGTAACTGTAGAGAGCGATAAGGTCGCCCCTGAGCCTCCTCTTCTCCAGGCTGAACAAGCCCAGCTCCCTCAGCCGCTCCTCGTAAGACTTCTTCTCCAGACCCCTCACCAGCTTGGTCGCCCTTCTCTGGACTCGCTCGAGCACGTCCATGTCAATTTGTTCAAAGGCTTGTTGTTGCTCGGGGCCCCATTTGAAATCATTCTTCTTACGGGTTACTTGGTAGAGCGGGTTTACGATCAGACTGTAATTTGGAATGTGCATTCTCCAAAACCCCACGACACCTAGGAAAGTTTGTGTTTCTTTTTTGCTAGTTGGTGGAGGCACAGCTGTTATTTTGTTGATCACATCCATTGGGATCTGATGACATCCATCTTGCCATTTTATTCCTAAAAACTGGATCTCTCGTGCAGGTCCTTTGACTTTATTTTGTTTTATGGCAAAACCGTCCTTCAGAAGGATTTGGACTATTTTCTTCCCTTTCTCGAAATCTTCCTCTGCTGTGTCACCCCACACAATGATGTCATCAATGTACTGCAGGTGTTCGGGAGCTTCCCCCTGCTCCAGCGCAGACTGGATCAGTCCATGGCAAATGGTAGGGCTGTGTTTCCACCCCTGGGGCAACCGATTCCAGGTGTATTGGACTTCCCTCCAAGTGAAAGCAAACTGTGGCCTGCACTCTGCTGCTAAAGGGATGGAGAAAAATGCATTAGCGATATCAGTTGTGGCATACCACTTGGCTGCCTTTGATTCCAGTTTGCATTGGAGTTCTAGAATGTCCAGCACTGCAGCGCTCAGTGGTGGCGTGACTTCGTTCAGGCCACGATAGTCCACTGTTAGTCTCCACTCACCATTAGACTTTCGCACTGGCCATATGGGACTATTAAAAAATGCATGGAGCATCTGGGCCAGTCACAATAAGGTGCTTTTGCCACTCATTCCCAGTCAGACTCACTTCAGCCTCCAGTACAGGTAACTGCTGGGATCCCCCTGTCACTCCAGAAATACAGATGGGCTCTGGCCCTTTATAGCTTGATGGCATTAGAGTACATTGTGCACCGGTGTCTACTAAAGCCTTTTACTTCTGTGGGTCTGATGTACCAGGCCATCGAATCCACACAGTCCAATAAACTCGATTGTCCCTTTCCTCCCCCTGGCTGCAGGCAGGGCCCCTCTAATCCTGGTTAGAATCTTCATTGCGGTGTCCAGAGGACTGCCTGATGGAAATTGGAGCAGCAAGTTTCTCAGAGAACACCCTTTTTTATTGTCTTTCCTTGCAACTCACGTACCCGTGCCTCTAGGGTCGAGGTAGATTTTCCATCCCATTTTCTCATGTCCTCTCCGTGGTCACGTAGGTAAAACCACAGGGTGGCACGGGGTGTGTACCCACCATATCATCTTCCTTGCACGGATGAACGCTTACCCCTAATAGCTGAGACACTGGTTTGTACAGGTGGGGAGGAAACTAAACTCTCTTTAAGTTGGTGGACCTTTTAAGAAAGTTTCTCCAAAGTATTCTCTTTTAGTTGGTGGAACTCTTGAGAAAGTTTTTCCACAGCAGAGACGCAGGCCTGTAGGAGAGACTTTCTTTGTACTGCCAGAGTTGTTCAGCCAATTCATCCACCGTGGGTTCCTCATGCTCTTTCCAGATCATTACTGCCAATGAGCTGGCATATGATGATGGTGAACTCCGTACAAACTTCCGCCACATGGGTCGTGTGCGCTTGACTTCATCTGGATCTTTGGATATCTGTTTGTTGTCTAGGTCTCTCTAAATCACCTCCAGCATAGTTAATTCCCTCGGGTACTGGATTCCCCTCTCCTTGGCAGTCCACTTCCCTGGCTGACATACAATTTCTTCCTTGAAGGGATACCTTTCCTTCACACCTGACAGGAGACACCTCCAGAGGGTGAAGATTTCTGCTCCATTTCTAATTGCTTTGTCAATGCCTGCGTCCCTAGCAAGGGATTCCAGCTGCCTGGCTTCCCTGCCCTCTAATTCCAGATTTTGGCTTTGCTGTCCCAGCACCAGAGCAGCCAGATGAGAAGGTGCTCACCTGGACAACAACCGAAATACTTTCCCATATCTCGTAGCTCACGCTGGTATAAGCCTCGGGTAGTTATTGATGCTTTTATGATATCTTCTTCTTCTTCTTCCTGTTCCTCTGATGGCCCAGCCACTTCGGAGTAGCCTGCCTTGTCTTCTTCTTCATCCTTAGTCTGGGTAGGAGTTCCTCTGCTTTCTAAATGACCTGACTTCTTCATCCATTTTTTCATCTTGGGCACAGGTACAATTGACACTCATACAGTCTGTTTCCCTGGCTCAGCTTTGAGGCCCATTGTAGGGCTTGGAGTGGCTGCTGGGCCTTTCTCAGGGGTTGAAGTGGCTGCAGGGTCTCTCACTGGGGTTATAGTGGCATCAATTGCCGCTTGGTAAGCATAGGCTAGGCCCCAGCATGTTGCAGTGATTTGTGTCTCTTTGGAATTGCCAGGGTCAAGACACACTCTGGGAGAACTAGTAAAAGCCTCAGAAAGATGAACCACAGGGAACTCAGAAAGGCCGACCACACAAAGTCGGCTCAGTCTACCACCTGCATCAGAACCAGTGCAACAAAGAAGGCATGAAGGGTGTTAGTCATTGGAGACTCCTCTCTGAGGGGCACCGAGGCTCCCATTTGCCGTTCAGACAATCTCTCCAGAGAGGTTTGCTGCCTGCCTGGGGCCCGTATTCGTGATATCGAGTTTCCCTGACCCAGTCGCAGGGCCCGTCACAGGGGTTGGAACAGCCGCAGGGCCCGTTACAGGGGTTGGAGTGGCCGCTGGGGTTGGAGTGGATGCTGGGCCTGTTATAGGGCTTGGAGTGGCTGCAGGGGCTGGATTGGCCACAGAGGCTGGAGTGACCGCAGGGCCGTCGTAGGGGTTGGAGTGGCTGCAGGGGTTGGAGTGGCCGTTGGGCCTGTCACAAGACTTGGAGTGGCCGCAGGGTCTGTCACTAGGTTTATAGTGGCATCGATTGCAGCTTGATAGACATAGGCCAGACCACAGCACGTTGCAGTGATTTGTGTCTCTTTGGAATTGCCAGGGTCAAGACACACGTTTTTCAAGCATTCTACCAAGTTTTTAGGATTCTGCAGTTGTTCAGGGGTGAATTTGCAAAACACTGGAGATGCCCACTGCTCTAGATGCCTGCCCATATCCTCCCACACTCCCTGCCACTCATAACTATCCCGCCTCAGGACGGATCTCTGGATGACATTCCTAAGTAGTTGTTTAACCTTAAACAAAACCTGAAGCACATTCAGAAGACATAACAATAACAACATGCTGGTCTGAACATCCCAAGGGTATTCGAAGTCTTGAAGAGCTATCGTAACTAGCTCGGAGGATAAGAGGGGGGTGAAGGAGAAAGGGAGAGTGAACAGGTAGGAAAACATATCTCCCTCTGTCCCCTCCATAGACTGGATCCCTGAAGAATAAAGGTAATAGGTGTAATTGTTAATAGTTTCTGAGATACGGTTTCCAAAGAATGGAGTTGACGGCAGTGCTGAGTAAAAATACCAGGTTAGTCTCATGATCGGCAATTTTATCATATCATAAGCCAGTGTTACACTGTACAGTAAAATAATAATCTTAAACAAGCCCTCGGAAAGGATAAGAAGCATGACAGGAAGCACATACAGAAAGTAACGTGCTATATAACTCAATTTGGAGAACAGGCACAGCAGACCTGAGATCAAAGCAATCAACATTGTGACTAGCAACTGTTAAGCAGGTCTAATACTTATACAAATTTTGGTTTAACACATTCTGGTTGTTATCTCAACCCTTCGAGCCCCATGTTGGGCTCCAAAAGGATTGTTGTGGTTTAAACTGGCTGGCAGCTAAGCACCACGCAGCCGTTTGCTCACCCTCCCCCCTCCCTCTCTGGGATGGGGGAAATAAACGGGAAAGTGAAGCCTGTGGGTTGAGATAAAGACAGTTTATTAGGACAGAAAAGAAAGGAAAATAATAATAATAATGATAATAGTACTACTACTACTAATGTGTACAAAACAATTGATGCACAATGCAACTGCTCACCACCTGCTGACCAATGCCCAGCCTATCCCCGAGCAGCCTGTCCCCCACCCCAGCCAGCCCCCCCCATTGTAACTGTTCAGCATGACGTCACAAGGTATGGAATACCCCTTTGGACAGTTTGGGTCAGCTCCTTGTCCGGGTTTCACCTAGGATAGAGTTAGTTTTCCTCCTAGTAGCTGGTAGGGTGCTATGTTTTGGATTTAGGATGAGAATATTGTTGATATCACGCTGATGTTTTAATTGTTGCAGAGCAGTGCTTACACCAAGCCAAGGACTTTTCAGCTTCTCGCTCTGTCCTGCCAGCGAGCAGGCTAGGGGTGCAGCAGGAGCTGGGAGGGGGCAGACCCAGGACAGCTGACCCAAACTGGCCAAAGGGGTATTCCATACCATCTGACGTCATGCTAAACAATATATAGGGGTGGCTAGCCGGGGTGGGGGGGCCGGCTGCTCGGGGATAGGCTGGGCATCGGTCAGCGGGTGGTGAGCAATTGCATTGTGCATCACTCATTTTGTACACTATTATAATTTTATTCTTTTCTTTATTTTTATCTGTCCTAATAAACTGTCTTTATCTCAACCCACAGCCTTCATTTTCCTGATCCTCTCCCCCATCCCAGAGAGGGAGGGGGGAGGGTGAGCGAATGGCTGCGTGGTGCTTAACAGCCGGCCGGGTTAAACTGCAACAGCTCTCCTGGGTCTATCCCCTCCCAGCTCCTGCTGCACCCCCAGCCTACCCACTGGCATGACAGTGTGAGAAGCTGAAAAGCACTATACCAGCAAATGAGGAGGCAGAAGCTGCACAGTCGCCAGCACTTGCTCTCATGGGGGACTTCAACTTCCCAGACATATCCTGGAAATGCAATTCAGCTCAGAGGAAGCAGTCTAGGAGGTTTCTGGAGAGCGTGGAAGATAGCTTCCTGACGCAGCTGGTTAGTGAGCCTACCAGGGGAGGTGCCCCGCTAGACCTTCTGTTCACAAACAGAGAAGGACTGGTTGAAGATGTGGTGGTCGGGAATTGTCTTGGGCAGAGTGACCACGAACTATCAGAGTTCTCTATTCTTGGCGAAGTCAGGAGGGGGACCAGTAAAACTGCTACCTTGGAATTCCGGAGGGCAGAATTTGAGCTGTTCAGGACACTGGTTGGCAGAGTCCCTTGGGAGGCAGTTCTGAAGGGCAGAGGAGTCCAGGAAGGCTGGGCACTCCTCAAGAAGGAAATCTTAATGGCTCAGGAACAGGCTGACCCCACGTGCCCAAAGACGAGCCGGCGCAGAAGAAGACCGGCCTGGCTGAACGGAGAGCTGTGGCTCAAGCTTAGGAAAAAAAAGAGGGTTTATGAGCTTTGAAAAAGTGGGCAGGCCACTCAGGAGGACTATAAGGATGTTGTAAGGATGTGCAGGGACAAAATTAGAAAGGCCAAAGCTCATCTGGAGCTCAACCTGGCTACTGCCGTTAAAGATAACAAAAAATGTTTTTATCAATACATGAACACAAAAAGGAGGACTAAGGAGAATCTCCATCCTTTACTGGATGCGGGGGGAAACTTAGTGGCAAGAGATGAGGAAAAGGCTGAGGTGCTTAATGCCTTCTTTGCCTCAGTCTTTAGCGTCAAAACCGGTTCTCTGGATACCCAGTACCCTGAGCTGGTGGAAGGGGATGGGGAGCAGGATGTGGCCCTCACTATCCACAAGGAAATAGTTGGCGACCTGCTACAGCACTTGGATGTACGCAAGTCGATGGGGCAGGATGGGATCCAGCCGAGGGTACTGAGAGAACTGGTGGAGGAGCTGGCCAAGTCGCTTTCCATCATTTATCAGCAGTCCTGGCTATGAGGGGAGGTCCCAGGCGACTGGCGGCTAGCAAACGTGACGCCCATGTCCAAGAAGGGCTGGAGGGCAGACCTGGAGAACTATAGGCCTGTTAGTTTGACCTCAGTGCCAGGGAAGCTCATGGAGCAGATTATCTTGAATGTCATCACGCGGCACTTGCAGGGCAACCAGGCGATCAGGCCCCGTCAGCATGGGTTTATGAAGGACAGGTCCTGCTTGACGAACCCGATCTCCTTCTATGACAAAGTGACATGCTTAGTGGATGAGGGAAGGGCTGTGGATGTGGTCTACCTTGACTTCAGTAAGGCTTTTGACACCGTTTCCCACAGCATTCTCCTGAAGAAACTCGCTGATCATGGCTTGGACTGGCGTACGCTTCGTTGGGTTAAAAACTGGCTGGATGGCCTGGCCCAAAGAGTCATGGTGAATGGAGTCAAATCCAGTTGGAGGCCGGTCACTAGTGGAGTCCCCCAGGGCTCAGTGCTGGGGCCATTTCTCTTTAACATCTTTATCGATGAACTGGATGAGGGGATTGAGTGCACCCTCAGTAAGTTTGCAGACGACACAAAGTTAGGTGCGTGTGTTGATCTTCTCGATGGTAGGAAGGCTCTGCAGGAGGATCTGGATAGGCTGGACTGATGGGCTGAGGCCAACTGTATGAAGTTCAACAAGGCCAAGTGCTGGGTCCTGCACCTGGGGCACAACAACCCCAAGCAGAGCTACAGGCTGGGAGATGAGTGGCTGGAAAGCCACCTGGTAGAGAAGGACCTGGGAGTACTGGTTGATAGGCAGCTGAATATGAGCCAGCAGTGTGCTCAGGTGGCCAAGAAGGCCAACAGCATCCTGGCAGGACTAGGGAAGCGATTGTCCCCCTGTACTCGGCTCTGGTGAGGCCGCACCTCGAGTACTGTGTTCACTTTTGGGCCCCTCACTACAAGAAGGACATGGAGGTGCTTGAGAGAGTCCAGAGAAGGGCGACGAGGCTGGTGAGGGGTCTTACAAGGAGCGGCTGAGGGAGCTGGGATTGTTCAGCCTGGAAAAGAGAAGGCTCAGGGGAGACCTTATCGCTCTCTACAGGTACCTTAAAGGAGGCTGTAGAGAGGTGGGGGTTGGTCTATTCTCCCACGTGCCTGGTGACAGGACGAGGGGGAATGGGCGAAAGTTGCACCAGGGGAGGTTTAGGTTGGATATTAGGAAGAACTTCTTTACTGAAAGGGTTGTTAGGCATTGGAATGGGCTGCCCAGGGAAGTGGTTGAGTCACCATCCCTGGAGGTCTTTAAAAGATGTTTAGATGTAGAGCTTAGTGATGTGGTTTAGTGGAGGACTTGTTAGTGTTAGGTCAGAGGTTGGACTCGGTGATCTTGGAGGTCTCTTCCAACCTAGATGATTCTGTGATTCTGTGAGACTAGGAGGTAAATTAACTCTAGCCAAAACTAGGATGTTTTTTTTTTGGGATTTAGGATGAGAATAATGTTGATATTACACTGATGTTTTAATTGTTGCAGAGCAGTGCTTACACTAAGCCAAGGAGTTTTCAGTTTCTCATCAGATTCTTCCAGTGTTTCAAAGATACCACCTCTGCCCTTCTCTCCTGAACTTTTTTGGAAAAATACCCTAGAACTGATTTTTATTTTCTCTCAGTAGTCCTTCCTTCCTACAAAGAGGAGTTTCAGAGTTATCTTTCTAATCAGTAGAGGTGAGGTATAGGCTTAATTTGTCCCTTGGGAAAGAGCATACGAATTTGGAGAACAGTTGCAAATTAATAAAAATTTGTGAGATCACATCTGAAATTACCTATTAGAAATATGATATTAAAATTGCTCTGGGAAGATATTAAAATTGCTCTGGGAAAGAACTTTCTGAGCATAGCAACAGATGTGAAACATAAACGAAGGAGGGTGTGTAACGTTGTTGTGATTGCATCTGATACCAGGCAAAGAAGTTAACTGCACTTCATCTGCCATAGGCAGCCATAGAGTTGGTGCTGGGGGGGCAGGGTGTGGAATAAAAGGGAGGATATGAAATACGCAACCAAGACTCAGAGGCAAATTCATATGGAAAAGCACTGTACCTATGCATTGCACTGATTTTTATTTTAGTTTTTAATTATCTTTCTCAAACATGAAGCTCTGAGTCTGCTAAATTAGAGAGCTCTTAATCTTTCAGTAGCCTCCTTGAGGAGACAGGACAAGAGGCAGTGGGCACAAACTGGAACACAAGAGGTTCTGTATGAACATTAGGAAACACTTTTTTACGCTGAGGGTGACTGAGCACTGGAACAAGTTGCCCAGAGAGGTTGTGGAGTCTCCCTCCTTGGAGATATTCAAAAACTGTCTGGAAATGGTATTGGGCAGCTGGCTCTAGGTGGCTCTGCTTGAGCAGGGTGGGTCAGACTAGATGACCTCCAGAGGTCCCTTCCAACCTCAACCATTATGTGATTCTGAGATGGTCTGAATCTAATGAAACTTTTGTATTATTTTAATGCTCTATCCATCTTATTTATCTTCTTGGTGCCAGCTGTGAATTAGTTGGTCTTCAGTGTCTCCATTAGCCAGTTATATTGACAAAGATTCCTTTGGATCCACATTAGTCTCTGCTATCCAGAATAAGCACAGAGCAGGTATGACTGACGCTGAAGTTCTAGATCCGAAACAGCCCTTGACTCCAAACAGGCAGCAAGCAACTTTGGGTTAAATTTCAGTCATTTTTTCCCTGACAGCCTTTGGTGGCATCGCAGGGTAAGAAATACAGTTTTTAAAAGCCTGCGTACAGCTAACCTTTCATCTGCATCACAAGCTGTGGCAAATGTGAGAGGAATGACAAATTGGAACTTAGGTTAAACAGTTTGTCCCAGAATAAGCATTTTACATTCTACAGACAGGGGCTGATTAATAATTTTTAAAAAAGACCTAACATAGGAAATATGTTTGCTATATGTTTGCTAGTCTGCTGAACTACCCTTCTGTACAATTCAAGATCATAGCTAGGAGGTAAGAAAAGACCAATCAAAAAGAATTAAAGAATAAGTATTTATCATGATGACAACAAATTAGCTGCAAATTTGGATTATTCTAATGGAAATTCAGTGCTCTCAGCACTGGGCTGACATCTTTGAAAATTACAGCTCTCTTCTGATCCACAGCAGAGGTCCAAGCAGGCAAATGCAAATGCACTGACATTGCATGGACAATATGCTTAAATCCTCTGCCAGAGAGACAATCGCTTCAGGAAAAGTATTGTTTGCTTTGGATCCTCAGTTCCTTGTCTCCCTATCAACCCTGCCAGTGCCTTCAATAAGGGAGGATGCTAGTTGATGCCTTTTCCTTTTATGATGTGGCAATTTGTTCACTGGAAATTAGAAGGACAGCAAACTCATTTCACAAGGCTATCAAAAATGCATAAATGGCAACACTACCGGTCCCTAGCAATTTCAGTCACAGAAAATCCAAACCCATTTAAAAGGACATTGATTTATAGCTTTGTCAGTAGCATGCATTAAACAGGTATCTTTCTAAAATGGTGTTTTCCCCTAATTATCCTTAGGCAGAAGAGATCTCAGTACATTGAAATGCCTTTGCGATCCCCTTTGATGAAAATGACATAGAAGACCTTGAGCAAACAGTCCTGTATGCATTTATTTATTTACTTATTTATTTATTATGTAGGAGCTAAAGCTGTCTCTTAACTTCTCAAGTGCAGGTTAGTAGAAATTGTACATGCACAAGGCCACTGGACATAACTTGCTGGTTCATGAGTTACCTATTTCTGTGAACTTTACATATCAACTACTTATTTATGACTGCTTCACTACCAAATTTCAATTTCAGTTGTGTATTCCTTAAAAGCTTTATAAAAAAGCCCCAAACCAGTCCCCAAGATGTAGCAATTTCCATTGCACTGAAGTTTCCAAGGCTCAAAGTTTTCTTGCTTCAGATTAATTGTACTCTTTCCAAAACACTGAGAGGAGGAAAGAGATAAAAAAAGGGGGTAGATTTTCAAAAGCTTTTAGATACCTAAAGATAGAGATAGGTGCTGAATGGGATTTTTGCAGGTGCTAGCAGAAAAGAGGCAAGGAAACGATTACTACTGCAAGTTTTATAAACAAACATTTCAGAATATGTTGAAACATGCTGAAAACACCATACCTTTGGAACCCACTCTTTTTGTGGAAAGTGTAAATATTAAATTAAGAGTACTTCCAAATAGGTAAAGAAACAATGAGCCCCAAATCACAGTACATGAGATGAACCAGCAGAGTGTTGCACAGATTTTCACTCTTAGGTGTCTGCATTTTTAGTGAGTGCAGTCAATTTGACATTAAGTAACAGCAGTGCCTACCATCTCTGCCCACTTCTGGCTTCCCAGCACAACACACATTGGTCACATTGGTGGATTTACCTGAGGAATTTATTAAGGTCTCTGTGCCTCATGTACTCAAAGACCATGATGAGTGGATCACCCTCGACACAGGCACCATAGAACTTGACAATGTGCTCATGTTGCAGATTAGTCAGCATTTCTGCCTCACGATGGAACTCATTGCGGGCATTGTCACTGGCATCCTTCAGTATCTGGTGGATGAAAGGAATAAGTAAGGAAGGGGACATGTTCACAGAAGGCAGTAAATGTGTGGGAAGGCACTGTAAGGGTAAGATAAGGCCACTCTACTATGTAAAGGATAGAGAAAGATTCTTAGTAACTGTTTTAGAAATGCAAATGTGATGATAGTACAATTAAATAATGGTGGTACAATTTTCATTTTCCTGCCACACATCATCCCATATAATGATTTTTATTGTAAGAGGATGCAGGAATACTCATGTTCTTAGTGTTTTCCAAAAACAGAACACAGACATTCATCTTATCCAGAAAACATACTAATACACAGCTCATCTATGTCCTTTATTGTTTAACTCAGGCAAAACTCTGGTATCCTATTGCTATTTACCTTTGTTGTAAGTTCCTTAAAGCAAAACTTTGTTTTCTTAAAACGCTTAGTAGGAATGTAGATACATTTGTTATTTATTACTAACATTATTGCTGATGTTGGTCCTTGTGGTGTGCTATACATTAGGAATATTTATAGAAGGGTACATCCCTGAACCAGAACTTACAGAAACTCCTTTGGAATTCAGTAAATCTATTCATATGTCTAAGATTAAGCATATGCATAAGCAACTGGAGGAAAAAATCTTAAACTGAGGGACAGAGAGTAAGTAGATGCAGAACAGAATTGTGGGGGTCAATTTTGTATTTCCTTTTATGCAGCTTTAAAATCTTGCATATGTTAATTTTACAGAAAATATATCAACACTGGATCAAATGTGAAGCTTAAATGTTGCATAATGAAATAACGGCAATTTAATTCCCCCACACAGGCAGTTTTGGATTTCTCCTCAAGAACTATGCTACTTGATCAAGGAAATACTTTCATGCACCAAAAAAAATAAACAACACAAAAAGCCCCACCAATTCTAACATCAGTTAAGTAAGGAATAATAATAAATAGCAATAAACTACTTCTATGCTCTACCTTCAAGAGGTATAGTGGTTGCACTATATTAATTCAAATAATATTTTTTAAACATTAAAAGTTATCAGTGGTCACAAATTATTATTCACAGAAACTGAAGACTGGGCTCTCTACTTCTGTACTTAAACTACAACTAGACTCAAAGTGAAGAAAGATGAGACAAAAGTACTGGCTTTGCCTTAACTAAAGATGGTTTTTCGTGGTCATCTTGTTGTTATTTTCTATCTTGAATTCATATAGAGAACATGGGGCCAACCACACATGAGAGCAGACAGAAAAAGTTGTTACAATAAAACAGTTCTGCCAACAAACCCAGTTCTTAGCTGTAACAAAGTCATGGTTTGTTCAACGTTTTTCCTCAACAGAGACAATTCGATCCACTTTTTTAGTATTATACATAAGCATGAGAAAGTGCAACATAGGTCTCCAGCAAGGAACAACTATCATAATAAGGCACAGATGGTGGGACAAGTAGCAGGGCAGACTGAACAATCACCTACCAAGTTGTGTTTTTTTTTTTTTTTTTTTTTCTCATGGATGTCAAGCTCTACAGATCCCAGAGGCAATAGAAATAGATCACTGAGGCAATCAGCTCTGGGGCAGAGGTGTTCTGCAGCGGACTGGGGGATCTCAGCGTGCAGGATAGTTTACAACACTGAGGAAACTCGAGGGAGCCAAGGGAGTCACCAAGAGCTGGCAGCCCTCCTGAAAGTGTGTGGCGAGTCTTGGGCAAAGCCAGGAGTAGCCACCCCCCAACACATACAAAAGCAGCCCCTAGGGAGCATGTCAGTCAGGATGCAACGTGTCAGTTTGCACACCAGTTCACGTGGGAGAGTGCAAGGAGGGCACTGAAGCTTGGCCACCTCAACCAGGGATCAGTGGTATCCATCCAATGCCTAACTACTCTTTCTGACAAGAAATTTCTCCAAATTTTCAACCTGAACCTCCCCGGCGCAACTTGAAGCCATTCTGTCTTGTCCTATAGCTACTTATTTGCAAGAAGATGCCCCCCCCCAGAACCCCACAACTTCCTTTCATTAAAACAGCTCCCACAAAGAAAAAAGATGGGTCGTTATCATGGGAGACTCCCTTCTGAAGGGAACAGAAGGCCCAATATGAAAACCAGACTCACTTCTTAGGAAAGTCTGCTGCCTCTCTGGGGCCTGGGTTAGAGATGTGAACAGATAGCTTCCTACCCTGGTGTGGCCCTCAGATTATTATCCATTATTGATTTTCCAGGTAGGCAGTGATGAAGTTCCAAAAAAAAAGTCCAAGGACAAAAGATGAGCTGGGAGGGAAGAAGAGCGATCTGGCTGAAAATAGCTTTGGTAAGAGAACTTTGTTTTTCATTAGCTGCTGATATATCACATAGTTGATTTTTGACTAATGCATGTGTACAAGGAGCTGGGAGGGTACAGAACCAGGACAGCTGACCTGAACTGGCCAAAGGGATGTTGAGTGGATGAGCAAGGAGCTCATCGACAAGATCAAAAGGAAGAGGAAGGTCTATGAAATGTGGAAAAAGGGCCTGTCCTCTTGGGAAGAATATAGGAGTGTTGTCGGGGCCTGCAGGGACGCGACGAGGAAGGCTAAAGCCCACCTGGAGATGAAGCTTTCAAAAGAGATAAAGGATAATAAGAAGGCTTTTTTTAAGTATGTAAACAGTAAAAGAAAGACTAGGGATAATGTGGGTTCCCTGCTGAACAAGGGGGGTGTCCTGGTAATGGGGGACGCTGAGAAGGCGGACATAGTGAATGCCTTCTTTGCTTTGGTCTTTGCTTCAGAAACTCCTCCCTGGGACTCCTGGACCCTGGAGGGAGGAGAAAGAGTCTGGGAAATGGAGATCTCCCCCCTGGTTGACGAGGGAGTGGTTTGGGAGCTTCTGAGTGGGATCAACACACACAAATCCATGGGCCCCGATGGGATGCATCCACGTGT
The DNA here is from genome assembly GCF_040182565.1 of Anser cygnoides. Classification (NCBI taxonomy): domain Eukaryota; kingdom Metazoa; phylum Chordata; class Aves; order Anseriformes; family Anatidae; genus Anser; species Anser cygnoides. The sequence continues at coordinate 606,818 of NW_027103069.1, read as the reverse complement.
GCTGAGGGAGTTGGCAGAGGTGATCGCCAAACCGCTCTCTATCATCTTTGAAAGGTCCTGGAGAACAGGAGAGGTGCCTGAAGACTGGAGGATAGCCAATGTCACTCCGGTCTTCAAGAAGGGTAAGAAGGAGGATCCGGGAAACTACAGGCCAGTCAGTCTCACCTCTGTCCCTGGAAAGGTGTTGGAACAGCTTGTTCTGGATGCCATCTCCAAGCCATTGGAAGAGAAGAAGGTTATGAGGAGTAGTCAGCATGGATTCACCAAGGGGAAGTCGTGCTCGACCAACCTCGTTGCCTTCTATGATGGCATCACCAGCTGGGTAGACAGGGGGAGAGCAGTGGATGTCATCTACCTTGACTTCAGCAAGGCTTTTGATACTGTCTCCCATGACATCCTGCTAGCAAAGCTGAGAAAGTGTGGGATAGACAGTGAACAGTAAGGTGGGTTGAGAACTGGCTGACTGGCTGAGCTCAGAGGGTGGTGATTGGTGGTGCAGAGTCTGGGTGGAGACCTGTGACTAGCAGTGTTCCCCAGGGGTCGGTGCTGGGCCCGGTCTTGTTCAACATCTTCATCGACGACCTTGATGAGAGAATAGTGTCCACCCTCAGCAAGTACGCCGAAGATACAAAGCTGGGAGGAGTGGCCGACATGCCAGAAGGCTGTGCTGCCGTTCAGTGAGACTTGGACAGGCTGGAGAGCTCAGCAGGAAGAAACCAAATGAGGTTTAACAAGAGCAAGTGTAGAGTCCTGCACCTGGGAAGGAACAACGGCATGTATCAGTACAGGCTGGGAGATGACTTGCTTGAGAGGAGCTCTGAGGAGAAGGACCTGGGGGTCCTGATGGACGACAGGTTGGCCATGAGCCAGCAGTGTGCCCTGGTGGCCAAGAGGGCCAATGGGATCCTGGCGTGCATAAAAAGGAACGTGGCCAGCAGGTCAAGGGAGGTGATCCTCCCCCTCTACTCTGCCCTGATCAGGCCTCACCTGGAGTACTGTGTCCAGTTCTGGGCTCCCCGCTACAAAAAAGACAGGAATCTCCTGGAAAGAGTCCAGCGGAGGGCCACAAAGATGATACGGGGCCTGGAGCATCTTCCCTATGAAGGAAGGCTGAGAGACCTGGGTCTGTTCAGCCTGGAGAAAAGAAGACTGAGAGGGGATCTTATTAATCTTTATAAATACCTGAGGTGTGGGATACAGAGGGATTTGGCCAATGTCTTTTCAGTGGTTTGTGGGGACAGGACAAGGGGCAATGGCCACAAAATTGAGCACAGGAAGTTCCGCACCAACGTGCAAAAGAACTTCTTCATGGTGAGGGTGACGGAGCACTGGAACAGGCTGCCCAGGGAGGTTGTGGAGTCTCCTTCTCTGGAGATATTCAAGACCCGTCTGGAAGCCTACCTGGGCAGCCTGCTCTAAGGACCCTGCTTTGGCAGGGGGGTTGGACTCGATGATCTCTTGAGGTCCCTTCCAACCCCTACAATCCTGTGATTCTGTGAAAACAAGGCTGAAGTGGGGATACCTTTAGCAAGTGCATGCAGTCAAGGAAGTACCTACAAGACATGACTGTTGGGGGGTGCTCTTGTACCCCTCCTGGGATATTGGCATGCTTGAATACCTCTCTGAAGTGCCTGTACCCTAATTCATGTAGCTTAGGGAATAAACAGGAAGAATTAGAGACCTGTGTGTGGTCACAGGGCTTTGATCTTATTGCAATTACAGAAACATGGTGGGATAGCTCACATGACTGAAATGCTGTCATTGATGGGTAAGTGCTTTTTAGAAAGACTGTTCAGGAAGGTGAGGTGGTGGAATTGCTCTTTATGTAAGAGAGCCACTGGAATTTATGGAGCTCTGCCTCAGGATGGATGATGAGCAAGTCAAGAGCTTATCGGTCAGAACAGAAGGGCAGACTAATGTGGGTGACGCTGTTGTGGATATTTACTACAGGCCACCTGATCAAGAAGGATAAGTCACTGAGACATTTGTACTGTGTCTGGCTGGGATGGAGTTAACTTTCCCTGCAGCAGCCCATACAGTGCTGTGCTCTGCACGCCTAACTAGAACAGTATTGGTATCACACCAGTTTTTCGTCTATTGCTGAGCAATACTGGCACAGCATCAGGACTCCCTCTAACCCCCCCAGGAGCTAGTAGGCTGAGGGTGGGCAAGAGGTGGGGAGGGGACATCACCAGGGCAGCTGACCTAAACCGACCAAAGGGATATTCCATACCATATGATGTTACAATCAGCAATAAAAGGTGGGAAAGGGGAAGGGTGGGTGGGTGGGGGGGTCTCTCATTATGAAAACATCCATCCTCCCAAACAATGGCTATGCATATTGAGGCCCTGCTTCAAGGACATGGTCAAGCATTGCTTGTTGGTGGGAAGTAGAGAGTATTTTCTTTCCTCTCTCTGTGCTTCCACAGGGCCTTTGCTTGTTCACCGCCCCCCCCCCTTCCTTTTCCCTTTAGTTAAATTATTTAATTTTCCCTTACTGATAATTTTCTGTTAATAATCATTTTTCCTTTAATTAATTTATCCTTTTGTCAGCCCGTGAGTTGTTTTTTTCCTTTCTTTCTTCCCCTCCTCTTCTGAGGAGGAGGAGGAGTGAGAGAGCGGTTGTGGTGGAGTTCAGCTGCCTAGCAAGGTAAAACCACTACAACCTTCTATACGCAGCTGGAAGTAGCCTCACAACCACAGGCTCTGGTTCTCATGGGGGACTTCAACCACCCTGATATCTGCTGGAAAGACAACGCAGCTAAGCACAAACAGTCCAGGAGGTTCCTGCAGAGCATTGCTGATTTGCATTTTTCCTTACAAATTATAGAGATGCAACATTGTTTACTTCTACAAGTTAGACATATACAGAGATGGCAAGGGATTTGGCATCAGGGCTTTGACAAACAACTCTTCGGAGGCTTTTATTCAGTGAATCCCTTCATCACTGTTTTCCTCATTTGGAAAGTAAGGATGTAAATGCTTACTTAAATATCTCATAGGTAAACAGATTTTTAAAAAAGATTAATTACTTTCTATTTGGACAGGGTTACAAAGCTTTAAGGTGTCTTAAATTCATCAAAGTTCTTATTTGGTACATGTTGAAAACAATGGTCCAAAACCCTCCGTTTCAACACTTCCTTAATTTCAAAATCTCAAATGGAAATTCTTAAGATGTGAATTTGTCTGCAATTAATAGTTCCTTTCATTTTTGCAAATATTCCGGCCTCTTTGAAAGTGTAAATGCATTAAAACACAGTCAGAAATTAGAAAAACTGGAAAGAAAAAAATTACATCCAGAAGAAGGATTTTACAACACTGTTTCTCTTCTATTCTTCAGTGTTACTTTGTATACCATGAAACTAATCCTGCTCTCACAAAATGTAAACTGGGAATAATTTCATGGAAATCAACAGAGTCATTCTAGATTAACAGTCACAAAGAGAAGAAGCTGCTGAAGAATTCAATTAAAAAATCCACAGCATTCTCTAATTAAAAAACAAAAAGCAACAAATGACTTGTCATGAACCAAAGAAAATATGTGGTCTGCTGCTTAGCAATCTGCCCTATATTCTTCACTTACTCCAGTATGTATGTTGTTAATTTAGTCTTTTATGTACTATCCTGCGTAATAGGCCTTTAGAGATTAACATACTACAACCAGCACTTCAGAACTATTGCCCAAGCTTCCTTTCCATAGCTTTGCAAATGTAAACAAATTAAGATTTCTGAACAGGAGCCTGAACAGAATGAATGTGTTTCATTCATACTGTGGCAAACTTAGGCATCTGAAGTAGCAGGTGTTGTGGAAATTGGGAAAATGGTGCATCTCAGTAAGGGCTATTGTAACTAAGCATCTGAATAGTCTCAGTGCGAAAAATATTTTCTTAAATCAAGGCTATTGTGAAATTGTATTATTATTTTACTTATAATTAATCAAGTTGTGAAGTAGTTATAGCACCTAGGGGCAAGTGGTTAGAGAGCCCACATTTTCCCTTCTACTGAAGAGCATATGCTATCATTTCACATGAGGATCATAGAATCATAGAATGGCTTGAGTTGGAAGGGACCTCAATGATCATCTAACTCCAACCCCCCCTGCCATAGGCAAGGATGCCACCCACTAGATCAGGTTGTCCAAGGCCCCATCCAGCCTGGCCTTGAACACTACCCCTAGGGATGGGGCATCCACAACTTCTCTTGGCAACCTGTTCCAATACCTCACTACCCTTACAGTGAAAAATTTCCTTCTAATGTCTAGTCTAAATCTATCCTGTTTTAGTTTAAGACCATTCCCCCTTGCCCTATCATTATCTACTGGAGTAAAGTGTCCTTCTCAATCTTTTTATAAGACTCCTTTAAGTACTGAAAGGTTGCAATGAGGTCTTCCTGAAGCCTTCTCTTCTCCAGGCTGAACATCCCCAGCTCTCTCAGCTTTTCTTCATAGGAGAGGTGCTCCAGCCCTCTGATGATCTTTGTAGCCCTCCTCTGGACTTGCTCTAATACGTCCACATCTTTCTTGTGCTCTGGGATCCAGACCTGGAAGCAGGGGCCTCACAAGGGCAGAGTAGAGGGGAGACAGTCACCTCCCTCGACCTGCTGGCCACTCCTCTGCTGATGCAGCCCAGGATGCAGTTGGCCTTCTGGGTTGCAAGCATACGCTGCTGGCTCATGTCGAGCCTTTTGTCTACCAGAACCCTCAAGTCCTCTGCAGGGCTGCTCTCAGTGAGTTCTTCTTCTAAGGAGGAGATGTTTTTTTCTATGTTTTCCCTTCTATGGAGGAGATGTTTTTTCCCACTTGTTCACTCTCCCTTTCTCTTTTACCTCCTTCTTCTCCTCCAGGCGAGTTAAGATAGCTCTTCAAGACTTTGAATACCCTTGGGATGTTCAGACCAGCATGTTGTTATTGTTATGTCTTCTGAATGTGCTTCAGGTTTTGTTTAAGGTTAAACAACTACTTAGGAATGTCATCCAGAGATCCGTCCTGAGGCGGGATGGTTATGAGTGGCAGGGAGTGTGGGAGGATATGGGCAGGCATCTAGAGCAGTGGGCACCTCCAATGCCTTGGAAATTCACCCCTGAACAACTGCAGAATCCTAAAAACTTGGTAGAATGCTTGAAAAATGTGTGTCTTGACCCTGGCAATTCCAAAGAGACACAAATCACTGCAACGTGCTGTGGTCTGGCCTATGTCTATCAAGCTGCAATCGATGCCACTATAAACCTAGTGACAGACCCTGCGGCCACTCCAAGTCTTGTGACAGGCCCAACGGCCACTCCAACCCCTGCAGCCACTCCAACCCCTACGACGGCCCTGCGGTCACTCCAGCCTCTGTGGCCAATCCAGCCCCTGCAGCCACTCCAAGCCCTATAACAGGCCCAGCATCCACTCCAACCCCAGCGGCCACTCCAACCCCTGTAACGGGCCCTGCGGCTGTTCCAACCCCTGTGACGGGCCCTGCGACTGGGTCAGGGAAACTCGATATCACGAATACGGGCCCCAGGCAGGCAGCAAACCTCTCTGGAGAGATTGTCTGAACGGCAAATGGGAGCCTCGGTGCCCCTCAGAGAGGAGTCTCCAATGACTAACACCCTTCATGCCTTCTTTGTTGCACTGGTTCTGATGCAGGTGGTAGACTGAGCCGACTTTGTGTGGTCGGCCTTTCTGAGTTCCCTGTGGTTCATCTTTCTGAGGCTTTTACTAGTTCTCCCAGAGTGTGTCTTGACCCTGGCAATTCCAAAGAGACACAAATCACTGCAACATGCTGGGGCCTAGCCTATGCTTACCAAGCGGCAATTGATGCCACTATAACCCCAGTGAGAGACCCTGCAGCCACTTCAACCCCTGAGAAAGGCCCAGCAGCCACTCCAAGCCCTACAATGGGCCTCAAAGCTGAGCCAGGGAAACAGACTGTATGAGTGTCAATTGTACCTGTGCCCAAGATGAAAAAATGGATGAAGAAGTCAGGTCATTTAGAAAGCAGAGGAACTCCTACCCAGACTAAGGATGAAGAAGAAGACAAGGCAGGCTACTCCGAAGTGGCTGGGCCATCAGAGGAACAGGAAGAAGAAGAAGAAGATATCATAAAAGCATCAATAACTACCCGAGGCTTATACCAGCGTGAGCTACGAGATATGGGAAAGTATTTCGGTTGTTGTCCAGGTGAGCACCTTCTCATCTGGCTGCTCTGGTGCTGGGACAGCAAAGCCAAAATCTGGAATTAGAGGGCAGGGAAGCCAGGCAGCTGGAATCCCTTGCTAGGGACGCAGGCATTGACAAAGCAATTAGAAATGGAGCAGAAATCTTCACCCTCTGGAGGTGTCTCCTGTCAGGTGTGAAGGAAAGGTATCCCTTCAAGGAAGAAATTGTATGTCAGCCAGGGAAGTGGACTGCCAAGGAGAGGGGAATCCAGTACCCGAGGGAATTAACTATGCTGGAGGTGATTTAGAGAGACCTAGACAACAAACAGATATCCAAAGATCCAGATGAAGTCAAGCGCACACGACCCATGTGGCGGAAGTTTGTACGGAGTTCACCATCATCATATGCCAGCTCATTGGCAGTAATGATCTGGAAAGAGCATGAGGAACCCACGGTGGATGAATTGGCTGAACAACTCTGGCAGTACAAAGAAAGTCTCTCCTACAGGCCTGCGTCTCTGCTGTGGAAAAACTTTCTCAAGAGTTCCACCAACTAAAAGAGAATACTTTGGAGAAACTTTCTTAAAAGGTCCACCAACTTAAAGAGAGTTTAGTTTCCTCCCCACCTGTACAAACCAGTGTCTCAGCTATTAGGGGTAAGCGTTCATCCGTGCAAGGAAGATGATATGGTGGGTACACACCCCGTGCCACCCTGTGGTTTTACCTACGTGACCACGGAGAGGACATGAGAAAATGGGATGGAAAATCTACCTCGACCCTAGAGGCACGGGTACGTGAGTTGCAAGGAAAGACAATAAAAAAGGGTGTTCTCTGAGAAACTTGCTGCTCCAATTTCCATCAGGCAGTCCTCTGGACACCGCAATGAAGATTCTAACCAGGATTAGAGGGGCCCTGCCTGCAGCCAGGGGGAGGAAAGGGACAATCGAGTTTATTGGACTGTGTGGATTCGATGGCCTGGTACATCAGACCCACAGAAGTAAAAGGCTTTAGTAGACACCGGTGCACAATGTACTCTAATGCCATCAAGCTATAAAGGGCCAGAGCCCATCTGTATTTCTGGAGTGACAGGGGGATCCCAGCAGTTACCTGTACTGGAGGCTGAAGTGAGTCTGACTGGGAATGAGTGGCAAAAGCACCTTATTGTGACTGGCCCAGATGCTCCATGCATTTTTTAATAGTCCCATATGGCCAGTGCGAAAGTCTAATGGTGAGTGGAGACTAACAGTGGACTATCGTGGCCTGAACGAAGTCACGCCACCACTGAGCGCTGCAGTGCTGGACATTCTAGAACTCCAATGCAAACTGGAATCAAAGGCAGCCAAGTGGTATGCCACAACTGATATCGCTAATGCATTTTTCTCCATCCCTTTAGCAGCAGAGTGCAGGCCACAGTTTGCTTTCACTTGGAGGGAAGTCCAATACACCTGGAATCGGTTGCCCCAGGGGTGGAAACACAGCCCTACCATTTGCCATGGACTGATCCAGTCTGCGCTGGAGCAGGGGGAAGCTCCCGAACACCTGCAGTACATTGATGACATCATTGTGTGGGGTGACACAGCAGAGGAAGATTTCGAGAAAGGGAAGAAAATAGTCCAAATCCTTCTGAAGGACGGTTTTGCCATAAAACAAAATAAAGTCAAAGGACCTGCACGAGAGATCCAGTTTTTAGGAATAAAATGGCAAGATGGATGTCATCAGATCCCAATGGATGTGATCAACAAAATAACAGCTGTGCCTCCACCAACTAGCAAAAAAGAAACACAAACTTTCCTAGGTGTCGTGGGGTTTTGGAGAATGCACATTCCAAATTACAGTCTGATCGTAAACCCGCTCTACCAAGTAACCCGTAAGAAGAATGATTTCAAATGGGGCCCCGAGCAACAACAAGCCTTTGAACAAATTGACATGGACGTGCTCGAGCGAGTCCAGAGAAGGGCGACCAAGCTGGTGAGGGGTCTGGAGAAGAAGTCTTACGAGGAGCGGCTGAGGGAGCTGGGCTTGTTCAGCCTGGAGAAGAGGAGGCTCAGGGGCGACCTTATCGCTCTCTACAGTTACCTTAAAGGAGGCTGTAGAGAGGTGGGGGTTGGTCTGTTCTCCCACGTGCCTGGTGACAGGACGAGGGGGAATGGGCGAAAGTTGCGACAGGGGAGTTTTAGGTGGGATGTTAGGAAGTACTTCTTTACCGAAAGGGTTATTAAGCATTGGAACGGGCTGCCCAGGGAGGTGGTGGAGTCACCATCCCTGGAGGTCTTTAAAAGACGTTTAGATGTAGAGCTTAGCGATATGGTTTAGTGGAGTACTTAGTGTTAGGTCGGAGGTTGGACTCGATGATCTTGAGGTCTCTTCCAACCTAGAAATCTGTGATACTGTGATACTGTGAAATTAAACATGAAATAGTTCATGCAGTAGCCCTTGGGCCAGTCCGAGCAGGACCAGATGTAAAGAATGTGCTCTACACTGCAGCCGGGGAGAATGGTCCCACCTGGAGCCTCTGGCAGAAAGAGCCTGGGGAAACTCGAGGTCGACCCCTAGGGTTTTGGAGTCGGGCATACAGAGGATCTGAGGCCCCCTACACTCCAACTGAAAAGGAGATATTGGCAGCATATGAAGGAGTTCGATCTGCTTCGGAAGTGGTTGGTACTGAAGCGCAGCTCCTCCTGGCACCCCGACTGCCGGTGCTAGGCTGGATGTTCAAAGGAAGGGTCCCCTCTACACATCATGCAACTGATGCTACATGGAGCAAGTGGGTTGCACTGATTACTCAGCGGGCTCGAATAGGAAACCCCAGTCGCCCAGGAATCTTGGAGGTGATTATGGACTGGCCAGAAGGCAAATATTTTGGGATATCACCAGAGGAGGAGGTGGTTCGTGCTGAAGAAGCCCCCCTGTACAACAAGCTACCGGAAAATGAGAAGCAATATGCCCTGTTCACTGATGGGTCCTGTTGTACTGTGGGAAAGCATCAGAGATGGAAAGCTGCTGTATGGAGTCCTACACAACGAGTTGCAGAAGCTGCTGAGTCAGTTTGCAGAAGTGAAAGCCATCCAGCTGGCTTTAGATATTGCTGAACGAGAAAAGTGGCCAGTTCTCTATCTCTATACTGATTCATGGATGGTAGCAAGTGCCCTGTGGGGGTGGTTACAGCAATGGCAGCAGAACAACTGGGAGCGCAGGGGCAAACCCATCTGGGCTGCTGCATTGTGGCAAGATATTGCTGCCCGGGTAGAGAACCTGGGTGTAAAGGTACGCCATGTAGATGCTCACATGCCCAAGAATCAGGCTACTGAAGAAAATCAAAACAACCAGCAGGTGGATCAGGCTGCTAAGATTGAAGTGGCTCAGGTGGACCTGGACTGGCAACATAAAGGTGAATTATTTATAGCCCGATGGGCCCATGACACCTCAGGCCATCAAGGCAGGGATGCAACATACAGATGGGCTCGTGATCGAGGGGTGGACCTGACCATGGACACTATAGCACAGGTTATTCATGATTGTGAAACATGTGCTGCAATCAAGCAAGCCAAACGGTCAAAGCCTCTTTGGTATGGAGGACGATGGCTGAAATATAAATATGGAGAGGCCTGGCAGATTGATTACATCACACTCCCTCAAACCCGCAACGGCAAGCGCCACGTACTTACAATGGTGGAAGCAACCACCGGATGGCTGGAAACGTATCCTGTGCCCCATGCCACCGCCCGGAACACTATCCTGGGCCTTGAAAAGCAAGTCCTATGGCGACATGGCACCCCAGAGAGAATTGAGTCAGACAATGGGACTCATTTCCGAAACAACCTTATAGACACTTGGGCCAAAGAGCATGGTATTGAGTGGGTGTATCACATCCCCTATCATGCACCAGCCTCCGGGAAAGTTGAACGATACAATGGACTGTTGAAGACTACACTGAAAGCAATGGGTGCTGGGACATTCAAAAACTGGGATACACATTTGGCAAAGGCCACCTGGTTAGTGAATACTAGGGGATCTGCCAACCGAACTGGACCTGCCCCATCAAACCTGTTATGCACTGTAGAAGGGGATAAAGTTCCTGTAGTGCACGTAAGAAACATGCTGGGGAAGACAGTCTGGGCTATTCCTGCCTCAGGAAAAGGCAAACCCGTTCGTGGGATTGCTTTTGCTCAGGGACCTGGATGCACTTGGTGGGTAATGCAAAAGAATGGGGAGGTCCGGTGTGTACCTCAAGGGAATTTAATACTGGGTGAGAATAGCCCATGAGTTGAATTGTATTATGTTAATTATTATATAATACTGTATGTCATCACTACCATGATTGCTATATACCATAGATGAAAATGGTGATTAATTAGAATGTATTGGAAAGAGTGTAACTTGAGCATGACATAAATGGTATGGAATAAGGGGTGGATATCTGTCCTGGTTTCAGTTAGGACAGAGTTAATTTTCCTCCTGGTAGCTGGTAGGGTGCTATGTTTTGGATTAGGATGAGAAGAGCGCTGATAACATGCTGATGTTTTAATTGTTGCAGAGCAGTGCTTACACCAGGCCAAGGACTTTTCGGCTTCTCGCTCTGTCCTGCCAGCGAGCAGGCTAGGGGTGCAGCAGGAGCTGGGAGGGGACAGACCCAGGACAGCTGACCCAAACTGGCCAAAGGGGTATTCCATACCATCTGACGTCATGCTAAACAATATATAGGGGTGGCTGGCCGGGGTGGGGGGGCGGCTGCTCGGGGATAGGCTGGGCATCGGTCAGCGGGCGGTGAGCAATTGCATTGTGCATCACTGGTTTTGTACACATTATTATTAGTAGTACTATTATCATTATTATTATTATCATTTTCGTGTCTTAATAAACTGCCTTTATCTCAACTCACAGGCTTCACTTTCCCGTTTATTTCCCCCATCCCAGAGAGGGAGGGGGGAGGGTGAGCGAATGGTTGTGTGGTGGTTAGCTGCTCTCCGGGTTAAACCACAACAGACCCCAGACACAAGATGTCCGTTTTTGGTCTGTGCTTTTATTTTTACCCACAGGCTCTCAGCCTTTTCTTGGCTGTTTCTTAGAGGGAATTCTTCACAGTCTATCCAAATCTTAACGTAGAGGGCAACACCCCCACCCTTCCTTTCCTGCTTGTCACTCCTGTAAAGCTTGTAGCCCTCTATTCCAGTGTTCCATCTGTGTGATTCATCGCACCCCATTTCAGTGATAGCCATTAGATTATAGTTTTCTAATTGCACCGTGGCTTCCAACTCCTCCTGCTTGTTTCCCATGCAGTGTGCGTTGGTGTAGAAGCACTTCACTTGGCCTATGGGTCTCATCCTTGCCTTTTTAGAGGAGTCCTTAATTACTATGGGATGATTCACAGGTGTTTCCCTGTTGATTTTTCAAGTATCGTCATTCAGGGGTGCTTTTGAGTCACTTACAGGTACATCCCCTTCCCCCACAGAATCTAGTTTAAAGCCCTGCTAATGAGTCCAGCCAGCTTGCTGCCCAAAATACTCTTGCCCCACTTGGTCACGTGTGCCCCATCCTGTGTCTGCATGCCCAGTCTCTCAAAAGCATGCCTGAGATCACAGAAACTGAAACCTTGATCATGATACCAGCTAATCATTCACCTGATCCATACGCCGCCTCCTCTGCAGGTCCCAGTCTCCAACTGGGAGGACTGATGAGAACACTGCTTGTGCTCCTGATCCCTTCAGCATCTTTCCAAGGGACATAAATTCCCTTTTGATGTTTCTAAGTCTCCTTGTCGCGGCCTCAGTTGTCCCTACTTGAAAGAGCAGGAATGGGTGATAGTCCTCCAGCTTGACCAAGCTTGGTAGCCTGTTTGTGATGTCACGAATATGGGCCCAAGGCAGGCAGCAAACATCTCTCGAGATATTGTCTGGGTGGCAAATGGGTGCCTCAGCGCCTCTCAGAGAGGAATCTCCAATTACCAACACCCTCCGTGCTTTTTTTGAGGGAACTGGTTCTTAAACAAAACTTCTCCTCTGGTTGGTTTGTCTAATACCTGGACCAGGAAGTTATCCTCAACAAATTCTAGGTATCTCCTGGATTGCTTACAGCCTGTTGTGCAGTTTTCCCAGCAGACATCCGTGTGGTTGAAGTCTCTCATCAAGATGAGAGTGTGTGAACTTGATGCTTCTTGCAGTTAGAGCAAGAATGCCTCATCCACAGGCTCCCCTTGATTAGGTGGCCTGTAGAAGATCCCAACCACAACCTGTCCTTTATTTTATCCTCCTTAACTCTTTACCCACAAGCTCTCAACCTGTCCGTGGCTGTTTATCAGAAGCATCTCTTCACAATCAATCCCTTCCCTAACATAGAGGGCAACACCCCCTCCTTTCCTTCCCTGTCTATCCCTTCTGAAGAGTTTGTAGCCCTCTATTCCAATGTTCCAGTTATGTGTTCCATCCCACCATGTTTCCATGATAGCAAACAGGTCATATCTCGAATCATAGAATCATAGAATCATAGAATCATAGAATCATAGAATCATAGAATCATAGAATCATAGAATCATAGAATCATAGAATCATAGAATCATAGAATCATAGAATCATAGAATCATAGAATCATAGAATGGCCTGGGTTGGAAGGGACCTTAAATATCATCTAGTTCCAACACCCCTGCCATAGTCAGCAATGCCACCTGATAGACCAGGTTGCTCAGGGCCTCATCTAACCTGGTCTTGAACACCTCCAGGGATGGGGCATCCACAACCTCTCTGGGCAACCTGTTCCAGTGCCTCACCATCCTCTGAGGGAAGAATTTCCTCCTAACCTCTAATCTAAATCTCCCCTCTTTTCGTTTAAAACCACTCCCCCTCATCCTGTCATTATCTGACTGAGCAAAGAGTCACTCTCCATCCTTTTTATAAGTCCCCTTCAGGTACTGAAAGGCTGCAATGAGGCCACTCCAGAACTTCTCTTCTTTAGGCTGAACAACCCCAGCTCTCTCAGCCTTTCTTTGTAGGAGAGGTGCTCCAGCCCTCTGATCATCTTTGTGGCCCTCCTCTGGACTCGTTCTAACAGATCAACGACTTTCTTGTGCTGGGGGCTCCAGACCTGGATGCAGTACTCCAAGTGGGGCCTCACAAGGGCAGAGTAGAGGGGGACAATCACCTCCCTTGACCTCTTTTAATTTAGCTCACGATGCAGTTGGCCTTCTGGGCTGCAAGTGTGCACTGCTGGCTCATGTCAAGCTTTTCATGCATCAGAACCCTCAAGTCCTTCTCTGCAGGGCTGCTCTCAATGAGTTCTTCTCACAGTCTGTACTCCTGTCTGGGATTGCCCCAACCCTGGTGCAGCACCTTGCATTGGACTTGCTGAACCTAATTAGATTCACATGGGCCCACTTCTCAAGCCTGTCCAGGTCCCTTTGGATGGCATCTCTTCCTTCTATTGTATCAGCTGTACCACTCAGCTTGGTGTCATCTGCAAACTTGCTGAGGGTGCACTCGATCCCACTGTCTATGTCGTTGATGAAGATATTAAACAGTACCAGTCCCAGGACAGACCCTTGAGGTACAACACTCGTCACCGGCCTCCACCTGGACATAGAGCCATTGACCACCATTCTCTGGGTGTGACCTTCAAGCCAACTCCTTATCCACCGGATGGTCCACCCTTCAAATCCATATCCCTCCAATTTGGAGACCAGGATGTCATGTGGGACCGTGTCAAAGGCCTTGCAGAAGTCCAGGTAGATGACATTGGTCGGTCTTCCCTTGTCAACTGATGCAGTCACTCCATCATAGAAGGCCACCAAATTGGTTAGGCACGATTTGTCTAATTGCACCATAGTCTCCAACTCCTCCTGCTTGTTTCCCATGCTGCATGCGTTGGTGTAGAGGCACTTCAGCTAGGCTGTATATCGTATCACATTTCCAGAACCCTTCCTGATTGCATTGGGACAGTTCACAAGTGTTTTCCCTGTTGTTACTTAGAGTGATAGTGTTCTCAGGTATGCTTTCTTCACTCAGAGGCGTATCCCCTTCCCCCACCGCATCTAGTGTAAAGGCCTCATGATAAGCCCAGCCAACTTGCTGCCCAGAACACTCTTGCCCCACCTGGACAGCTGCGCCCCATCTGGCATCAGCATGCCCTGTCCCTCAAAACTGCATCCAAGGTCGTAGAACCCAAAGCCTTGAGCATGGCACCAGCCTCACAGCCAATCATTCACTTGGCCCGTTCGTCTCCTTCTTCCTGGTTCCCAGTCACCAGCTGGGAGGACAGAGGAGAACACTACTTGCGCTCCCAATCCCTTCAACATCTTTCCAAGGGACATAAAATCCTTTTTGATATTTTGGAGTTTCCTTGTTACAGCGTTGTATGATCCTACTTGAAAAAGTAGGAAGGGGTGGTAGTCTTTGGGACCCACCAGACTTGGTAGCCTCTTCGTAATATCACGAATACGGGCCCCAGGCAGGCAGCAAACCTCTCTGGAGAGATTGTCTGAACGGCAAATGGGAGCCTCGGTGCCCCTCAGAGAGGAGTCTCCAATGACTAACACCCTTCATGCCTTCTTTGTTGCACTGGTTCTGATGCAGGTGGTAGACTGAGCCGACTTTGTGTGGTCGGCCTTTCTGAGTTCCCTGTGGTTCATCTTTCTGAGGCTTTTACTAGTTCTCCCAGAGTCTCCTCTTTCCTGCCCTAGAACATCATATCTGTTGCGCAAGGGCACTTGACGGGCAAGGGGGAGACTCCTCCTCCGTCTCTGATCAGAGACAAGGGTCCACTCTCCCTCATCCTGTGAGTCTTTCAAATGTGCTCATTTGGGGCTGCACGCTTGTTTCCCTACCCCTTGCCTGGACTTTAGACAGGGCTGTTGCTTGGACTGAGTAAACGTTTAATACCATTTGTCAGTCTCCTGTTCGGATTCCCGAATGCTACACTGTCTGGTGAGCTCCTCCTGCAACAGAGCCACCTGTTTGAAAAGCTCATCCAGATGGGCACACTTGCAGCTAAGACACCCACCTCTGCCTTCAGGCCCTAGGGGGACTTCCAGATACTGGAGTTCCCCAGAACTGAGGGTCTGGGCAGCTGTTTTGATCCTTGGGAGGTCTGTTTGGGTGGAGGCATCTGCCTGGGGTGGTTGTGGCCCCCCGTATGGGTTTCAGCCTCAGACCATCAGGCTCAGCGGGTGGACACCATTTCTGTTGCAGTAGAAGGCCCTTCCTCTGCTGATCCCAGAATACAAAATGACCCACCCTGTGCCCTGCCTGCACAAACTGCCACGCAAACTGCCATGCCACACCCTGACTGCCGTGCTACGCCTGTTTTCCTGCTCTGTTTGCCACACTCCTGGTTGCTTGCGCTCCCTAGGGGATACCTTCATAAGACAGAGGAAGGGCACTCCTGGCTCCACCCAAGTCTCGTCAGCCACCCTCGCAAGGGTCCTGGAGGCTCCCTCAGATGCCTCAAAGGGGCCTCCATGTAGAGAACCCCCTGCACGCCATGATCCCCCACTCCGCTGCAGAATGAATCTGCCCCAGAGCCGATTGCCTCAGTGAGTGACTGTAATCATCAAGTCCATACAGGACCACCCAAACATCAAACCGTATGTCCGAGAGCATTGTCCAAATGCTTCTTAAACTCCAGCAGGCTTGGTGCCTGACCACTTCCCTGGAGAGCCTGTTCCAGTGCGCGACCACCCTTTCAGTGAAGAACCTTTTCCTAATATCCAACCTGAACTTCCTCTGATGCAGCTTCATGGTGTTCCCTTGGGTCCTATCACTGGCCACCAGAGAGAAGAGATCATCACCTCCTCTGCTCCCCCTTGTGAGGAAGCTGTAGACCACAATGAGATTGCCCCTCAGTCTCCTCTAAGCTGAACAAACCAAGTGACCTCAGCCACTTCTCATACATCTTCCCCTTTCACCATCTTTGTTGCCCTCCTTTGGACACTCTCTAATAGTTTTATGTCCTTCTTATATTGTGGCGCCCAAAACTGCACAAGTTACTTGAGGTGAGGCTGCACCAGTACAGAGTAGAGTAGAGCTCTACAGGGGACAAATTATCTGTTGGTGCCAGTATTTAAAGCTCTATTGAAATCAGTGGAGTTTCACCTTTAATCCAAGAAGGTTTGGACTAGTTTGATATCACTTGCAATTGCATACAGCCCCTTTTCTCTTTTAGAGTCACTCCCCTTCCCAGATGAGTTCAACAAGAAAATTCATGGAAACGGATATAGGAATAAAACAAAACGTGTCCAATCTTGAACATATATAAGACCAGGAAATTCAAAATTCAAAAAATTTGACTGAAAAATTGTAATGATGTAAAATAAAGTTTTAAAGATTCAGCAGCAGGAAAAATGTTGATTTTCAGTTACTTTTTTGGCTTTCTAAAATAAAGAGTGAAATGCAACATACCAAAATGAAAAAAAGCTTTTTGTTTCCCATAAAATGCTGATCCAAAAAAAAAAATCCTTAAACCCAGTTTTGAAATATTTTCCCAAAATGGACTTTTGATTTTAAAATACCAAAACATTTCAATGTTACTGAAGATGCACATTTTTCCATTTCAACATTTCAATTTCAAAAATGATACAAAACGAATATTGTCCTCTGTTTTAATTTCCATTCTGATTTTAAAGCAAAAAGTAATTTTGAAATGCTGAACTTTCCCATGGAAGGAAAATCTTGTTTTGGAACATCTTTACTTCTGTACATTTAAAACCTCAGCTATAATCCTGCTTTAGTAGAGAGCACTGGAGGGGGAAGAGTTATACTGAAGATGGAATAATTTAATAAAGGTTGTGCTATTCTGGTTGTACAAGGGGACAAAGACACTAGGAACTTACTTTCTCTTTCCCTTTGCATTTCAGTGCAGGAACCACTTATTAAAGCCTATCATCAGACAAAAACCTGGATGCTAATCTTATATAGAAGACTACGCAGAACGCCTGCACATCAGCACAGAGCTCCACTGATAATTTTTTTCCTTTTTACCCAGAAGTTACCAACTTTTATCTTCTGTAAGGGGAGGACTCAGAAAACTGGCAAGGAGTCAAGGACATGGCTTAGTATACACGATCTAATTCTAGTTCATGAAACAAACATCCTGTCCCTGCTGTTAATCATCAGGTCACAGTGACCTTAGTTTCTAATCATTACAGCATTGTATTGTTTGATGTGTAAACACATGGGCATAATATATCATCTGCTGTTAAAAAGAAAAAAGTATATAAGTTGAGTCAAGGACATCCCTGAGTTGAACCTTGATTGGATGCCTGACCCAACTGTCTGCTTTTCCCTTGCAATGCTCTGGGGCTCCTCACGCTGATTGGAATGTAAATATGTCGTTAATAAACTAATAGCTATTTAACTCCTGTTGTGGTCTTACATTTTGCCTGATGGTATCAAACTGCACAATTACTTCTGAGAATCCTTTTTACCTGCAATTGGTACATCAAGCAGGGTATCATCAGGGTAATGAGACTCTGGGGAAAATGCAGTAACGGGCAAGGAATGAGCTGTATCCCTGAGTGACTTGACTCTGGGCAGTAGGAACCTGTGTCTCAGAAGCTTGCAGGTCTGTTTGCAAGTCTGGTTGTATGACCATGGGACCCGTTTCACGGATCAATGTGTCATAGCATCATAGAATATCCCGAGTTGGAAGGGACCCATAAAGATCATCGAGTCCAAATACTGGCACCACACAGGTCTACCCAAAAATTCGGACCATATGACTAAGTGCACAGTCCAAACACTTCTTAAACTCCGACAGACTTGGTGCCGTGACTACTTCCCTGGGGAGCCTGTTCCAGTGCGTGACCACCCCCTCATTGAAGAACCTTTTCCTGATGTCCAGCCTGAAGCTCCCCTGTCGCAGCTTGACTCCATTCCCTCGGGTCCTATCACTGGTCACTAAACAGAACAGATCAGCATCTGCCCCTCCACTTCTCCTCAGGAGGAAGCTGTAGACCGTGACGAGGTCTCCCCTCAGCCTCCTCTTTTCCAGGCTGAACGGGCCAAGTGAACTCAGCCACTCATCGTACGTCTTCCCCTCTAGGCCCTTCACCATCTTCGTAGCCCTCCTCTGGACACTCTCCAGCAGTTTCACATCCTTTTTGTACTGTGGTGCCCAGAACTGCACACAGTACTCGAGGTGAGGCCGCAGCAGCGCAGAGTAGAGCGGGACAATCACCTCCCTCGACCGACTAGCAATGCCATGCTTGATGCATCCCAGGATACGGTTGGCCCTCCTGGCTGCCAGGGCACACTGCTGGCTCATATTCAGCTTGCTATCCGACCAAAACGCCCAGCTCCCTCTCTGTGGGGCTGCTCTCCAGCGTCTCGTCGTCCACTCAGCACGTATAGCCAGGGATGCCCCTTCCCAGGTGCAGGACCTGGCACTTGCTCTTGTTAAACTTCATGCGGTTGGTGATCGCCCAGCTCTCCAGTTTGTCCAGATCTCTCTGCAAGGCCTTTCCACCCTCAACAAAGTCAACAACTCCTCCAAGTTTAGTGTCATCAGCAAATTTACTCAAAACGCCTTCTAGTCCTACATCCAAATCATTTATGAAAATATTGAAAAGAACTGGCCCTAAAATGGAGCACTGGCTGACTGTCTGCCAGCCTGATATAAACCCCATTTACCATAATGCTTTGAGCCATATCCGTTAGCCAGTCGTTCACCCATCGTTTGATGTTTTTATCTAGCTGTATGCTGGACTTTTTGTCCAGTAGGATCGTATGAGAAACTGTATTGAAAGCTTTACTGAAATCCAAGAAGAACACATCAGCTGGCTTCCCTCAATCGACTAGATGGGTGATCTTATCATAAAAGAAAATCAAGTTAGTCAAACAGAACCTACCCCTCATGAACCCATGTTGTCTGGGACCTATGACTGCATTGTCCCCCAGGTGCGCTTCAATAACTTCAAGGATAATCTTCTCCATAATTTTACTGGGCACTGACGTGAGACTGAGAGGCCTGTAGTTGCCAGGGTCTTCTTTCTTACCCTTCTTGAAAATTGGGACAACATTTGCCAGCTTCCAGTCTACTGGGACCTCTCCAGATTCCCAAGACCATTGAAAAATAACTGAGAGAGGTCCTGCGATGATATCAGCCAGCTCTCTAAGCACCCTGGGATGAATCCCACCAGGCCCCATGGACTTGTATGTCCTTCCCTTCAAGGAAGATCTTGTATGTCTACCAGGCAAATGGACCACCATGGAGAAGGGAATCCGGTACCCGAGGGAATTAGCCGTACGGGAGGTGATTTATGATGACCTAGACAATGACCAGCTATCCAAAGATCTAGATGAAGTCAAGCATACACATACCCATGTGGAGGAAGTTTGTACGGAGTTCACCATCATCATATGCCAGCTCATTGGCAGTAATGACCTGGAAAGAGCATGAGGAACCCACGGTGGATGAATTGGCTGAACAACTCTGGCAGTACAAAGAAAGTCTCTCTTCCCTACAGGCCTGCATCTCTGCTGTGGAAAAACTTTCTCAAGAATTCCACCAATTCAAAGATAACAAAGAGAATACTCTGGAGAAACTTTCTGAAGAGGTCCACCAACTTAAAGAGAATCTATCTTCCTCCCCACCTGTACAAACCAGTGTCTCAGCTATTAGGGGTAAGCGTCTTTCTGTTCAAGGAAGATGATATGGTGGGTACACACCCCGTGCCACCCTGTGGTTTTACCTACGTGACCATGGAGAGGACATGAGAAAATGGGATGGAAAAATCTACCTCGACCCTAGAGGCATGGGTATGTGAGTTGCAAGGAAAAACAATCACAAAAGGGGGGTTATCTGAGAAACTTTCTGCTCCAATTTTCAGCAGGCAGTCCCCCAGACACAGTAATGAATATTATGACCAGGATTAGAGGGGCCCTTCCTGCAGCCAGGGAGAGGAAAGGGACAATCGGGTTTATTGGACTGTGTGGATTTGATGGTTGAATGGTCGATTCTGAGGGTCAAAGAACAGCAGGTGCCAATCGCTACCACAGCTGTGCACCACCGGCAATATTGCATCGACTGAGACTCCCTGATTCCCATCCATCAGCTAATTCGTCAACTGGAGAGCCAAGGAGTGATCAGCAAGACTCATTCACCTTTTAATATTCCCATATGGCTAGTGCGAAAGTCTAATGGCGAGTGGAGACTAACAGTGGAGTATCGTGGCCTGAATGAAGTCACACCACTGCTGAGTGCTGCAGTGCCAGACATGCTAGAACTCCAATATGAACTGGAATCAAAGGCAGCCAAGTGGTATGCCACTTGTGGTATGAACGGCTGTGTGGTGCTTAGCTGCCGGCCAGGTTAAACCACAACACAGCACCATACTAACTACTAGGAGGAAAATTAACTCTATCCTAGCCAAAACCAGGACAAAGGGGTATTCAGAATATTATAGGGTGCATCAAACGAGGAATGAGGTTAGATCACCTCATTAACTGGCTAAGGACTGGCTAGTAATGCCTGCCATAAAATGGTACTATATAGGCATATTTTTATCTATATCCTCAGGGTACCAGTATGTGAAATATATATATGACATCGTTGTGATGTGACACCTCAATATAGATGAAGCACGTTATAGTGCTTTGTTGGGCTTTCTAAATGCAAAAGGGCTTTCCTTGCCCTAGAACATATAGAAGTTTCTCATGAGTCAGTTGATTAGTGTATCTTAGGGGCTTGCTAGATCTTGAAGAACTATTTCTGAAGCTGTTTAGTTGTTCTAACTAGAGTGTGTTTTGTGTCCTCTTCCCATTGTTGAGAATTCCCATGTTGGGCAGAACTCACCCTCAGTGTTGAAATCAGCAAAATCAGTATCATGCTGTGCATATGGATGTGAAATTAGAATTGTAAATCTAAAATTGCTACATTTGTTTCTCAGACAGCACCTGAGAAGGAAGTTAGCTCTATCTTCTTAAAGAAAAGATGCAAGTGCTTACTGGCCTGTCTCCCTGTAAGGAATGCTGGTCATAGGAAAAGTGGTTCTATGCATGGTACATCATGGCCTTTCACTCTTAGACAGTGATAATATTTTCATCAGTTACCAAACAGTTACATTTGCTAACCTTGCACCAGAAAAAAATAAAAAATAAAAAATTTAATACTTAGACATTGTTATGAATCATCTGCCTTATTCCCATGAGCAATATATTGTCCACTGCGAAACACTCTTCAAACCACCTGTCTTTCTCACCATGAAAGAAAACAGTAAGGGAAAAAAGACAAGAGACAAATTCTTCCCTATTTCACCAATGAATTTATAGCTCTTTCTGTCATTTTTTTGAGTGAGTCACTTCTGTGGTTTAGGGCCCACTAATGCCTTTCACTTCTCTAGCTTACAAGCGTCCTATTACTTCATCAGCTTGTATTTTGGTGCAGGGCACATGGACCAGATGCAGTACTGATGGCAGAAGGCAACCGTCCTGCTGAACTGACCCAATCACAGATGATTCACATTGCCCAGCAGATTGCAGCTGGTATGGTTTACTTGGCATCACAGCACTTTGTGCATCGAGATCTTGCTACCCGGAATTGCCTGGTTGATGAGAACCTGCTGGTGAAGATTGGGGATTTTGGGATGTCTAGAGATGTGTACAGCACAGATTACTATAGGGTAAGCGAACTACTATAATCAGTAATAACTGAGGTTTTGTTCAGTCACCTTACTGCATTCATGTGACTGATTCTGCTTTTACACTGAGCAGTCTTTGTGAGATGATTTAGGTGTTGGCATATGAAGAACCTAGTTCTGAGTATTTACTCAGTTTTGGTATTAGTTTTAGTAAAATTGGAAAGACTTAATCAGAATAATATTGGCATGTCCTGCTGTTTATATATGCTGGCTTTATTTTCTAATAATAAATCTTAGAACATTCTTTTTTCTCTGGGTAGAAATTTGGGATGTTTGCCTGGCTGTAGTGAAAAAACAGCAAATAAAAATGAAGAGTAGATTATCAAATTTGTCCCAAAACTTAAAAGCTATTAAAGTATGTTCTTATACATTGCTAAGAAAAATGGAAATTGTAACTTTTGGGTATTGTATAATGTTTCAGTTTACTTAAATAGATACAAATAATGGTCAGCAGCACTGGATGGAACAGTTATTTTACTCAGGAAGAGACTAAGGCAGAAATGGTTATATGTTCAGCACCTTAAAAGCTGACAGCAATTATTACCTGCTTTAAGCCAATTCTTGAGTCTTACTGCTTATGGCTGAAGGTTTGTTTTGTGTCACTGGTGAGGGCTGTGACTGGGTGGGTAAGGGTAGCCCATGGCACTCGTTTTCATTCTGACCCTGGCCATTTTCCCTTAACTTGGTTGTCATAAAGTGATCTGTGAAGTTTACAAAGGGCTTCTAGGATCTCTAGGATAAACAGGACTGTGTACACTGACTATTGTTGTTAATGTTGGCTTTGTACTATGTGGCAAGTCATGACATTTACAGCATTTGCTGTTCACTACCATGTGCTTAACTTCATGAGTGGAACCGGAGAAAGAATAGCAGCTATCAGCTTTTTTGTGGCATGGGGAGGAAATCCATGGCCAAGCTGTTAGCTTATAAATACTAGAGTTGTATCCTGTAACATAAGCTACTCAGAATCTTTAAGCACATTCTCTGTACATGCCTCCCATATCACCTGTTACCATTGCATTCCTTATATGATCCCCTCTCCCATAGAGCATCCAGTTTCAGTTGATTTGTTGGGTTAACCTTAGCTGGCTGACAGTTACCCACTGAGCCACTCTCTCACCTCCCCTCCTCAGCAGGACAGGGAGAGAAAATAAGATGAAAATGCTAGTGGACAGTGATAAGGACAGGGAGATTGCTCACCAATTAGCAGCACAGGAAAAACAGACTCAACTTGGGGAAGATTAATTTATTGCCATTAAAAACAGAACAGGACAGTGATATGGTAAAAGTTGGTCAAAGAAACTCTCTTAAGACTCACTTTTGAGTTTTAGAAAGCAGGCATTCTTCAATTGCAGCACCGGATGCACAGGGGATCGCTCCACCTAGTGTGCGTGCCAAATTGTCCAGGCTACAGGGGTCATATACAATTAAAACATACATATTCATTAGATTTCTGATAAATAATTAACTTATTCATACTATTTCCCATAATTCGTTAAAATATATAAATGTTCCTGACACATGCGCATTTGTTTCCACTGGTGGTCTTCTGGGGATCTCTGGTGGTCATCGGTAGTCTTCCTCACTATGTTCACTGCTTGAACCCAGTTCTTGCTCATGCTCTGCTTTCTTACCTTGTTGTTCCAACTTAGCCATGCATACTAAACTATTTACGTATCCAAAGACGTGAATACCATGACTTCCTCACCTGTTCTTTACAGGCACATCCTACAGGCCTAGGTTATCTTGCCCCACCCCCACCCCCCCCACCCCCCACCTCCTTCCCCCGTCCTGTGTTACAATTCTGTATGGTCTTACAGATAAGGCTGATTCTTTAGTGAGTAAGGTAGCATTAGACATACAAAGTTTCTAGTCTTCCTTCTATCTAACTAAGCATAGTAAAATATTTCAAATTTGTTTCTATTATTCTATCAGGGAGAGAACCATATGTCACAGAATCATAGAATCATAGAATATCCCGAGTTGGAAGGGACCCATAAGGATGATCAAGTCCAACTCCTGGCACCGCACAGGTCTGCCCAAAAGTTTAGACCATGTGACTAAGTGCACAGTCCAATCGCTTCTTAAATTCAGACAGGCTTGGTGCAGTGACTACTTCACTGGGGAGCCTGTTCCAGTGTGCGACCACCCTCTCGGTGAAGAACCTCTTCCTGATGTCCAGCCTAAACTTCCGCTGCCTCAGCTTGACACTGTTCCCGCGGGTCCTATGACTGGTGATTACAGAGAATAGGTCACCTGCCTCTCCACTCCCCCTCATGAGAAAGTTGTAGACTGCGATGAGGTCCCCCCTCAGCCTCCTCTTCTCCAGGCTGAACAGGCCCAGTGACCTCAGCCGTTCCTCATATGTCTTCCCCTCTAGGCCCTTCACCATCTTCATAGCCCTCCTCTGGACACTCTCCAACAGTTTCACATCCTTTTTGTACTGTGGTGCTCAGAACTGCACAAAGTACTCGAGGTGAGGCTGCACCAGCGCAGAGTAGAGCGGGACAATCACTCCCCTCGACTGACTAGCGATGCCGTGCTTGATGCATCCCAGGATACAGTTGGCCCTCCTGGCTGCCAGAGCACACTGCTGGCTCATATTCAGCTTGCTATCAGCCACAACCCTCAGATCCCTCTCTGCGGGGCTGCTCTCCAGCGTCTCGTCGCCCAGTCTGTACGTATAGCCAGGGTTGCCCTGTCCCAGGTGCAGGACCCGGCACTTGCCTTTGTTAAACTTCATGTGGTTGGTGATTGCCCAGCTCTCCGGTCTGTCCAGATCTCTCTGCAAGGCCTTTCCACCCTCATCCGAGTCCACAACTCCTCCAAGTTTGGTGTCGTCGGCAAATTTGCTCAAAACACCTTCTAGTCCTACATCCAAATCATTTATAAAGACATTGAAGAGGACTGGCCCTAAAATGGAGCCTTGAGGGACCCCACTAGTGACCATCCGCCAGCCAGATGTGGCCCCATTTACCACAACCCTTTGAGCCCTGCCTGTCAGCCAATTGCTCACCCATCGTATGATGTTTTTGTTAAGTTGTATGCTGGACATTTTGTCCAGTAGGATCCTATGGGAAACCGTGTCAAAAGCTTTGCTGAAGTCCAAAAAGATCACATCAGCTGGTTTCCCTTGGTCAGCTAGATGGGTGATCTTATCATAAAAGGAAATCAAATTTGTTAGGCAGGACCTACCCCTCGTGAACCCATGTTGGCTGGGACCAATGACTGCACTGTCCCCCAGGTGCACCTCAGTAACTTCAAGAATCATCTTCTCCATAACTTTACCTGGCACTGACGTGAGACTGACAGGCCTGTAGTTGCCAGGGTCTTCTTTCTTGCCCTTCTTGAAAATTGGCACATTTGCCAGCTTCCAGTCAACCAGGACCTCTCCGGATTCCCAAGATCGTTGAAAAATAATTGAGAGAGGTCCTGCGATGATGTCAGCCAGCGACTTTGCCGTCGCCAACTTCAAGCTCCACACAGTCCAGCCCCTCCTTTACATACAGTGACAACTTCCCACCTCGCCTGCCCTACTCGTCCCTCCTGAAGAGCCTGTAACCATCTATTGTAACACACCAGTCACAGGACTCATCCCACCGGATTTCACTTATGCCAATGTTATCGTAGCTCTGGGACTGGGCCAAGACTTCTAGCTCCTCTAGCTTCTTCCTCATGCTGAGTGCATTGGTGTAGAAGCACTTCAAATGCGCCTCATTGCACGCAGCACCTTGTGGAGCAGACCAAAGGACCTCGCTAGCACACTAGTCCCTCTGATTCTAGCGCGCCATCCCATAGCTTATCACTGGCAGGCCTGGTTTTATCCCTTTCCCCTTTCGACTCTAGCTTAATGCCCTATCTGTCGGCCCCGCTAACTCCTTAGCAAAAATCCTTTTCCCCCTCCGAGAGAGGCGCATCCCATCTGGTGCCAGCAGGCCCGCTGTCGCATAGACCTTCCCGTGATCGAAAAACCCAAAATTCTGCCGGTTGCACCAGTCCCGAAGCCACGTGTTAATGTGATGAGTCTGCTTGTCAGCCTCGATTCCCCCCTATCGGAAGGACAGAGGCAAACACAACCTGTGCCCCTGATCCTTTAAGTAGTCGCCCCAAAGCCCTAAAGTCCCTTTTGATTGCCCTTGGACTTCTCCTTGCTCCTTCATCATTACCAGCTTGAAAAAACAGTAACGGGTAGTAGTCAGAGGGCCGTACCAGGTGAGTGACTTTTCTAGCTATGTCTCCTACTCGAGCCCCAGACTTCTCTGTGGGTTGGGTCCGGATGGCAAATCGGGCCTTCTGTCCCTTTCAGAAGGGAGTCCCCTATGACGATAACCCTTCTTTCTTTCTTGATAGAAGATGTAGTGATGCAGGGGGGGAGGGGGGGGGGGGGGCGGTAGGCTGCCTTGCCTTAGGCACCCCTTTCAACCGGGACGGGCTTTCGTCTACATTGTCGTTTGCTTGACTGTCAAATTCCAGAGCCCCATACCTGTTACATAAGGGTAGTCGGGAAGGTGAGGATGGCAGGGAAGGTCTCACCTACCACCCCGAGCAGAAACCAGCTTCCATTCCCCGCCATATCCTAGGTCCCCTCCTACTGCCTGGTGGGATGGGGGAACCTTTGTTTCTTGTGTGGTGGCTGACTCATGAGTCTGTTTCAGGGATGGTAGAGTATGCTTCCACCAGTCAATTTCCCTCTCTGACTCCCTGATGCTCCTCAGCCTACTCACCTCCTCCCGAAGCTCTGCCACCAGGCTGAGCAGTTCTTCAGCCTAGGCACACTGCCCACAGGCATACCCACTGCTGCTGCTGTCAGACGCTGACAGAAGACTCGGGCACACCCTGCAGTCCAAGACCTGGATGGTTGCGTGTTTCCCCAAGACCTCTGTCTGGGTAGCCAGGTCCTGGCCGCTCCCTCAGCTGCCTCGAGTGGCCTAAATGCAGGAAAAAAGCCCTGTCTGCCTTGATCCCCTGCTCCACTGCAGCATTTGCCCCGGAGCCGATCACCTCAGCCACGTTGACAACATGTTATTGAGGGACCTTACAGAGCAAGCTGTTAAATCAGAAAAAAACCACTATATTAGACAGTTTACAAACACTATGGTGGACCTAATAAGGTCCAAGGCCCTTGTAAAGAAGTAATATTTCTGAGGGTATTACGGTCAGGACCTCAACAAAATATTCCCTGCAAAACCATAGAAATGATTGCTTGTTTTTCACAGCCCACAACAGTGAAGCAAGTGCAATTGTTTCTGGGATTGAAGAGGTATTGGCATACTTTTATACCTCATTTAAGATATATACTGCAACCTATTCAGGCTTTAGTAAAAAAGAATACGCCTTTCGATTAGGAGGTGTGTGTGGGGGGGGGGGGGGGGGGGGGGCGGCTCTTCAATGTGCTGTTTTTAACCAAGCTAAAGATGTCTTCTGTCAGCATGCAATTCTGAATCTTGGACGATGAGGAGTTCCTTTTGAGTTAGAAATTATGGTAATACAAAGAACTGCATCTTGGGCAGCACAACTGCTGCCCAGAAAGAAACACACCAAAAATGCACTGTATGTACTGAGCTGGACTCACCATGTTTGGCAGGACCTAGGGGGCAGCTTTGTCAGGGCACAAAGGCTGGAGAAATATAGCAAGTAGATTATATAGGCTTTCTTTCCAGGTAGCCAACAAAAGTGGTACGTTCTTAATGCTGTTGATCATTTCTCTGGCCTGTTATTTATTTACCTACCCTACAAGGCTAACCATGAGACCACTATGAAAGCCATCACTGAGCTTATTCAAATGTATGGAACTCCCAAAGACATACAGAGTGATCAAGATACCAATTTTACTGGTAAAAAGAATGCAGGGGTGGGCCAGTAGAATAAATATTAAATGCCTCCCCCCCCCCCACCTCACCCCCCATTTCCCATTCCCCATCCCACCTGTGCTACTTGGCACAGAGTGGAGGAGGAAATTAAATTAAGGAGTTGGGAATGAAGGAGTGAAGTTGAGCCTGGGAAAAAAAGGGGGGGGGGGGGAGTGTTTTAGGTTTTGTCTTCGTTTCTCACCATCCAACTCTATTTTTAATTGGCGATACATTAAATTCATGTTCCCCAAGTTGAGTCTGTCATGCCTGTGATAGTAATTGGAAAGTGATCTCCCTGCCTTTATCTGAACCCATGAGTTTTTCCATATTATTTTCTCCCCCCCATACTGTTGAGGAGGTGTAGTGGGTTTACGTGGCAAGGTATTGGTAGCAGGGGGCCATAGGGGTGGCTTCTGTGAGAAGGATCTAGAAGCTGCCCCATGTTAGATAAGGGCCCCACTGCTGACCAGAGCCGAGCCAATAAACGATGTTGTTTGAGCCTCTGTGAGAGCATATTTAAGACAGGAAAAAAAACCAAAAACAAACAAAAAAACAAAACAAAACAAAAACAAACAAAACGCTGTTGCCACACAGCAGCTGGGAGAGTGAGAGGAGGGAGGAACAGACTTGCAGGTGCCAAGGTCAGTGAAGAAGGAGGGGGAGCCGGAGCAGAAGTCCCCTGTCACCTCTGGTAAGGACCATGGTGAAGCAGGCTGTCCCCCTGCAGCCCATGGAGTACCACGGTGGAGCAGGGTTCCACGCTGCAGCGCGTGGAGGAGACCACGGTGGAGCAGGTGGACCTGCACTGAAGGAGGCTGCGGTCTGTGGAGGACCCTCGCCTGAGCAGATTCCAGGCCGGACCTGTAGCCCGTGGAGAGGAGACCACACAGGAGCAGGTGACCTGGCAGGAGCTGCTGCCCGTGGGGGACCCAGGTTGGAGCAGTTTGCTCCTGAGGGATGGACCCCGTGGTACAGACCCATATCTGGAGCAGTTCTTGAAGAGCTGCTGCCTGTGAGCAGCCCACGTCAGATCAGTTCACCAAGGACTGTATTCCGTGGGAGGGACCCCACAGCACAGGGGACGAGAGTGACCGAGAAGGAGCGGCGGCGAAGCAGCGCTATAGAGTGACCATAACCCCCATTCCCCCGTTCCCCTGCGCCGCTCGGGGGGAGGAGGTGGAAGAGGGTGGATGGGGGGGAAGGTGCTTTTGGTTTCTTTCCTTTGTTTCTCGCTTCTCTAGCTTGTTAGTAATAGGCAATAAATCTTACTATCTCCCTATGCTGAGTCTGTTTTGCCCATCATGATAATTACTGTGTGATCTCCCCATCCTTATCTCAACCCTTGAGCCCTTTTCATTGTATTTTCTGCCCCTTTCTCTTTGAGGAGGGGGAGTGAGCGAGTGGCTGAGGTGGAGCTTGCCTGCCCACCCGAGTAAAACCACCACAGGAGGGGGATTGACAGAGCGGCTGAATGGGGGTCTGGCAGCTACCCAATGTCAACCCACCACAGGGTGGTACTTTAAAAGGCCCTCAGTAAGACAGGAGAAATTCAGGAGACCATTCCAACACAGATTTTCTGTAGTCTACAGAGGTATTTATTTTTTAGCATAGTGCAAATGCTCTTGTCTCACCTACCTGAATGTCTCCCAGCACAGCCTTTGGTTGAATTCATGAAAGAATCAAAGTTTCAAAAACACAGCTCTTGAAATGGTTTAGCTAACAAAAAGTATGGATTTTAACATGCATGTTTGTGTACAATAGTCACATAGAAAATGCTCTAATAGAGCATAGAAAATGTTTCTTAAAGGCTTTTATGGGCATTTGGATGGGATGACTGGTCTGATGAGGCCAAAAATTCATTGGGGTGAGCATGTTTTTGTAATAATAATGTCAGATCATTAATGAAGACGCAGAACAGGACTGGACCCAGTATTGACCCCTGGGGTACACAGCTAGTTATTGGCCTCCAGGTAGGCTTGGTGTCACTGACCACTAAACTCTGGGCCCGAGACAGTTTTTAGTCCACCTCAAGTTTTTTGTTTTGTTTTGTTTTTTTTCTGCATGATTAAAATGAAGGTTTTATACTTCATTAAGAACAGAGACTCAGACTTTATTGTTATCAAGATAGGATCCAAGTTTCTTACCAGTATATACATTTCCTTTTTAGATTAACTCTTGAATCTCTGCCTATCTTTCATTCCTTCCAGAAGACAACTCATCATTCATGACTTGGCACACTTTTTACCCCCCCAACTGAGATGCTTTATTTTGAATGATCTAAATTTAACAACTACAGACAAATGTGTTATTAAATGTTTATGCAATTCTATTAGACTGAATAAGACAGCCCAGCCTAATAAAAAGTAATAAAAAAATGTTGGTATAATTGCATAATATTGGTCTCTTAAATGTTGCATGCTGAATACAGGACACTGAATTAAAAGGCACAAATAGAACTCACACACAAACAAAAAAAGCTAAAATTCAAAGGGCTTGAGCCCTTTTCATCGTATTTTCTCCCCCTTTTGACTTTGAGGAGGGGGAGTGAGAGAGTGGTTGTGGTGGAGCTCAGTTGTCTCAGCTGAGTAAAACCAACACAGGGTGAAACCACCACAATAGTCCAGGTAACCAGGTCTCCTGTTTCCTTCCAGAGAAGGCCCACATTTTCCCTAGTCTTCCTTTAATAACTCATGTACCCATCAAAGCCTTTCTTGTTGCCCTTGACATCCCTGTATGTCTCCCTCTGTGGGCTTCCTTTTTTGTTTTTGCTTTTGGCTAGGAGCTCCTTGTTCATCCTTTCAGGCCTCTTGGCATTTTTGCCTGACTTCCTCTTTGCTGAGATGCATCGTTCCTGAACTCGTAGGAGGTGATCCTTGAATATTAACCACCTTTCTTGGTCCCCTCTTCCCTCCAGGACTTTATCTCACAGTACTCTACCAAGCAGATCCTTGAAGAGGGCAAAGTCTGCTCTCCCAAAATCCAGGGTAGTAAGCTTTCTGTGTTCCCTCCTCGCTACCCTAAGGATCTTGAACTGCACCATTTCATGGACACTGCAGCCAAGGCTGCCCTTGAGCTTCACATTCCCCATCAATCCCTCCTTGTTGGTGAGAACAAGGTCCAGTACAGGACCTCTCCTCATTGGCTCCTCTACCACTTAGAGAAGGAATTTATCATCAATGCATTCCAAGAACCTCCTGGATTGCCTATGCCTTGCTGTTCTGTCCCTCCAACAGATATCGGGGTGGTTGAAGTCCCCCATGAGGACCAGGGCTTGTGAATGTGAGGCTGCTCCTATCTGTCTATAGAGTGCCTCATCTGCTCAGTCTTCCTGGTCTGGTGGCCTGTAGCAGACCCCCACTATAATGTCACTTGTCCCTCGCCTCTCTTTGATCCTTACCGATAAACTCTAGGTCGGCTCCTCATCCGTCCCCAGGCAGAGCTCCATGCAGTCCAGCTGGTCCTTGACATAGAGGGTGACACCCCTTCCTCTTCTCCCCTGCCTGTCTTTCTTAAAGAGCCTTTATCCTTCCATTCCAACACTCCAGTCATGGAAGCCATCCCACCACATCCCCATGATGCCAGTAAGATCATAGCCCTGCAGGCATGCGCACATCTCTAACTCATAGAATCATAGAATCATTTAGGTTGGAAAAGACCTCTAAGATCATCTAGTTCAACCTTTAACCTAGCACTGCCAAGTCCATCATTAAACCATGTCACTAAGCACTACATCCACACATTTTTTGAAGACCCCCAGGGATGATGACTCAACTACTTCCCTGGGCAGCCTATTCCAATACTTCACAACCCTTTCAGTGAAGAAATGTTTCCTAATATCCAACCTAAACCTCCCCTGGAGCAACTTAAGGCCATTTCCTCTTGTCTTATTCCTCATGCTACACACATTTGTGTAGAGGCATTTAAGTTGGACCTCTGATGAAACTTTTATTGGCTGGAGTGGTTGGTATTCCTTTGTGCTTCTCTTCAGGTGATCTCCCGCTGACCTCTGATCCCTTTCCAGGCTCTGGGCATCTATTGCTCATGCTGGCATCGAACCAATAAGAGTCAGGTGGATTGAGGTTCCTTTCCCTGGACAACTTTCTCAAAGAGAGTCCCATGGTCTAAAAAAACATATCCCTGGCTATAACACCAGTCCCACAACCATGCATTGATCTGCCAGATTTGACTGGTCCTTTCAAAGCCATTTCCTTTGACCAGTAGAATCAATGCTCCAGCCTGTCCAGGTCCCTCTGAACGGCAGCACAGCCCTCTGGGTTATCAGCCACTCCTCCCAGTTTTGTGTCATCCACAAACTTGCTGAGGGTGCACTCTATTCCATCATCCAGGCCACTGAGGAATAGGTTGAACAGGACTGGACCCAGTACTGACCCCTGGGGGACACCGCTAGCTACAGGCCTCCAACTAGACTCGGAACCGTTGAGCACAACCCTCTGAGCTCTGCCATCCAGACAGTTCTCGATCCACCCCACTGTCCATTCATGGATCCCACAGTTCCGGAGCTTTCCTAGGAGGATGTTATGGGAGACAGTGTTGAAAGCCTTGCTGAAGTCAAGGTAGATAACATCCACTGCTCTCCCCTCATCCACCCAGCTAGTCATTCCATCATAGAAGGAACAAGCACGATCAAGCATGATTTCCCCTTGGTGAACCCATGCTTCTACTTGGAAGAATTCCATGGGTTAAGGTCCTGGAAGGAAGGGGATCCAAGACAGCTGGTCAGTATTCAAGTATCACTTCCTCCAAGCTCAAGATCGGTGCATCCCTATGAGTAAGAAGGCAAGCAAAGTGGGCAGGAGACCTACATGGATGAGTAGGGAGCACCTGTCAAAGCTCAGACAGAGGAAGGAAGTTGACAGCATGTGGAAAAAGGGACAGACCACTTGGGAGGAATATAGGGACACTGTCAGAGTATGCAGGAATGTGACAAGGAAGGCCAAGGCCCAATTGAAATTAAATCTTGCAAGGGATGTCAAGGACAACAAGAAGGGCTTTTTCAAGTACATCAGTAGAAAAAGGAAGGTTGGGGAAAATGTCGGCCTGCAGCTGAATGGGGCGAGTGCCCCGGTGACAAAGGATACGGAGAAGGAAGAGTTGCTGAGCAGGCACTCAGCAACTGATTGGAGCATATTAATCATGTATCATTCATTCTTTGACAAATTTTGAGACTGAGGTGGTTTTTGCCTGTATGTTTGTGTTTTTTTCCTTTTCCATTTGTTTCTCCCTTTCTCTGTTCCTCCACACTTTGTGCAGGACGTGTTCCCCTTGATGAGTATTCTTTTCAGCTATTTTTTATTAAGGCTGCCACAGGCCTTCAAGCTGTGCGTGCCAAAAAATGAGAGTATATCCTTGAAAGACAGTCTAAGAAATGAAATCTAAACAAATCCTAAACAATACTCAGAAATGAGAAGGGCTGTGTAAGAATGGCTTCATTTTAGAAAGATTAAAACTGGAACTATATCTGAAAAAAATATTCATAATGACAGTTCAAAATTCTGTCAGATCTGTGTTTCCCTCAAAAGGATATAAACTGAGTGTGATGGTTTTACCCAGCTGGACAGCTAAACTCCATAAGAACTGCGCTCTCATTCCCCCTCCTCAAAGTGAAAGGGAGAGAAAATATGACAAAAAGAAAAAAAAAAACACAACATCTCACAGGTAGAGGTAAGGACAAGGAGATCACTCAACAATTATTGTCATGAGTAAAACAGGCTCAGTGCAGGGAGATTAATATAATTTATTACCTACTAGAACAGGGAGAAACTAAAATCAAACTAAAAACACCTTCCCCCCCCCCCCCCCCCCCATCCACCCTCTTTTACATTCTCCCCCTGAGTAGCACAGGGGAATGGGGGTTGGGGTTAGCCCATAAAGCTTCATTTCTGCTGCTCCTTCACGGTCACTCTCTTCCCCTGCTCCAAAGGGAGGTCCCTCCCACAGGATACAGTCCTTCCCGAACTGGTCCTACGTGGGCTTCCCACAGGCAGCAGCTCTTCAAGAACTGCTCCAAATATGGGTCCATCCATCAGGAGTACACTGCTCCAACATGGGTCCCCCATGGGCAGCAGCTCCCACCAGATCACATGCTCCTGTGTGGACTCCTCTCCATGAGCTACAGGTCTGGCACGTAGTCTGCTCTGGTGCGGGCTCTCCATAGGCCGCAGCCTCCTTCAGGCCAGATCCACTTGCTTCACTGTGGGCACCTCCACAAGCTGCAGCATGGATATTTGCTCTGCTGTGGTACACCGTGGGCTGCAGGGAGACAATGTATTCCACTATGGTCCTGTCCACGGGCTGCAGGGGAACTTCAGCTCTGGCACCTGGAGTACCTCCTCCCACTCCTTCTTCACTGACCTTGGCGTCTGCAAGCATGTTTCTCACTCCTTGCTCTCCCAGCTATTGTTGTGCCTCAGGTTTTTTCCCTTTCTTAAATATACTCTCGCAGAGGCACAAACAACATTGCTTATTGTCTCAGCTCTGGTGGGTCCCTTTTGGAGCCAGCT
Source organism: Anser cygnoides (assembly GCF_040182565.1). Classification (NCBI taxonomy): domain Eukaryota; kingdom Metazoa; phylum Chordata; class Aves; order Anseriformes; family Anatidae; genus Anser; species Anser cygnoides. The sequence continues at coordinate 572,688 of NW_027103069.1, read as the reverse complement.
TGAACTGGCCCTTATCTAATATGGGTCAGCTTCTGTATTCTCACAGAGGCCACCCCTGCAGCCCCCCCTGCTACCAAGCTTTTGCAACGTAAACCCAAAACACTGAGGGACTGTTTGAAATTAGATTTGTCTTCTCATTATACAGTCTTGGGAACAAACAACCACATGATAGAAACAGTCATCCAGTTTTCTATCTTTCTTTCCAGTGCTATGGGAAACAAATGGGGGCAGGGAGGAAGTAAGTTGGGAAGGAAGGGCCTTTGTGAAGAGAGCTTCCCATCTCCTTAACTCTTACTCCAACCCTCACATACAACTCAGTGCTGCTCAAGGAAGTCCTCTTGGTGATCAAAAGCCTTTTCTTGCACCTTGTCTTCCATACAGTTTCTGAATTTCAATGGAGTTTCCAGCAACCAGATTTCAAAGGCATTTTGGTATCTAAGGTTGAAGAAATCATTTACTGGAATTGTCCAAAGTATTAAGCTGATTAAGAATAATATTTCTATTGACTACAATAGAATTTACACTTCATATCTGTTCAGGTGTGTCCTGGTTCTGTCCCCTCCCTGCTTCTTGTGTACCCCCAGCCTCCTCACTGGCAGGGCGGCATGAGAAGCTGAAAAGTCCTTGACTTAGGGTAATCACTGCTCTGCAACAACTAAAACGTCAGCGAGTTATCAGCATTGTTCTCATTCTAAATCCAAAAACACAGTACCATACCAGTTACTAGGAGGAAAATTAACTATCCTAGCCGAAACCAGGACAAGGTGCTTTTTTGAAAACCAGTTAGTCATTGATTTGAATACTTTAACAGCTGAATACATTTGAGATTCTCCTTTCATGTGCCCAGCTGACTTCTGAAAATGTAATGTAGATTCCTACAATGCAGAAATAAAAAAAAAAAATCCCTAGAGAGATTATTATTTATACAGAGATACATTGAGGTTTAGAGAAATAGACAATAACTGAAATGCATAGACCACATATTTTTCCTAAATACAAAGAATACCCCTGTGCAATTTGTTTTCCATTTAAAAGTTTCTGTTTAATTACCCTGTGGTGGTTTAACAACCAATGGGCAGCTAAACACCACTATTCCACTCTCTCAGCCCTGTCTCCTCAGAAGGACAGGGGAAGAAAGTATGATGAATAAAAATAAAAGCCCATGGGTTAAGATAAGGAGCACTTTAATAAAAAGAAAAGAAAAAAAAAAACATGCAAAGACCACATGAAAGCAAAAGGAGAAAAAATTCTACTTCCCATCAGCAAGCAATGTTCAGCCGACACTTCTTGGGAAGCAGGGCCTCAATATACATAGCAGTTGCTCAGGAAGACAAACACTTTCAAACATCCCCCCTTCTCCTTCTTCCCTCCCAGCTTTTATTGCTGATCATGATGTCATATGGTATGGAATATCCCTTTGGTCAGTTTAGGTCAGCATTCCCTGTAAGGGTATGTAGAAGGAAAGCGTCTGCTCCTTTAAGGGCACCTGGTCAAGGACCTTTTCCAAGACAATGAGGAAAAAGAAGAAAGGGAGGCAGTGATGGGAAACAAGTCTGGTCAGTCACATTAATTTATGAGAGCATGTGAGGATGTAGGAATGTTTATGCCAACAGGGTTATCTGATGGAGGACTTCTAAGCTGGGAGACAATCACAAGAAACAAACCTCCCAGTCACACTAATTAGTGGGCTAACATGCTACAGGTGCTATTTCCAGGAAGGACGAACCTTGCAACTGATAAGATTGTGAACCAAGGGGCCCCAGACTGGGAGGGTACAGAAATCCTTGTTGCTGGAGGGTGTAGAGCTCCTTGTTGGTGAGAATGAGGTCCAGCATAGGACTTCTCCTTGTTGGCTCCTCTATCGCTTGTATAAGGAAGACATCATCAATGCATTCCAGGAACCTCCTGGATTGCCTGTACCCTGCTGTGCTGTCCCTCCAACAGATATCGGATTGTTATGGATTCCCATCCAAAAGCACGTTCCCAGGAATTCAATGGAACCAGAAAGGCAGTTGTTCCAGAGAGCTGGATTACTTCCCTACACTCAGCAGCCAAATGCCTCTACTCCCAACAGTCTCTGAATCACAGAAGGAAGAAGGCTCCTTGGAGATCTTTGGCAGGAGAACTTGGATAGGAATAGAGATTTAAACTCAATAATCAGCCTGTAAGAGTCTGTTCACCTGCAACCATCGCAAGGCAAGTTGGAGAGATTTGTTTGAAAACTGTGATTGAGGCAAACCACTCTGACATCACATTTTACTTGGGCAATCAAATTTTTAAGGAGTTTTCATTTTGTTTTCACATTACAATGAATGTTTTCTCTTTCCTTATTTGTTGCAGCTTCATGAGAAGACTAAATTATGTTTTCATATTGTTGCCTTGATCCAAAGAAAATATGCTACATAGAATAATTTATGAAATATGTACTCTCAAGGACAATTAAAAAATATACGTGTTAGTCAGCTTTACAGTACTAAATTTTCAGGGTTGCTAGGTGTCAAGAGGTCATTCACACTTACTTAAATGCCTTTCACCTAAAACACGTTCTTTTTCCCAGTAAGCTTTTTACTTCAAATATGTGATTCCTCCAGAGAACAAGGAATGTAATCTGGGTAATTTAAATTAACATGACTGCACACAGATATTAGCTAATCAAATAATTCCATCAGGTCTTTTTTTATTGTTGTTGCTTTGAATCTAAGAGTCAACAGCTGCATATTTTTATTTTCTGGAGCAATAAGTTCTAATTAACTGTTGAGTTTTTTTTTTCCTCACAAACTCATCTCTCTATATATTTATGTATGCACACATCCACATATCCCTTTATGCACATACCTAGAGCGTTCCAGAAGTCATAATATCTGCAAGGATGGGGCGGGGCAGTTGAGTAGGGAAAACTCCTAAGAATCCCCTAAGGGATCCCTTAATAAAGCAAGCTGCTCACTGAAAGCTGTATGATCTTCTCCTGGTTTCGGCTAGGATAGAGTTAATTTTCCTCCTAGTAGCTGGTAGGGTAATGTGTCTGGGATTTAGGATGAGAATAATGTTGATACCACACTGATATTTTAAATGTTGCAGAGCAGTGCTTACACCAAGCCAAGGACTTTTCAGCTTCTCGCTCTGTCCTGCCAGCGAGCAGGCTAGGGGTGCAGCAGGAGCTGGGAGGGGACAGACCCAGGACAGCTGACCCAAACTGGCCAAAGGGGTATTCCATACCATCTGATGTTATGCTGAACAATTACTATGGGGTGGCTGGCCAGGGTGGGGGGGACCGTCTGCTCAGGGATAGGCTGGGCATCGGTCAGCGGGTGGTGAGCAATTGCATTGTGCATTACTTGTTTGTACACATTATTATTAGTAGTATTATCATCATCATTATTATTATTTTCCTTTCTTTTCTGTCCTAATAAACTGTCTTTATCTCAACCCATTTCATTTCTTTCTGATTCTCTCCCCCATCCCGGAGAGGGAGGGGGGAGGGTGAGCAAACGGCTGTGTGGTGCTTAGATGCCGTCAGAATAAACCACAACAGATCTACAGGATGCAAGGACAGATGCGCAGGTCACTAGGTCACTGGGACAGACTGGGAAGGCAATTGACTGAAAAAACTACTTCACAGCACAGAAAAGCCCTGTAGGAAATGTGGTGAAGTCTCTTATGCATATTGTTTTTCTCAGTATTGCTTGTGCAGTATGGAAGATGAATGACCCCTTCTCCTCCAGCCCTGCTCCACAACATACTCTCCAGGGATGTCATCAGCGAAGCCTTAACCTGTGTTGCAAAGGTTACTGATTTCCTTCTACTTTCAGCCAGGAGGCATTTGTATAACATGGCACAAATACGATCTGGTATGCATTTTCAAAGCCTTAAGCAGTATAACCAATAAATCCTCACAGTTTGTCCTCCGTGAGGCACATATTACAATTATTCCTGTTTGGGAAGCATAAAAAGGAGCTCTGCACAGCTTGCTGATTTGTCCAGCAGTGCAGACAGTATCTTTGTCAACGTCACAACCAGGACTCGGGATGGACTACTAGCCTCTGCTGCCAAACCGCTGAGCCACTTGAGTTATATCCCTCTTCCAGTTATAGGCCTATGACAGGTACGCTCTGTTCCTGTACTTGACATAAATCTTGCTCAGGCTTATGAGCCATGGTAGGCCTCAATGTGATGACTCCTTGAACCAGACAGCTCGTTAACAACAGAGCCCCAGGCAGACCTCTGTACCATGAAATCTCTCATGGAAAATAATGATGTACATCAGAGTCCAGGAAACAACATGATAAGGAATCTGAGCTTGACTGCAAGTCAATCACTTTATCTAATAAATACGGCCCTTCATCCTAATTAAAGGAAAAGCTATCACAGCATCATTTCTCTGTAATCTACTGAGTGTGGTGAAGCCTGACACTGTCTCATTCCCCTGTTATTTATGTGATATAGGCACCAGTAGATCAGGTCTCCCGTCTTATTGTATCCAGCCCCTGTGGTATGACTAATTGACAAGGACATGATTAAGTGCTAAGGGGAAGGGGAGTGCACAGCCTGGATCATAAACAAATTGGCAAAATACATGAACCCTGGAAAATTACTGACCAAAAGACAATGGTCTCGCAATCCTATAAATAGTGATTCCAAGGAAGAATTCTTTTAGCTCTCCAGGGACCACAGTAGGCTACATCCTTGATCTCCCCCTGAGCTGGGATGTCTCTCAGGGTACCCCTGAGAGGAAGCACATCTCAGGGCTGACTCCTCGAGGAACAAATTCATCTGCAGAGAAATTCCGATGAGGGAGTAGGGTGAGTAAGTCACTCTAAGGGGGAATTTTGGAAACGGGCAACTGGATTTAGAACCTCCCCCAAGACCTTGCAGTAAGTTTTGGGTGAACCTTGCCATTCTTGAATCTTTAACTAAGTTGCTGTTTCTATTGTAGCAAATTCCTTTAGATCATTGTGTTAATTGACTAATACTTAGATACTGATTAAGTGCTGTTAAAAATCATATAATCTAACCTTGTTATTTGCTATAAAGGAATATAATAAATCCTTAATTGCTGCTACATTAGAGTTGTGTAAAATCTAATTTTCTGACAAGACTAAATGGTGGCTATAAAGCTGCCCACTGTTTTATGGACACATCTGCACATCTACTGTTCAGATGATGTGCCCTGTCATAAAGAATGAAGAATTTATGGCCTCTCATTATTGGTTGTCATATGAAACAGATCTGAGACAAAATCCAGAAGGGATGTGGTGTATTAATCCATAGAAGTATGCAAGCTAGAGAAGTAAGGATACAGAGAAGCCAAAAATGTGAAAGAAAGGAGGAAAGAAAAAAAAATTATTTTTTAATATACATCACCAAGACTATTCATTACAGCCACCTGCAGGTTTGGAGATCTAGGAAATGTGGGTAAAATTTAAATCCTTCAAAAATACTTCAGTGAAAAAGCACAGCAATAATAAAGTTCAGCTTGAATGCACTTTTTGGCATCAAGCAAAAAGAATAATTCAGCCAAAATTAAATACTCGTTGCCTTTCATTTCATTTTAAGACTATTTAACTCAATCTCTTCCTTACACACTTTTCATAAATGATCTAAGGGTTAATACTCCCGTTTCTAGGGTTTGGAATGGGTTCCTCTGTTGCCTGGAAGATAAATATAAGGTGTGCATAAGCAACACAAGGTTCCCTATGCTTTTTAGGCAGTCCGTCTTTATCTGAGAGAATTAGCAAAACTAAGAGTAGTTAACTAGAACAGTTTTGCAAATTGTGTTTAGATTGATATGGTTAGACATTGTTAGAAACTATGTAAATATGGAAGACCATGGTGAAATGCTCACTGACTGCGGTAGGTTAATCTTTGCTGTCTGCCAGGTGCCCACCAAGCTGCTTTCTCACTTCTCTACCTCAGCAAAACAGAGAGAGGAAAAAGATGAAAAATCATGGGTCAAGATAAGGACAGGGAGATGACTCACCAATTACCATCATGGGCAAAACAGATTTGACTTGGGGAATATTAATTTAATTTATTGCCAATTAATATCAGAGTAGGGCAGTGAGAACTAAAATCAAAACTAAAATCACCTTCCCTCCCACCTCCGCTCTTCCCAGTATCAACTTCACACCTGATTCTTCTACCTGCCCACACACATACTGAGTAGCGCAGAGGGATGGGGAATAGGGGTTGTGGTCAGTTCATAACACTTTGTCTCTGATGCTCCTTATCCTTACACTTTTTCCCTGCTGCAGCACAGGGTCCCTCCCATGGGATACAGTCCTTCACAAACTGCTCCAACTTGTATCCTTCCCACAGGCTGGATTTTCTCCACAAACTGCTACAGCATGGGTTCTTTCCATAGGGTTTTACAGGGTCTGGCTGGGATAGAGTTAATTTTCTTTTTACTTGCAGCTTAGAGGGTGCTATATTTTAGTTTTGTGACCAAAAACAATGCCGATAACACACTTTACTTCTTCATTGGCCTTGGTGTCTGCAGTCTGTTTTTTTCCTCTCACGTTTTTCTCATTCTTCTCTCTCACAGCTGCTACACAGCATTTTTTTAATCCTTTCTTAAATATGTTATCACAGAGGTGCCACCAGCGTCACTGACTGGCACAGCTCTGTCTAATGGCAGGTCCATTTTTGGAGCTGGCTGAACATGGGGCAGCCCGTGATCCCTTCTCACAGAGGCCATCTCTGCACCACCCCTCCACTACCAAAATCTTGCCACATAAACACAATACACTGATACATAGTTTATATTTGCTAAAACAAATACCTTTGCTAATGAAACTTTTTCCCTCCTTTAAACACCTCCTGATACATTTCTTGGAGTTCAGAGGCAATGTCAACAGGACTCTCCCATCCAAGCAAATCAACTGAAAACATGACATGGAAAGCTGTAAGAATGCTCAGAGACCTGAGGAAAAACAGGAAGAAATTAAATTTACTTTAACTTAAAGAAGAGATGTCTGAGGACGTTGTCCTGGTTTTGGCTAGGATAGAGTTAATTTTCCTCCTAGTAGCTGGTTTTGGATTTAGAATGAGAAAAATATTGATAACAGGCTGATGTTTTAGTTGTTGCAGAGCAGTGCTTAAACTAAGCCAAGGACTTTTCAGCTTCTTACACTGTCCTGCCAGTGAAGAGGCTGGGGGTGCAGCAGGAGCTGGGAGAGGACAGAACCAGGACAGCTGACCCAAACTGACCAAAGGGGTATTCCATACCATCTGACATCATGCTGAACAATTAATAAGGGGGGGATGGCCGGGGACACACACACACACACACACACATACACACCGCTGCTCGGGGATAGGCTGGGCATCGGTCAGTGGGTGGTGAGCAATTGCATTGTGCATCACTTGTTTGTACACATTATTAGTAGTAGTACTATTATCATTATTATTGTTATTTTCCTTTTTTTTTTTTTTTTTTTCTGTCCTAAGAAACTGCCTTTATCTCAACCCACAAGCTTTTACTTCTTTTAAGATTATCTCCCCCATCCCACTGCTGGGGGGGAAGGGTGAGTGAACGGCTGAATGGTGCTTTGCATCTGGCCGGGTTAAACCACAACAGTCCTTTTGGTGCCCAACGTGTGGCCTGGAGGGTCAAGATAACAAAAGATCTGACCAGAGCGCGTTAAAAGAAAAATTTTATAAGCATTAGACTAGTTTAATAGTTGCTAATCACAATGTTGATTTCTTTTATCTCAGGTCTGCTGTGCTTGTTTTCCAAATTGAGTTATAGAGCACATTACTTAAAGTAATGGCCTGGAAAAACCGAGACGAACCCACGGTGGATGAATTGACTAGACAAGTTCGGCAGTATGAAGAAAGGCTCTCTTCTTCCCTACAGGCCTGCGTCTCAGCTGTGGAGAAGCTTTCTCAAGAGGTCCACCAAGTTAAAGAGAATTTATCTTCCTCCCCACCTGTATGAACAAGTGTCTCATCTATCAGGGGTTAGCATCTCTCTGTTCAAGAAACGGGATATATTGGGAGCACACCCCGTGCCACCCTGTGGTTTTACCTGCGTGACCATGGAGCAGACATGAGAAAATGGGATGGAAAATCTACCTCGACCCTAGAGGCACGGGTACGTAAGTTGCAAGGAAAAACAATCGCAAAAGGGGGGTTCTCTGAGAAAACTGCTGCTCCAATTTCCAGCGGGCAGTACCTCAGACGCAGTAATGAATATTATGATCAGGACTAGAGGGGCCCTGCCTGCAGCCAGGGGGAGGAAAGGGACAATCGGGTTTATTGGACTGTGTGGATCCGATGGCCTGGCACGTCAGACGCACAGAAGTATAAAGATTTAGTAGATGCGGGTGCACAGTGTACTCTAATGCCATCAAGCTATAAAGGGCCAGAACCCATTTATATTTCTGGAATGACAGGGGGATCCCAGCAGTTAACTGTATTGGAGGCTGAAGTGAGTCTAATTGGAAATGAGTGGCAAAAGCACACCATTGTGACTGGCCTGGATGCTCCATGCATTCTTGGCATAGACTCTCTCAGGAGAGGATATTTCAAGGACCCAAAAGAGTTCCGGTGGGCTTTTGGCATAGCTCCCTTAGAGACAGAGGATATTAAACAGTTGTCTACCTTGCCCGGTCTCTCGGAGGTCTCTCGGTCTCCCTCATGTTGTGAGGTTGCTGAGGGTCGAAGAACAGCAGGTGACAATTGCTACCACAGCTGTACACCGTCAGTGATATTGCACCAATGGAGACTCTCTGATTCCCATCCATAAGATAATTCGTGAACTGGAGAACCAAGGAGCGATCAGGAAGACTCACTCACCATTTAATAGTCCCATATGGCCAGTGCAAAAGTGTAATGGCGAGTGGAGGCTAATGGTGGACTACAGTGGCCTGAATGAAGTCACACTGTGAGAAACTAAGTTGTGCTTTTGCAGTCGAACATGTTTTCGAAGTAGAGTGTGTTTTTGCAGTAGAAAACTAACCTTCTGTATTCAAAGGTAGTTGTGTAGTCATAATAAGGAGAAATGCTAAGTAGATAAGTGGACAGTAGAAGGCCTCACTGTTCCAAAATAAGGTGGAAGCTTGAGAAAAACAGGATGAGCATTGTGAGAACAGTAAAAAAACAAAGATCATAAGTTCTCTAAACATAAAAAAGGAAAAAAAAAAGGAAAAAGGAGAATTTAAAGGGTTGATCAAAAAAAAAAGTACATATATGGTATAGAGGAGCATCGAGTAGCTTGTGAACCTGTAGTACTCAGCCAATGAGGAAACAGGGGAGGTGGTCAGGTGCTGGGTAACAGGGAATAAAAGTTTATATGTTTACTATAATGTGCTCCTAATTGGCAGGATGCCCGCCATTGCAATCACGAATAAAATAGCTTCACAGAAGATCCTGTCTGAAGAAAATTATTGAGCTTTTTCTCACAACACCACCGCTGAGTGCCGAAGTGCTGGACATTCTAGAACTCTAATACAAACTGGAATCAAAGGCAGCCAAGTGGTACGCTGTCCTGGTTCCAGTTAGGACAGAGTTAAGTAGCTCATAGTAGCTGGTAGGGTGCTATGTTTTGGATTAGGATGAGAAGAGCGCTGATAACATGCTGATGTTTTAATTGTTGCAGAGCAGTGTTTACACCGGGCCAAGGACTTTTCGGCTTCTTGCTCTGTCCTGCCAGCGAGCAGGCTGGGGGTGCAGCAGGAGCTGGGAGGGGACAGACCCAGGACAGCTGACCCAAACTGGCCAAAGGGGTATTCCATACCATCTGACGTCATGCTAAACAATATATAGGGGTGGCTGGCCGGGGTGGGGGGCCGGCTGCTCGGGAATAGGCTGGGCATCGGTCAGCGGGTGGTGAGCAATTGCATTGTGCATCACTTGTTTTCTTACACATTATTATTGTTAATACTATTACCATTATCACTATTATTATTATTATTGTTATTATTATTTTCCTGTCTTAATAAACTGTCTTTATCTCAACTCACAGGCTTCACTTTCCCGTTTCTCTCCCCCATCCCAGAGAGGGAGGGGGGAGGGTGAGCGAACGGCTGTGTGGTGTTTAGCTGCCAGCCGGGTTAAACCACAACAGTCTTTTTGGCGCCCAACGTGGGGCTCGAAGGGTTGAGATATCGACAAATCTGACCAGAGTGTGTTAAACTAAAATTGGTATAAGTATTGGACCTGCTTAATAGTTGCTAGTCACGATGTTGATTGCCTTAATCTCCAGTCTGCTGTACCTGTATTCCAAATTGAGTTTTATGGTGCGTTACTTTCTGTATGTGCTCCCTGTTGCACTGTTTATCCTTTCCGGGCCCTGGTTTAAGATTGTTATGGTACTGTGCGGTGTAGCAATGGCTTATGAAATGATGAGATATCTGGTCATGACTTTAACCTGGTATTTGTACTCAGCACTGACATCGACTCTATACTTTGGAACCCATATCTCGGAAACTATTAGCAATTACACCTATTGCCTGTTTTCGTTAGGGAGCCAATCTGTGAAGGGGACAGGGGAAGACATGTTTCCCTACCTGTTCACTCTCCCTTTCTCCTTCACCACCACCCTCTTATCCCCCGAGTTAGTTACGGTGGTTCTCCGAGATGTTGAATATCCTTGGGATACTCAGACCAGCCTGCTCTTGTTGTTATGTCTCCTGAATGCGCTTCAGATTTTGTGGAGGGTTAAACAACTACTTAGGAATCTCATCCGGAGATCTGTCTTGAGGCGGGATAGTTGCGAGTGGCAGGGAGTGTGGGAGGATATGGCCAGGTTTCTAGAGCAGTGGGCACCTCCAGTGTTTTGGACATTCACCCCTGAACAACTGCAAAATCCTAAAAAGCTGGCAGAATGCTTGAAAAAAAGGTGTCATGACTCTGGCAGTTCCAAAGTGACACAAATCACTGTAGCGTGCTGGGGTCTGGCTTGTGCCTATCGAGCTGCAATTGATGCTATTAGCAACCTAGCTCCAGCTCCTGCAGCCGTTCCAGCTCCAGCTCCTGCAGCCACTCCAGCTGCAGCTCCTGCAGCCGCTCCAGCTCCAGCTCCTGCAGCCGCTCCAGCTCCAGCTCCTGCAGCCGCTCCAGCTCCAGCTCCTGCAGCCGCTCCAGCTCCTGCAGCCGCTCCAGCTCCAGCCCCTGCAGCCGCTCCAGCTCCAGCTCCTGCAGCCGCTCCAGCTCCTGCAGCCGCTCCAGTTCCAGCTCCTGCAGCTACTCCAGCTCCAGCTCCTGCAGCCGCTCCAGTTCCAGCTCCTGCAGCCGCTCCAGCTCCTGCAGCCGCTCCAGTTCCAGCTCCTGCAGCTACTCCAGCTCCAGCTCCTGCAGCCGCTCCAGCTCCTGCAGCCGTTCCAGTTCCAGCTCCTGCAGCCGCTCCAGCTCCAGCCCCTGCAGCTGCCCCAGCTCCTGCAGCTGCTCCCACTCCTGTGGCTGGGTCAGAGAAACGAGCTGTAGCAGTGCAAGTTGACCCCGCAGAGGGTATTCCAACCCCTGTGGCAGACCCTGCGTCTGGGTCAGAGAAACGAGCTGTAGCAGTGCAAGTTGACCCCGCAGAGGGTATTCCAACCCCTGTGGCAGACCCTGTGTCTGGGTCAGAGAAACGAGCTGTAGCAGTGCAAGTTGCCCCTGTAGACAAGGTGAAAAAATGGTATAGAGGCTCAGGTCGTTTAAAACGCAGACAGTCTTCTGCTAAGTCTGGGCGTAGTGAAGACGAGGCTGGGCCATCAAAGGTGCAGGAGACTGAAGATGAGGATGAGGATGGCGAAAAATCAACAGTAACTACCCGGACTCCATACCAGCCATCAAAGGTGCAGGAGACTGAAGATGAGGATGAGGATGTCGGAAAATCAACAGTAACTACCCGGACTCTACACCGGCCATCAAAGGTGCAGAAGACTGAAGATGAGGATGAGGATGTCGAAAAATCAACAGTAATTACCCGGACTCTATACCAGCGTGAGCTACGAGATGTGCGAAAAGATTTTGGTCGCTGTATAGGCGAGCAGCTTGTCACCTGGCTGCTCCGGTGCTGGGACACGGGAGCCAATTATGTGGAATTGGAGGGCAAGGAAGCCAGGCGGCTGGGATCCCTTGCTAGGGACGCATGCATTGACAAAGCAATTGGAGATGGAGCACAATCTCGCAGCCTCTGGAGGCGTCTCCTGTCAGCTGTGAAGGAAAGGTATCTCTTCAAGGAAGAACTTGTATGTTTACCAAGCAAATGGACCACCATGGAGAAGGGAATTCAGTACCTGAGGGAATTGGCCGTACGGGAAGTAATTTATAAGGACCTAGACGACGCACAAACATCCGCAGATCCAGATGCAGTCCGGTGTACACTACCCATGTGGCGGAAGTTTGTACAGAGTGCCCCATCATCATATGCCAGCTCATTGGCAATGCTAGCCTGGAAAACGGAGGAGAATCCCACAGTGAATGAAGTGACTAAAATACTCCGGCAGTACGAAGGAAATCTCTCCTCTTCCCTAAAGGCCTGTGTCTCAGCTGTGGAGAAACTCTCTGAAGAGGTCCACCAACTTAAAGAGAATTTATCTTCCCCTCCACCTGAACGAACCAGTGTCCACCAGCTAAAAGAGAATGCTTTAGAGAAACTTTCTGAAAAGATCCACCAACTTGAAGAAAGATTATCTTCCCCTTCACCTGAACGAACCAGTGTCCACCAGCTAAAAGAGAATGCTTTGGAGAAACTTTCTGAAAAGATCCACCAACTTGAAGAAAGATTATCTTCCCCTTCACCTGAACGAACCAGTGTCCACCAGCTAAAAGAGAATACCTTGGAGAAACTTTCTGAAGAGATCCACCAACTTAAAGAGAGTTTATTTTCCTCCCCACCTGTACAAACCAGTGTCTCAGCTATTAGGGGTAAACGTTCATCTATGCAAGGAAGACAATATGGTGGGCACACACACCGCGCCACCCTGTGGTTTTACCTACGTGACCATGTAGAGGACATGAGAAAATGGGATGGAAAATCTACTGCGACCCTAGAGGCACGGGTACGTGAATTGCAAAGGAAAACAATTGGGAAAAAGGAGTTCTCTGAAAGGTTTGCTGCTCCAACTTCCAGCAGGCAGTCCTTTAAACACAGAAATGAAGATTCTGACCAGGACTAGAGGGGCCCTGCCTCCAGCCAGGGGGAGGAAAGGGACAATCGAGTTTATTGGACTGTGTGGATTCGATGGCCTGGCACGTCAGACGCACAGAAGTATAAGGCTTTAGTAGACACCGGTGCACAATGTACTCTAATGCCATCAAGCTATAAAGGGCCAGAGCCTATCTGTATTTATGGTGTGACGGGGGGATCCCAGCAGTTAACTGTATTGGAGGCTGAAGTGAGTCTAACCGGTAATGAGTGGCAAAAGCACCGTATTGTGACTGGCCCAGATGCTCCGTGCATCCTTGGCATAGACTATCTTAGAAGAGGATATTTCAAGGACCCAAAAGGGTTCCGCTGGGCTTTTGGCATAGCTGCTTTGGAGACAGAGGACATTAAACAGTTGTCTACCTTGCCTGGTCTCTCAGAGGACCCTTCTGTTGTGGGGTTGCTGAGGGTTGAAGAACAGCAAGTGCCGATCGCTACCACAACTGTGCACCGGCGGCAATATCGCACCAACCGAGACTCCCTGAGTCCCATCCATAAGCTAATTCGTCAACTGGAGAGCCAAGGAGTGATCAGCAAGACTCATTCACCTTTTAATAGTCCCATATGGCCAGTGCGAAAGTCTAATGGTGAGTGGAGACTAACAGTGGACTATCGTGGCCTGAACGAAGTCACGCCACCACTGAGTGCTGCAGTGCCGGACATGCTAGAACTCCAGTATGAACTGGAATCAAAGGCAGCCAAGTGGTATGCCACAATTGATATCGCTAATGCATTTTTCTCCATCCCTCTAGCAGCACAGTGCAGGCCACAGTTTGCTTTCACTTGGAGGGGAGTCCAATATACTTGGAATCGGCTGCCCCAGGGGTGGAAACACAGCCCTACCATTTGCCATGGACTGATCCAGTCTGCGCTGGAGCAGGGGGAAGCTCCTGAACACCTGCAGTACATCGATGACATCATTGTGTGGGGTGACACTGCAGAAGAAGTTTTCGAGAAAGGGAAGAAAATAGTCCAAATCCTTCTGAAGGCTGGTTTTGCCATAAAACAGAATAAAGTTAAAGGACCTGCACGAGAGATCCAGTTTTTAGGAATAAAATGGCAAGATGGACGCCGTCAAATCCCAATGGATGTGATCAACAAAATAACAGCTATGTCTCCACCAACTAGCAAAAAAGAAACACAAACTTTCCTAGGTGTCGTGGGGTTTTGGAGAATGCATATTCCAAATTACAGTCTGATTGTAAACCCGCTCTACCAAGTAACCCGTAAGAAGAATGCTTTTGAATGGGGCCCTGAGCAACGACAAGCCTTTGAACAAATTAAGCAGGAAATAGTTCATGCAGTAGCCCTCGGGCCAGTCCGAACAGGACCAGATGTAAAGAATGTGCTCTACACCGCAGCCGGGGAGAATGGTCCCACCTGGAGCCTCTGGCAGAAAGAACCTGGGGAAACTCGAGGTCGACCCCTGGGGTTTTGGAGTCGGGGATACAGAGGATCTGAAGCCCGCTATACTCCAACTGAAAAGGAGATATTGGCAGCATATGAAGGAGTTCGATCTGCTTCGGAAGTGGTCGGTACTGAAGCGCAGCTCCTCCTGGCACCCCGACTGCCGGTACTAGGCTGGATGTTCAAAGGAAGGGTCCCCTCTACGCATCATGCAACTGATGCTACATGGAGCAAGTGGGTTGCACTGATTACTCAGCGGGCTCGAATAGGAAACCCCAGTCGCCCAGGAATCTTGGAGGTGATTATGGACTGGCCAGAAGGCAAATACTTTGGGATATCACCAGAGGAGGAGGTGGTTCGTGCTGAAGAAGCCCCCCTGTACAACAAGCTACCAGAAAATGAGAAGAAATATGCCTTGTTCACTGACGGGTCCTGTCGTATTGTGGGAAAGCATCGGAGATGGAAAGCTGCTGTATGGAGTCCTACACGACGAGTTGCAGAAGCTGCTGAGGGAGAAGGTGAATCGAGTCAGTTTGCAGAAGTAAAAGCCATTCAGCTGGCTTTAGATATTGCTGAACGAGAAAAGTGGCCAGTTCTCTATCTCTATACTGATTCATGGATGGTAGCAAATGCCCTGTGGGGGTGGTTACAGCAATGGAAGCAGAACAACTGGCAGCGCAGGGGCAAGCCCATCTGGGCTGCGGCATTGTGGCAAGATATTGCTGCCCGGGTAGAGAACCTGGTTGTAAAGGTACGCCATGTAGATGCTCATGTGCCCAAGAATCGGGCTACTGAAGAACACCAAAACAACCAGCAGGTGGATCAGGCTGCTAAGATTGAAGTGGCTCAGGTGGACCTGGACTGGCAACATAAAGGTGAATTATTTATAGCCCGATGGGCCCATGACACCTCAGGCCATCAAGGTAGAGATGCAACCTACAGATGGGCTCGTGATCGAGGGGTGGACCTGACCATGGACACTATAGCACAGGTTATTCATGACTGTGAAACATGTGCTGCAATCAAGCAAGCCAAACGGTCAAAACCTCTTTGGTATGGAGGACGATGGCTGAAATATAAATATGGAGAGGCCTGGCAGATTGATTACATCACACTCCCTCAAACCCGCAACGGCAAGCGCCACGTACTTACAATGGTGGAAGCAACCACCGGATGGCTGGAAACATATCCTGTGCCCCATGCCACTGCCCGGAACACTATCCTGGGCCTTGAAAAGCAAGTCTTATGGCGACATGGCACCCCAGAGAGAATTGAGTCAGACAACGGGACTCATTTCCGAAACAACCTTATAGACACTTGGGCCAAAGAGCATGGTATTGAGTGGGTGTATCACATCCCCTATCATGCACCAGCCTCTGGGAAAGTTGAACGATACAATGGACTGTTGAAGACTACACTGAAAGCAATGGGTGCTGGGACATTCAAAAATTGGGATACACATTTGGCAAAGGCCACCTGGTTAGTCAATACCAGGGGATCTGCCAACCGAGCTGGACCTGCCCAATCAAACCTGTTACGCACTGTAGAAGGGGATAAAGTTCCTGTAGTGCACGTAAGAAACATGCTGGGTAAAACAGTCTGGGCTACTCCTGCCTCAGGAAAAGGCAAACCCATTCGTGGAATTGCTTTTGCTCAGGGACCTGGATGCACTTGGTGGGTAATGCAAAAGAATGGGGAGGTCCGGTGTGTACCTCAAGGGGATTTGATACTGGGTGAGAATAGCCCATGAGTTGAATTGTAGTATGTTAATTATTATATAATAATGTATGTCATCACTACCATGATTGCTATATATCATAGATGAAAATGGTGATTAATTAGAATGTATTGGACAGAGTGTAACCTGAGCATGACATAAATGGTATGGAATAAGGGGTGGATATCTGTCCTGGTTCCAGTTAGGACAGAGTTAAGTAGCTCATAGTAGCTGGTAGGGTGCTATGTTTTGGATTAGGATGAGAAGAGCGCTGATAACATGCTGATGTTTTAATTGTTGCAGAGCAGTGTTTACACCGGGCCAAGGACTTTTCGGCTTCTTGCTCTGTCCTGCCAGCGAGCAGGCTGGGGGTGCAGCAGGAGCTGGGAGGGGACAGACCCAGGACAGCTGACCCAAACTGGCCAAAGGGGTATTCCATACCATCTGACGTCATGCTAAACAATATATAGGGGTGGCTGGCCGGGGTGGGGGGCCGGCTGCTCGGGAATAGGCTGGGCATCGGTCAGCGGGTGGTGAGCAATTGCATTGTGCATCACTTGTTTTCTTACACATTATTATTGTTAATACTATTACCATTATCACTATTATTATTATTATTGTTATTATTATTTTCCTGTCTTAATAAACTGTCTTTATCTCAACTCACAGGCTTCACTTTCCCGTTTCTCTCCCCCATCCCAGAGAGGGAGGGGGGAGGGTGAGCGAACGGCTGTGTGGTGTTTAGCTGCCAGCCGGGTTAAACCACAACATACGCCACAATTGATATCGCTAATGCATTTTTCTCCATCCCTCTAGCAGCAGAGTGCAGGCCACAGTTTGCTTTCACTTGGAGGGGAGTCCAATATACTTGGAATCGACTGCCCCAGGGGTGGAAACACAGCCCTACCATTTGCCATGGACTGATCCAGTCTGCACTGGAACATGAGGGGGGGTATCTGAATACCTGCATTACATTGATGACATCATTGTGTGGGGTGACACTGCAGAGGACGTTTTTGAGAAAGGGAAGAAAATAGTCCAAATCCTTCTGAACGCTGGTTTTGCCATAAAACAAAATAGAGTCAAAGGACCTGCACGAGAGATCCAGTTTTTAGGAATAAAATGGCAAGATGGAAGTCGTCAGATCCCAATGGATGTGATCAACAAAATAACAGCTATGTCTCCACCAACTAGCAAAAAAGAAACACAAACTTTCCTAGGTGTCGTGGGGTTTTGGAGAATGCATATTCCAAATCAGTCTGATCGTAAGCCCGCTCTACCAAGTAACCTGTAAGAAGAATGATTTCGAATGGGGCCCCGAGCAACAACAAGCCTTTGAACAAATTAAGCAGGAAATAGTTCATGCAGTAGCCCTTGGGCCAGTCCGAGCAGGACCAGATGTAAAGAATGTGCTCTACACTGCAGCCGGGGAGAATGGTCCCACCTGGAGCCTCTGGCAGAAAGAGCCTGGGGAAACTCGAGGTCGACCCCTAGGGTTTTGGAGTCAGGGATACAGAGGATCTGAGGCTCGCTACACTCCAACCGAAAAAGAGATATTGGCAGCATATGAAGGGGTGGAAGTGGTCGGTACTGAAGCACAGCTCCTCCTGGCACCCCGACTGCCGGTAGTGGGCTGGATGTTCAAAGGAAGGACCCCCTTTACACATCATGCAACTGATGCTACATGGAGCAAGTGGGTTGCACTGATTACTCAGCGGGCTCGAATAGGAAACCCCAGTCACCCAGGAATCTTGGAAGTGACTGTGGACTGGCCAGAGGTAAATATTTTGGGATTATAAATATCTGCATATTTGTTTTCACTGTTTACTCAGTTCTTAGTTAGATGGTCCTGCAGCCCAGCTAAAGATTTATTGGATTTGCACTGAGTCCCAGGCTGGCTCCTCTTTATCTCCAAGCATCTCCCATCCTTGAAATTGGGCTTAGAAAACAAAGTCCCAAGGCTCACCTACACCTGAAAAGGATGATGTGGGAAACTGATGAACTAACAATCCACTGACTTCTCTTTGCCAAGCGTTGCATTATCTTCCTGGGTAAACAGGTTTTGGGTCCTGACAACCTAATTTTCACATGTGCTCAGGAGTTAGCATCTGGCTTTTAGAAGAGGATTGCTTGAAGGACAGAAAGCTTCAGCACAGGAAAGAGGCTGTCCAAAACTGGCCTTCAGTGAGCACAAAGCAAGTGGCAGTTTACTTTCCTTCCAGAGCATTAGGGTCTGGTATTTATTACCAATTTACATCAAATTAATTAGCAATAGTGTAAGTGATTCCTTTTGTGTCTCTGTCACAGCAAGTGTTTCAGCAGCTTTCTATATAGCCCCTGTCTCGATAGCACACAGCAGCTATACACCTTTCATTGGCCTCAGAATGGTGATCCCAGCATCTGCCCAGAAAACCTCACTGGCCTGTAACAGGCATTATTCTGCCATATTCATTATTATGCCAATGTTATCGTAGCTCTGGGACTGGGCCAAGACTTCTAGCTTCTCTAGCTTCTTCCTCATTGTTGTGGTTTAACCCGGCTGGCAGCTAAAAACCACACAGCCGTTCGCTCACCCTCCCCCCTCCCTCTCTGGGATGGGGGAGAGAAACGGGAAAGTGAAGCCGGTGAGTTGAGATAAAGACAGTTTATTAAGACAGGAATATAATAATAACAATAATAATAATAATAGTGATAACGATAATAGTATTAATAATAATAATGTGTAAGAAACAAGTGATGCACAACGCAATTGCTCAGCACCCGCTGACCGATGCCCAGCCTATCCCCGAGCAGCCGCCCCCCACCCCGGCCAGCCACCCCTATATATTGTTTAGCATGACGTCAGATGGTATGGAATACCCCTTTGGCCAGTTTGGGTCAGCTGTCCTGGGTCTGTCCCCTCCCAGCTCCTGCTGCACCCCCAGCCTGCTCGCTGGCAGGACAGAGCGAGAAGCCGAAAAGTCCTTGGCCTGGTGTAAACACTGCTCTGCAACAATTAAAACATCAGCATGTTATCAGCGCTCTTCTCATCCTAATCCAAAACATAGCACCCTACCGGCTACTATGAGGGAAAATTAACTCTGTCCTAACTGGAACCAGGACACTCATGCTGCGTGCATTGGTGTAGAAGCACTTCAAATGCGCCTCATTGCACGCAGCACCTTGTGGAGCAGACCAAAGGACCTCGCTAGCACACTAGTCCCTCTGATTCTAGCGCGCCATCCCATAGCTTATCACTGGCAGGCCTGGTTTTATCCCTTTCCCCTTTTGACTCTAGCTTAATGCCCTATCTGTCGGCCCCGCTAACTCCTTAGCAAAAATCCTTTTCCCCCTCCGAGAGAGGCGCATCCCATCTGGTGCCAGCAGGCCCGGTGTCGCATAGACCTTCCCGTGATCGAAAAACCCAAAATTCTGCCGGTTGCACCAGTCCCGAAGCCACGTGTTAATGTGATGAGTCTGCTTGTCAGCCTCGATCCCCCCTATCGGAAGGACAGAGGCAAACACAACCTGTGCCCCTGATCCTTTAAGTAGTCGCCCCAAAGCCCTAAAGTCCCTTTTGATGGCTCTCGGACTTCTCGTTGCTACCTCGTCATTACCAACCTGAAAGACCAGTAGCAGGTAGTAGTCAGTGGGCCGTACCAGGCGCTTGACTTTCTTAGCGAAGTCTCTCACCCGAGCCCCAGGGAGGCAACAGACTTCCCTGTGGGTTGGGTCCAGATGGCAAATTGGGCCCTCTGTCCCTTTCAAAAGGGAGTCCCCCATGGCAATAACCCTCCTTTCTTTTTTGACAGTTGATGTAGCAATGCGGGGGATAGGTTGCCTTGCCTTAGGCACCCTCTCCAACTGGGACGGGCTTTCGTCTACTTCGTTGTTCTGACTGTCGTGTTCTAGAGCCCCATACCTGTTATATAAGGGTAGATGGGAAGGTGAGGTGGGCAGGGAGAGGGCTCGCCTACCACCCCGAACAGGAACCTGCCTCCATTCCCCCCCTTGGCCTAGGTCTCCTCCTACTGCCTGGCGGGATGAGGGAACTTTTGTCTTCTGCGTAGCAGGAGACACCTGTGCTGTGGCAGGCTCTTGAGTCTGTCTCAGAGAGGGTAGAGTACACCTCCACCAGTCAGTTTCCCTCTCTGACTCCCTGATGCTCCTGAGCCTGCTCACCTCCTCTCGAAGCTCCGCTACCTGGCTGAGCAGCTCTTCAACCTGGGCACACCTCCCACAGGCACCTCTGCAGCCGAAGACCTGGACAGTGGTGTGTTTCCCCAAGCCCTCCATCTGAGTAGCCACATCAGTGACTGTGGCTGGAGAGGCCGCAGGAGATGCGGAGGCCATGGTTTTCTGCCCGGTTGATACCATGGCCAGGTTCCTCGCAAGCAGGTTACAAGTACTGATGGGAAAGACCGCTGCAAAAGAGCGGCGAGGAGCCCTCCCTGCTCACCCTGCCTGCGCAAACTGCCGCACAAACTGCCGCGCAAACTGCCGTGCCACGCCCTTCTGACGCACCACGCCCTGTTTGCCCGCCCTGTTTGCCGCGCTCCTGGTCGCTCGCGCTCCCTAGGGGCTGCTTTTGAACGGCCCTGGAGGGGGTGCTGCTGGCTCCGCCTATGCCTCGTCAGCCTCCCTCACGAGGGCTGCTGGGTTCTGGCGGCTCCCTCGGCTGCTTCGAGTGGCCTTGATGCCAAAAAATAGCCCTGCCTGTCTCGATCCCCCACTCCGCTGCAGAACGCGTCTGCCCCAGAGCCGATCACCTCGTCCTTCTGACTCGGTATCAGTAGTGAGAAACAAAGACAAAACTAAAAACACCTTCCCCTCACCCCACCCTTTTTCTCACGCTCACCTTTACTCCTTAGCTCCAGACTCTTCTGCCTACTCCTCTCCCACTCCCAAGCAGCACAGGGGAACAGGGAATGGAGTTGTGGTCAGTTCATAACAGTTCTTCTCTGCTGTTACTTCCTCACACTTTTCCCCTGCTCCAGCATGGTGTCCTTCCCACAGGATCCAGTCCTTCACAAACTGTTCCAATGTGGGTCCTAACCACAAGCTGCAGTTTTTCAAGAACTGCTCCATCTTGGGTGCTCTCCATGGGGTGCAGTCCTTCAGGAACAGACTGCTCTAGCATGGGCTCCTGTCCACAGGCTGCAGATCCTGCCAGGAACCTGCTCCTGCGATGTCTCTTCACAGGCTACAGCTTCATAGAATGGCCTGGGTTGAAAAGGACCTTGAAAATCATCTAGTTTCAACCCCCCTGCTCTGGGCAGGATTGCCAACCACTAGAGCAGGCTGCCCAGAGCCGCATCCAGCCTGGCCTTGAATGCCTCCAGGGATGGGGCATCCACAAGCTCTCTGGGCTACCCGGTCCAGTGCCTCATCACCCTCTGAGTGAAAAACCTTCTCCTAATATCTAACCTAAATCTCCCCTGTCTTAGTTTAAAACCATTCCCCTTTGTCCTATTACTATCAACACATGTAAACAGGCGTTCCCCCTCCTGTTTATACGCTCCCTTCAAGTACTGGAAGGCCGCAATGAGGTCTCCCCGGAGCCTTCTCTTCTCCAAGCTAAACAAGCCCAGTTCCTTCTTCATAGGAGAGGCGCTCCAGCCCTCTGATCATCTTAGTGGTCCTCCTCTGGACCCGTTCCAAGAGCTCCACATCCTTCTTGTGCTGGGGGCCCCAGGCCTGCATGCAGCATTCCAGGTGGGGTCTCACAAGAGCAGAGTAGAGGGGGACAATCACCTCCCTCTCCCTGCTGGCCACCCCTTTTTTGATGCATCCCAGGACATAGTTGACCTTCCGGGCTGCAAGCACGCACTGCTGGCTCATGTCCAGCTTCTCATCCATCAGGACCCCCAAGTCCTTCTCCGCAGGGCTGCTCTCAAGTTCTTCTTCTCCCAGTCTATATAAATACCTGGGATTGTCCCAGCCCAAGTGCAACACCTTGCACTTGGCCTTGTTGAACCTCATTAGGTTCTCATGGGCCCACTTCTCCAGCCTGTCCAGGTCCCTCTGGATGGCATCCCTTCCCTCTATTGTATTAACTGCACCGCTCAGCTTGGTGTAATCTGCAAACTGGCTGAGGGTGCACTCGATTCCGCTGTCTATGTCATTGATAAAGATGTTGAAGAGCACCGGTCCCAAGACCGACCCCTGAGGGACACCACTTGTGACCGGCCTCCACCCAGACATAGAACCGTTGACCACAACCCTTTGGCTGCGACCAGCCAACCAATTCTTTATCCACCTAACAGCCCATCCTTCAAATCCATACCTCTCCAATTTAGAGAGAAGAATGTGGTGAGGGACCATATCAAAGGCTTTGCTCAAGTCCAGGTAGATGACATCCATCACCCTTCCTTTGTCCACCGATGCCGTTACTCCATCATAGAAGGCCACCAGATTGGTTAGGCAAGATATGTCTTTGTGAGGCCATTCTGGCTGTCTCGGATCACCTCTTTATCTCGTGCATGCCTTAACATGTCTTCCAGGAGGATCTGCTCCATGATCTTCCCAGGCACAGAGGTGAGGCTCACTGGCCTCCTTCAAGAGCATATCCACCTGCTCCAGCGCGGGGTCTTCCACAGGCTGCAGTCTGGATATCTGCTCCGTGTGGTCCTCCATGGGCTGTAGGGGGGAAAACTGCTTCACCATGGTCTTCTCTACAGGCTGTAGGGAAATCTCTGCTCCAGCACGTAGAGCACCTCCTCTCCCTCCTTTTTCACTGACTTTGCCATCTGCCGGGCTGTTTCACATTTTTCTCACTCCTCTCTTTCACAGCTGCTGTGCAGCATTTTTTAATTCTTTCTTAAATATGTTATCATAGAGGCACTACCAGTGTCACTCATTGGCTCAGCTTTGGCCAGCGGCAGGTCTGTTTTGGAGCTGGATGGAAGTGACTCTGCCTGACATGGGAGTAGCCCCTGATTTCTTCTCTCAAAAGCTACCCCTGAAACACCCACCTTGCTGATACCAAAACCTTGCCCCACATAAATCCAATACACATGGGAACAACATATTTGTTCTTGCATGCGGAAATACTACTTCTGACCCTTTTGTAGGCTTGCAATTCAAGTTTGTATGTGCTTGCTCAATTGGTTTTAAAATAATTTTGTTTCTTTAGCATAAGCAAAAGCTATAAAAAAAAAAAAAAGGGCCAGCCTCACCCCATACTTGGAAAAAAAATGGATATGCTTTACTGATTTACAAATCTAGCCTCATTAGCCAGCCACAGGCATGCATCAAGATTTTGGATTAAACCATGATCTCAGCAGAGCAAGCAACAGCTTTGCCATTAACATTATTAGGACCACCATTTTACCTTTCCACTTCATTATTTCTGTCTAGTGTGGCATAGAGACTCTGTTTCTGGTTTAGATTTATGAAGCTTAATTGTGTAATACCTATTTAGCTATTGTATAAATTATTTGCCATTATGCAACAGTCCAAGGAACAGTGGAAGAAATAAGGAGTCCTTGCTTCCACTTGTACAAACCATGCAAGGATCTGTAAGAGGCCTGGAACTATTAGAAATGTTTCCGTCTTCCCTTAGGCCCAACTCCAGAGAGTCCAGGAGCTGCCCCATGTTAGATAAGGGCCAGTTCAAGCTGGCTCCAAAAGGGATGCGCCACTGACCAGAGCTGAGCCATTAAGTGACGTTGGTTGTGCCTCTGTGAAAGAAGATTTAAGAAATGGAAAAAAAGTGTTGTATAACAGCAGCTGGGAGGTTGAGGATCAAGAAAGAGCCTTGCAGACACTAAGGTCAGTGCAGAAGGAGGGGGAGGAGGTACTCCAGGCACCGGAACAGAAATTCCCTTGTGGCCTGTGGAGAGGACCATGGCAGAGCAGATTTCCATGCTGCAGCCCATGGAGGAGCCCACAGCGGAGCAGGTGGATCTGGCTTGAAGGAGACTGTGGCGTATGGAGAGCTCCCACTGGAGCAGGCTCTGTGTTGGACCTGCAGCCCATGGAGAGGAGTCCACGCAGGAGCAGGTGATCTGCTGGGAGCTGCCACCCATGGGAGACCCATGTTGGGGCAGTTTGCTCCTGACGGATGAGGGACCCCGTGGTACAGACCCATATTGGAGCAGTTCTTGAAGAGCTGATGCCTGTGAGAAGGCCATGTAGGATCAGTTTGAGAAGGACAGCATCCCGTGGGAGGGACCACATGCTAGAGCAGGGGAAGAGAATGACCATGAAGGGGTGGCAGAAATGAAGCATTACAGGCTGACCGCAACCTCCAATCCCCATTCACCTTGCCACTTGGGGTGAAGGATGTAGATGGGAGTGGATGGGGGGAAGGTGTTTTTAGTTTGCTTTTAGTTTTTCACTGCTGTAGTCTGCTAGTGTAAGAATTAAAGTCGTGGTTTTGCAGTGGAAAATTCCACTAACCTTACATATTCAAAAGTGATTGTATAGGCATAACAGTGGCATAGCAGTGGGAGGTTTGTTAAGCAGATAAGAGAACAGTGGAAGGTTCCACTGTCCCAAAATAAGGAGGATGGCTAAGAAAAACAAGACAAGCAATTGCAGAATCAGCAAAAACAAAAAATCATGGGACCCTCCAGTCACAAGAGAAGAAGAAAAGAAAAACAAAAGAAGGAAAAAAAAGGGGTAAAAGGAGAAATTAATGGTTGGTCAAATAAAATTGTACATATATGGTATAGTAATAAGCGTTGAATAGGTTGTGAACCTGTAGTACTCAGCCAATGAGGAAACAGGAGGAATCAAGTATTGGTAATAGGGGATATAAGGTGCGCTTCTGCTTGCAGGATGCCCACCATTGCAATCGTGAATAAAAATGCTACTTCACTGAGATCCTCGCCTGAGCCTGTGTTATTGGCTGCAGATTGTTTCTCACACTAGTGATAGGCAATACATTTTATTAATCTCCCTATGCTGAGTTTGTTTTGCCCATGATGATAATTGGTGAGTGATCTCCCTGTCCTTATCTCAATCCTTGAGACCTTTTCATCATATTTTCTCTTCGCCTTTGAGGAGGGGGAGTGAGAGAGCAGCTGTGGTGGAGTTTGGATGCCCAGCAGGGTTAAATCACCATATGTTCTCATCTAGAACTTTTTGGATATTGTTTAAAAATAACTCAGCATAGAAAATGGAAGTGAGATGGATGGCCCCTTTTGAAAAACACGTCCCTGTGAATACAGATTTATATCAAAGATACAGAATTGCTTCAGAACACCACACTTGTTTCCCAAGTGCTATTTCTAAATAAATTAAGCCTCAAATACTCAAAATTCTCTTCAAATTCAGACCTAAAAACTACTGCAGCAGAGCAAAGGACCTGTGAATGGAAAGGTGTCACTTCAAATTTCAGTTTGTCCCAGCGCAAGCTATAGAATTAGCTCCACAAGTTGACTTGTCTCTAGATGTTGGTCCTCTACTGCTCTTTTCAGCCACCTCCTCCTCCCTGCCACATGATACCTCATCTCCTAGAGATCCCTCCTGTCACCTCTCCTCTTCCAGCTTTCCTTGATATTTTCTCCATGGCAAGCATGAAAACACCCTACACAGAAAGTTGCTTGCACCATACCAAGCAGCTCAGCCATCCTAGAGATGGCCACACTACAAACCAAGCTCTGTCAGTTTTGCTACAGCAGATTTGAAAATAGATGCATTTATTATGAAATCAGTTGCAAACTACAATGAGGTTTTGATAAATACTGGAAGTATCATTGTTTCTATTCTGCGTAACTCTAAATAAATCAATGTTTCATTTTTTTCCAATATTATGCATGAAATATTTTCATAAATAATTTCTACTTTGCTAGAGACCTTTAACAAGTATTCTTGGCTGACTTTTTTTTTTTTTCCTGATGTGCCTCTTGTACTCATTTACTTCTTTCTTCCTTTCTGAAGATTTTTACCTCTCTCCTTAGTCACTTCTCTCTTGGCCACTTATGGCTTGTCTACTCTTTCTTTTTCTAACATCTCCCTGGATTTTCCTGGTAGGAAGCTGGGTGTCAGCTTCCTACCACCTTATACAACACCTAGCACATTTAGATCACAGTTCTGGGCATGGTCTTCTGTGATGCTGCAATTTATACATTCACATAAAATAGCACTAGTGCTTCTTATATTCAAGTATTTTAGAGTGACACTCATTTGTTCTCAAAGTGTCACTTCCTCTTTTACCAAAAATTCAGTCACTGCTGCTACTTAGTAACAGCTTTATCAGAACAGATTTACATGGAATTTGGAAACTCTCAACAAGGAACTGCTGAAGGAAGCTGATAATAGAGCCTTATTCCTGGCCATTAGAGGCAAATATGATAATGCAGAGTATAATGGTGTTGTAATTCTATACGAATCTAATGAACACATGCAGAGCATTATCACTGATTGATGTAAAAGACTATGAACTTTCCTAATTAGTTTATGCCTGAGTTTATCTGCAAAAGCAATCTTGTCTTCAGAGACTGAAAAAAAAAAAAAAAGCAAGCAAACTAACCGTAAACAGCCACTATCCTCTCTTGCACTAGACAGGATTCAGAATTGGAATCTGCAACAGCCACGTACAAATGGGTCTCAAAGGACTATACTGTGAAACATCCTTACTTAATGCACATCCTTACTTCATGTACATCTATTGTAAATATTCAAGTATCAGACCAGTGCAGGAACATAGACACTTAGCACTCCCTACTTTGGGACGCATTCATACTAGAATTTCAATAAACAAAAAGTGTTTTCCATTTTTTCCTTGCAAGATCATGGAAAAGAGCCTCCCGGAAGCAATGTCAAGGCACATGCAAGACAAAGGGGTGATCCAAGACAGACAACATGGCTTCACCAAGGGTAAATTGTGCCTGAACACTCTGGCGCCCTTCTATGATGGAGTGACTGCATCAGTTGACAAGACCGATCAATGTCATCTACCTGGACTTCTGCAAGGCCTTTGACACTGTCCCACATGACATCCTGGTCTCCAAATTGGAGAGATACGGACTTGATGGGTGGACCATTCAGTGGACAAGGAATTGGCTTGAAGGTCACACCCAGAGAGTGGAGGCCAGTGACATAGACAGTGGGATCGAGTGCACCCTCAGCCAGTTTGCACAGTTTGCAGATGACACCAAGCTGAGTGGTACAGTTGATACAATAGAAGGAAGGGATGCCATCCAAAGGGACCTGGACAAGCTTGAGAAGTGGGCCCACATGATCCTTATGAGGTTCAACAAGTCCAAGTGCAAGGTGCTGCACCTGGACCGGGGCAATCTGAGACATGAGTACAGACTGGGAGAAGAACTCATTGAGAGCAGCCCTGCAGAGAAGGACTTGAGGGTTCTGGTGGATGGAAAGCTTGACATGAGAGAGCAGTGGGCGCTTGCAACCCGGAAGGCCAACTGCATCTTGGGCTGCATCAATAGAGGAGTGGCCAGCAGGTCAAGGGAGATGATTGTCCCCCTCTACTCTGCCCTTGTGAGGCCCCACTTGGAGTACTGCGTCCAGGTCGGGATCCTGGACAAGAATGATGTGGATCTGTTAGAGCGGGTCCAGAGGAGGGCCACAAAGATGAGCAAGGGGCTGGAGCACTTCTCCTATGAAGAAAAGCTGAGAGAGCTGGGGCTGTTCAGCCTAAAGAAGAGAAGTCTCCAGGGTGACCTCATTGTGACCTTTCAGTACTTAAAGGGGACTTTTAAAAAAGATGGAGAGTGACTCTGCTCAATCAGATAATGACAGGATGAGGGGGAATGGTCTTAAACTAAAAGAGGAGAGATTTAGATTAGAGGTTAGGAGGAAATTCTTCACTCAGAGGGTGGTGAGACAATGGAACAGGTTGCCCAGAGGGGTTGTGGTTGCCCTATCCCTGGAGGTGTTCAAGACCAGGTTAGATGAGGCCCTGGGCAACCTGATCTAGTGGGTGGCATCCCTGCCTATGGCAGGGGGGTTGGAAGTAGGTGATCTTTAAGTTCCCTTCCAACCCAAGCCATTCTATGATTCTATGATTTTCGGTCTTTAGAAAGGACCCATTTTCTTTTCAAGGGAAAGATTTCTCATAACTGCTTTTCCTTTCTGAAGATGATACCAAGTTTGCATTCCCTAATGCTACATCATACTTCATTGGAATACAAATATATGTATAAACCTGTTACTATTAAATTAAAATACCCTGAAAGCCAGGTGAAGTTGTTACCTGTCATTTGGAGGTGATAACATTGTATCTAAGAGCTCATGTTCCAAACTATGGATCTCTAACATATTTTGTTCTTAGGTTGTGAACTTTGCCCAAACTGAGTGAAACTGTAACTACTGATGATTTGTAGATAGCCCACATGATAGCAATTTGATCAGTGATCGCCAGGGAACAGATACCCTTGCTGGGAAATGACAGCTTTTGGCAGACTGAACAGACATACAGGGTTATTCTCCCATCGACCTAATTAAAAAGTGTTTGATTCTTTCTAAGAGAGGAGGGAAAATGCAGAAAGAAAAAGAAAAAAAATGTTTTTTGTTTGTTTGTTTTCCCATTTGAAGACACACAGGCCTTGTTTTGGGTCCAAAAATCAGGCTACTGTAAGATCGTAACTCACTGCATTCACAAAGAATTCCATCTGCGTGTTGCAGGACGCAAAGTGTCTTTGCAGATGCTTGCCTTGCTCATTCAGTTACACTAGAGCCTGTTGTGGTTTAATCCAGCAGGCAGCTAAGCACCACATAGACATTTGTTCCCCACCACAACAGTGGGATGGAGGAGAGAATCAGGGGGGAGGAAGTAAAAGCTCATTGCTTGGGATAAAGATAGTTTAAAAGGACAGAAAATGAAGGGAAATGATAATAATAATGATAATAATAAGTATAGAATGTACAAAGCAAATGATGCACAATGCAATTGCTCACCACCTGCAGACTGATGCCCAGCCCATCAATGATCAGAGGTCCCCCCCACACTCTAGCCAGCCGCTCCATATGTATTGTTCAGTATGACGTAATATGGTATGGAATATCCCTTTGGCCAGTTTGCATCAACTGTCCTGGTTCTGTCCCTTCCCAGCTTCTCGTGCACCCCTAACCTGCATGCTTGGGCATCGAGCCTACGTGAGGGAGCCTCCAGGCACCGGCAGCCCTCGTGAGGGAGGTTGACGAGGCGTAGGCGGAGCCAGCAGCGTCAGCGACAGCGTCAGCGGCGGGCCTTTTAAATCGGGCACCACCGCCATTTCAGAGCCACTTGCCGAGGCGACCGGCTCCGGGGCAGACGCGTGCTGCAGCGAAGCGCGGGATCGGGACAGGCAGGGCTATTTTTCGGGCATCGAGCCTACGTGAGGGAGCCGCCAGGCACCGGCAGCCCTCGTGAGGGAGGCTGACGAAGCGTAGGCGGAGCCAGCAGCGTCAGCGACAGCTCCTCCTCCCGGCCGTTCAAAGGCAGCCCTTAGGGAGCGCGAGCGACCAGGAGCGAGGCGAACAGGGCCGGCAAACAGGGAGTGAAGCGGGGGGAGTGACGCGGCAGTTAGCGAGGCAGTTAGTGCGGGCAGGAAGGGCGGGGACCCATCGTCGCTCTGTTGCAGCTGCCTCTCCCTTCGGTGCTTGTAACCTGCTTGCGTAGAACCTGACCATGGTATCAACCAGGCAGAAAACCGTGGCCTCCGCATCTCGTGCGGCATCTCCAGCCACGGTCACCACGGTGGCTACTCAGACGGAGGGCTCCGGGAAACACGCAGCCGTCCAGGTCCTGGGCTGCAGAGTGTGCCCCAGCCTTCTGTCGGTCTCCGACAGCAGTGGTGGGTATGCCTGTGGGAGGTGTGCCCAGGTTGAAGAACTGCTCAGCCAGGTAGCGGTGCTCCGGGAGGAGGTGAACAGGCTCAGGAGCATCAGGGAATCGGAGATGGAAATTGACTGGTGGAGGTGCACTCTACCCTCTCTGAGGCAGGCTCACGAGCCTGCCACAGCACAGGCGTCTCCTGTTATGCAGAAGACAGAGGTTCCCTCCTCCTGCCAGGCAGCGGGAGGAGACCTAGATCAAGGAGGGGAATGGAGGCAGGTGCCTATTCGGGGTGGTAGGCGAGCCCTCTCTCTGCCCACCTCACCTTCTCATCTACCCTTAAATAATCGATATGAAGGACTAGAACAAGACAATCTGAATGACAAAGTAGATAAAAACCCGTCCCAGTTGGAGGGGGCGCCTAAGACAAGGCGACCTACACATCGCATTGCCACATCATCCTTCAAAAAAGAAAGAAGGGCTATTGTTATGGGGGGCTCCCTTCTGAAAGGGACAGAGGGACCAATATGCCGACCGGACCCAACCCGCAGAGAAGTCTGTTGCCTCCCTGGGGCTCGGGTGAGAGACTTCGCCAAGAAAGTCAAGCGCCTGGTACGGCCCACTGACTACTACCCGCTACTGGTCTTTCAGGCTGGTAGCGATGAAGTAGCAACGAGAAGTCCGAAGGCGATCAAAAGAGACTTTAGGGACTTGGGG
The DNA here is from genome assembly GCF_040182565.1 of Anser cygnoides. NCBI lineage: Eukaryota > Metazoa > Chordata > Aves > Anseriformes > Anatidae > Anser > Anser cygnoides. The sequence continues at coordinate 542,007 of NW_027103069.1, read as the reverse complement.
CGACTACTTAGAGGATCAGGGGCGCAGGTTGTGTTTGCCTCTGTCCTTCCGATAGGGGGGATCGAAGCTGAAAGGCGTGCTGTTCACATAAACTCGTGGCTTCGAGACTGGTGTGACCGGCAGAACTTTGGGTTCTTTGATCACGGGAAGGTCTATGCTACACAGGGCCTGATGGCACCGGATGGGATGTGCCTCTCTCAGAGAGGGGTAAGGATCTTTGGTCAGGAGTTGGCAGGGCTGATAGATAGGGCTTTAAACTAGAGTCGAAGGGGGAAGGGGCTAAAACCAGGCACACCGGTGAAGACCTAAGGGAAGGTATGCTAGAATCAGAGGGGCTGTGTGCCAGTGAGGTCCTTCGGGCAGATCCACAAGGTGCTGAGTGTAAGGAGACGCACCTGAAGTGCTTCTACACGAACGCACGCAGTATGAGGAATAAAATGGATGAGCTAGAAGTCCTGGCCCAGTCCCGCAACTACAACATCATTGGCATAAGCGAAACCTGGTGGGATGAGTCCTGTGACTGGGGTGTTGCGATAGATGGTTACAGGCTCTTCAGGAGGGACAGGCAGGGTAGGCGAGGTGGTGGGGTGGCGATGTATGTGAAGCAGGGGCTGGACTGTGTGGAACTTCAGGTCAGCGATGGCAAAGTTGAGAGCATCTGGGTAAGGATCAAGGGACGAACGAATAAAGGGGATGTCGTTGTGGGAGTCTATTACAGATCGCCTGGCCAGGACGATAGCGCCGATAAATTATTCTTTACAGAACTAAGAGAGGCCTCGAGATTAACTCCCCTTGTCCTTATGGGGGACTTCAACTTGCCAGACGTTAACTGGGAGTGCCACACGGCTGACACGAGCAAGTCCAGGAGGTTCATGAAGCACCTAGATGATAACTTCTTGGTGCAGGTGCTAACGGAGCCAACTAGGAAAGGTGCCCTCCTAGACCTGTTGCTAGAAAACAGAGAGGGTCTGGTGGGAGATGTGGTGATTGGTGGCCGCCTTGGTCATAGCGACCATGAAGTGGTTGAGTTCAAAATTTACGGTGACAGAAGGAAAAGTGCCACCAAAACCTCATCCCTAGATATGGGGAAAGCGGACTTCAGGCTGCTCAGGGAACTAGTCAGCAAGGTCCCCTGGGAAACTGCTCTTGAAGGCCTCGATGTCCACCAGTGCTGGTCATTCTTTAAGCGATGCCTCCTAGAAGCACAAGATCAGGCAATTCCTAAATATCGCAAGTCAGGCAGGCGGGGCAGGAGGCCGGCGTGGCTGACCAGGAACATTCTAATGGAGATTAGGTGGAAACAGAGAGTGTTTCGCTACTGGAAGGAGGGCCAGGTGTCATGGAAAGAATACAGGGATGCTGTTCGTGTTTGTAGGGAGAAAATTCGTGTGGCCAAAGCACACCTAGAGTTGAAGCTGGCTGTGTCTGTGAGAGAAAATAAAAAGGGCTTTTTCAGATATGTGAATGGAAAAAGGAGAACTAAAGAATACATAGGGCCGCTCCTTGATAGGGAAGGTCTCCTCACAGACAATGACATAGGCAAAGCAGAGACGCTTAACGTCTTCTTTGCCTCTGTCTTCAATGCCGATGATGGGCTTCGGGACCCAGGGTGCCCTGAGCTGGAGGACCGGGACGGTGGGGATGACAAACTCCCAACCGACCCTGAACGTGTGCGGGATTTGCTACTCCACCTGGATCCCTACAAGTCCATGGGTCCGGATGGGATTCATCCCCGGGTGCTGAAAGAGCTGGCGGACGTCATCGCGGAACCTCTCTCAATTATTTTTCAACGATCCTGGGAATTTGGAGAGGTCCCGGTAGACTGGAAGCTGGCAAATGTTGTGCCGATTTACAAGAAGGGTCAGAAAGAAGACCCTAGCAATTACAGGCCTGTCAGTCTCACGTCAGTGCCTGGTAAAATCATGGAGAAGATGGTTCTCGAACTTATTGAGGCTCACCTGGGGGACAAAGCAGTCATTGGTCCCAGCCAGCATGGGTTTGTGAAGGGTAGGTGCTGCCTAACTAACCTGATTTCCTTTTATGATAAGATCACCCGTATGATGGACCAAGGGAAACCAGCTGATGTGATTTTTTTGGACTTCAGCAAGGCTTTTGACACGGTTTCCCATAGGATCCTACTGGACAAAATGTCCACCATACAGCTAAATAAAAACATCATACGATGGGTGAGCAATTGGCTAACGGGCAGGGCCCAAAGGGTTATGGTAAATGGGGCTGCGTCAGGCTGGCGGGCGGTCACCAGTGGGGTCCCTCAAGGCTCCATTTTAGGGCCGGTACTTTTCAATATTTTTATAAACGATCTGGATGTAGGAATAGAAGGTATTTTGAGCAAGTTTGCTGATGACACCAAACTTGGAGGAGTTGTGGACTCGAATGAGGGTGGAAAGGCCTTGCAGAGGGATCTGGATAGGTTGGAGAGCTGGGCGATCACCAACCGCATGAAGTTCAATAAGAGCAAGTGCCGGGTCCTGCACCTGGGACAGGGCAACCCTGGCTATACGTACAGACTGGGCGATGAGACGCTGGAGAGCAGCCCCGCAGAGAGGGATCTGAGGGTTGTGGTTGACAGCAAGTTGAATATGAGCCAGCAGTGTGCCCTGCCAGCCAGGAGGGCCAACCGTATCCTGGGATGCATCAAGCACGGCATTGCTAGTCAGTCGAGGGAGGTGATTGTCCCACTCTACTCTGCGCTGGTCTGGCCTCACCTCGAGTACTGTGTGCAGTTCTGGGCACCACAGTACAAAAAGGATGTGAAACTGTTGGAGAGTGTCCAGAGGAGGGCTACGAAGATGGTGAAGGGCCTAGAGGGGAAGACGTATGAGGAGCGGCTGAGGTCACTGGGCCTGTTCAGCCTGGAGAAGAGGAGGCTGAGGGGAGACCTCATCACAGTCTACAACTTCCTTGTAAGGGGGTGTCGAGAGGCAGGAGACCTTTTCTCCGTTAACACCGGTGACAGGACCCGCGGGAACGGGGTTAAGCTGAGGCAGGGGAAATTTAGGCTTGACATCAGGAGGGGGTTCTTCACAGAGAGGGTGGTTGCACACTGGAACAGGCTCCCCAGGGAAGTGGTCACTGCACCGAGCCTGTCTGAATTTAAGAAGAGATTGGACTGTGCACTTAGTCACATGGTCTGAACTTTTGGGTAGACCTGTGCGGTGTCAAGAGTTGGACTTGATGATCCTTAAGGGTCCCTTCCAACTCAGGATATTCTATGATTCTATGATTCTATATACTAGCTACTAGGAGGAAAATTAACTCTATCCCATGCATTTTTTTTAATTAAGTTTTGTACCCACCAAAGGTAACATGACTGAGCAGAGGGAGCATCCAGCCAAACCAAAGGATGCCAAGGCAGTATGATGTCCCTTCCCTTCAGAGCCTGGTACCTCCCTAGAGATAATGGGTGCCTCTGGTTACCTGTGAGGCCCTGCCACCCCATCAGAAGTCCAACGAAGCTGTTACACATTACTGCTTCTTGCTGTCTCTCTTCTGAGGAGTCTTATCTCTGTAGGACAGAGCACAGTGCTTCAGAGGCACAGATATGGTAGATGACTTCAGCAGATTTTTGTGATAATAAGCATGCTACCCTGCCTCTAAGTAGTGCTGTTTTCCAAGGATACAGTCTTGCTTCTTTGCTGCTTACTTGCTTCTTCTTGTGCCTTCAAGAGGAGGAGGGAAGTGAGATGCTGCAGGAGAAATTCACGTATCTAGCCCAGCAATAAGCACTCCCTGGCATGCTGACTTGTCCCCCTTACATACATCTTTCCTCTGCAAGTCCTTGTGAGTGAAAGGTGAAAAATCAAATTCTTGCTAATTTTAATAGCTTTAGCAGCATTGCTATGAAAACCTAGCAAGATAGCTTTTATGTCTCTGTTAAAGTGCAGCAAATTATACTGTCTTTAATCCTCTCTCTGGCAAAACTGATTGAATTCAGTGGGATTTTTGTGGGAGCATGACTGGAGTCAGAATTTCAGGTTTTGGTTCTATATTAATTTCTCAGTGAGAAAAAGAAATGGATTTTATAGATTTTCAGTTAACCATTAGGAACACATGAAACTCTCACTTTCTGTAACATAGTGTATTGGGTTTATGTGGCAAAGTTTTGGTAGCCGGGGGGCTGCAGTGGTGGCCTCTGAGAGGAGTCCAGAAGCTGCCTCCATGTTAGGTAAGAGCCAATTCCAGACAGCTCCAAAAGGGACCCACTGCTGGCCAGAGCCAAGCTAATAAGGAGCAGAAATTCCCCTGCAGCCTGTGGAGAGGACTGCGGTGGAGCAGGCTGTCCCCCTGCAGCCCATGTTGTACCAAGGCGGAGCAGATCTCCATGCTGCAGCCCATGGAGGAGCCCATGGTGGAGCAGGTGGATCTGACCTGAAGGAGGCTGCAGCCTATGGAGAGCCCTCACCAGAGCAGACTCCGGGACGGATCTGTAGCCTGTGAAGAGGAGCCCACGCAGGAGCAGGTGATCTGGTGTTGCTGCCGATGGGGGACCCATGTTGGAGCAGTTTGCTGCTGACAGATGGACCTCATGGTACAGACCCATATTGGAGCAGTGCTTGAAGAGTTGCTGTCTGTGGGAAGCCCACATAGTATCAGTTTGGGACTGTACTGAAAGAAGCATTACCCAGCACTTGTAGAAAGGTTTATATAGAACTATCCGTTTTATTTGATCATGTCCCCTTAGATAAGGATGAATCATCCATACTGAGGCATCACTGACTTCAATGTTGTGCATAATGAAATTATGCTAAAACCCTTCCATGGGAAAATAGGGTGATTTTCTTAGTGGTATCACACTAGTCATCAAGAAACTGCACAGATGTCCATCTGGTCTCAGAGAGTTTCATCAGTTTCTGTTCTCTTACTTCTAATACCTAATACCACCTATTAAGAGTTACTGAGGAAATGTGAACTGTGGTGTAGTTCTTAATACACAATTGCATACTTCCCTTTTGTTTATCATCTGTCTTGGGAAGGTGTCAGGGCTCAAGCATCCTGTGGAATCCTATGCTTCTTTTGGATGTGTAAATAGCATAGCATTTTTATGTGGCAAGAGAAAATAAAGGTATAAAAGACACTGCCACTTTTATACTCCCACAAGCAGAACAATGCTCAGCCAATCTCTGAACAATGGCTACCTTAGAAAAACAACCTTCAGTTTTTATTGCTGAGCATGTTATATGGCATGGAATATTCCTTCAGTCAATTCAGGTCAGCTGTCCTGGCTTTATATCCTCCCAACTTCTTGCCTGACGCTTGTCTACTTGCTGACAGTAGACACAGACTGAGAAGGCTTTGATGCTGTACAAGCACTAAGTAATAGCTAAAGTATTAGTGTGCTATCAGCACGGTTTGGGTCACAAATCTAAAACACAACAACATTATGGACTGCTATGAAGAAAATTAACTCCATTCCAACCAGAACCAGTACAATCAGGAACTATATCTGAAATTTGCTATGATGAAAAATGAAGACACAATAATGCATTGTAAGGACTGTGGGAATAAACTAAATTTTCAAACTACAGTAAAGAAGCCAATAGCATAAAGGAAAAACAAATTGAGTAAATTCCATTAAATTACCATTTTTCAATTACCAGAGCAAGCCGTGCATGCTAAAGGCAATATCAACTTGTGCACCAAACAAGAACTCAGATCCATATTCATTTCCAGCCCTCTTTCAAATACACCTTTCTATTCTCTTTTCCCACTTTCTTCAGTTGTCACACACACTGAACTGTAATTTTATGTTTTCAGACTATTTTAGTTGAAAATCCTTTCTCTGTTTATAGACCTTAATGACATTCTGGCTTCTTCACTGCTAACTCTGCTTTGATGATTAAAGTTCTAGAGCTCTGGCTAGTAACTTGGGAGCCAAACTAAATGACATAATTTATATCTAAAGTATATTAAAGCTTCAACAAACTAGCTACAGAACACTTAGCTCAGAAACCTGCATAATATATTTGCTTTTTACAGTTAAAATACATTTCCAAAAGCTCTTTCATTAGAATTATTTGTATCCAGTATCAGAACTGTCTTTTCGCAGCTATCCTCATGAAACTGCAATATACAAAAAATGCTTTTTTTGTGCTTTGTGTTTTTGTTTTAGAGCCAGATTACTAACATAATCTTGGAAGAAACCTCAGTTGCTCTTTCTGAAAAGGGATATTTAAATTCATTTTTGTTCTGGTTTCAGCTGGGATAGAGTTAATTTTCTTCCTAGTAACTGGTATGATGCTGTGTTTTGGATTTAGGATGAAAATAATGATAAAGCACAGACGTTTAAGTTATTGCTGAGCAGTGCTTATACTAAGTCAAGGACTATTTGGCTTCTAATACCCTCCTGCCAGTGAGGAGGCTGGGGGTGCCCAAGAAGCTGGGAGGGGACAGAACCAGAACAGGTGACCCAAACTGGCCAAAGGGATATTCCATACCATACGATGTCATGCTGAACAGTAAAACTAGGCAGGGAGTTTCTTGGGGACTGGCTGGGTATTGGTCACCTGCTGATGAGCAATTGCATTGTGCATCACTTGTTTTGTATATTACTTTGTTTCCCTTTTTCTTTCCTATTAAACTGTCTTTATCTTAACCCACAAGTTTTACTTTTTTCCCGAATCTGTCCCCTGTCCCACTGGGAGGGAGGGGAGTGCATGAACAGCTGTGTGGTGCTTAGCTATCTGCTGGGTTAAACCACAACAATTTTACATTTAAAATACTAACAAAATTATAAAGCAACCTATGGAAGCAGGTTTCAGTTCTTGTTATATGCTAATGAAGAAAATGCATAGAAATACCAAGCAATTTCTCAAGATACAAATACACAATACATGCTGTTTATGTTTATCTGCCTTTAAGATAAATAAATGCTTTACTTTCACAGAAATATTGCTGTTATAATTCATGTTTATTAGAAAATGAACTTGTTTGCATTTTTACAAATTGTATTATTAAATTCAAGAATATTTTAAGTCTCTATGTTACTTTTTATTCTGTTTACTTCCTAATTTCTTGGGTAGTGTAAATGACTAGATTCGCTTTTGTTTCCACTCTGTTTCATTTTTTGATTGTTCTTCCTAGAAAAGAACTCCTTACTCTGTTCAGGCTGCAAATCCTATTTCAAAGTATTGCAATGCCAAGTAATTCCACCTCTCCAAAAAACTATCCAGTACATCACACTTTCAACATGTTCTTCTATTTTGTAAAGCATTTATATGAAGATAATTATTTTTATTATTTGAATGTTTTCTTTAAAATAATTGTATCTGATAGCTTAATAGATATTACAATTTACTTTTAATAGCAAGTCATATTGAAAGCTTCTTGTAGAAAATAAATAGACCTTTACATCAGCCCTATTTCTCTTAGAAGGTGAAGATCCACCATTTTTATTTCAAAAGCACATTTTACACATGATAAAAAAGCATACATGTAAAAAAATGCTATGTTACATCACAACTGTGCCAAATATATGAAAAATTAGAAATTCCCAATGGGCATTGTCACAGGACTTGGAGTGGCCGCAGGGTATGTCACTAGCTTGATAGTAGCATTGATTGCAGCTCGATAGGCACAAGCCAGACCCCAGCACGCTACAGTCATTTGTGTCACTTTGGAACTGCCAGAGTCATGACACCTTTTTTTCAAGCATTCTGCCAGCTTTTTAGGATTTTGCAGTTGTTCAGGGGTGAATGTCCAAAACACTGGAGGTGCCCACTGCTCTAGAAACCTGCCCATATCCTCCCACACTCCCTGCCACTCGCAACTATCCTGCCTCAAGACAGATCTCCGGATGAGATTCCTAAGTAGTTGTTTAACCCTCAACAAAACCTGAAGCGCATTCAGGAGACATAACAACAAGAGCAGGCTGGTCTGAGTATCCCAAGGATATTCAACATCTCGGAGAACCACCGTAACTAGCTCGGGGGATAAGAGGGTGGTGAAGGAGAAAGGGAGAGTGAACAGGTAGGAAAAAATATCTTCCCCTGTCCCCTCCACAGATTGGCTCCCTGACGAAAAAAGGCAATAGATGGAATTGCTATTAGTTTCTGAGATATGGTTTCCAAAGTATAGAGTCGACGACAGTGCTGAGTACAAATACCAGGTTAGAGTCATGACCAGCAATTTCATCATATCATAAGCCATTGTTACACCGCACAGTACCATAACAATCTTAAACCAGGGCCCGGAAAGGATAAACAGTGCAACAGGGAGCACATACAGAAAGTAACGCGCTATAAAACTCAATTTGGAAAACAGGCACAGCAGACTTGAGATTAAGGCAATCAACACTGTGACTAGCAACTATTAAGCAGGTCCAATACTTATACCAATTTTAGTTTAACACACTCTGGTCAAATCTGTCGATATCTCAACCCTTCGTGCCCCACGTTGGGCGCCAAAAGGACTGTTGTGGTTTAACCCGGATGGCAGCTAAACACCACACAGCCGATCGCTCACCCTCCCCCCTCCCTCTCTGGGATGGGGGAGAGAAACGGGAAAGTGAAGCCTGTGAATTGAGATAAAGACAGTTTATTAAGACAGGAAAATAATAATAATAATAATAATAATAATAATAGTGATAATAGTACTACTAATAGTAATGTGTACGAAACAAGTGATTCACAATGCAATTGCTCACCACCCGCTTGACCGATGCCCTGCCAATACCCAAGCAGCCGGCCCCCCCACCCCAGCTAGCCACCCCTATATATTGTTTAGCATGACGTCAGATGGTATGGAATACCCCTTTGGCCAGTTTGGGTCAGCTGTCCTGGGTCTGTCCCCTCCCAGCTCCTGCTGCACCCCCAGCCTGCTCGCTGGCAGGACAGAGCGAGAAGCTGAAAAGTCCTTGGCTTGGTGTAAGCACTGCTCTGCAACAATTAAAACATCAGTATGTTATCAGTGCTCTTCTCATCCTAATTCAAAACATAGCACCCTACCAGCTACCAGGAGGAAAATTAACTCTATCCTAACTGAAACCAGGACAGGCATACAATGCATATTTGGTAAAATTCTCAGAGACGTGCTGTTCTCCCAGAAGAGAAAACTGACCGAACATTTCACATACAAGAAAAGGAACACATAATGCAATACCTACCTCTTCTGAATTCTAAATACAGCAATCAAATAAATGGGAAAATATAACATTCCCAAGCAAAAAGCACTGAAGTGCAAAACTTAGGCATAAACTATGACATAAATGTTTCAAAATTCTTTACTTGAGTGCTCTGTTTCATTACATCTGTCAAGAAACCCAGTAGGTCCAGCCCAACAATCAAAAAGTCCCAAAGCCAAACACACTTCCTTATCACAACATTGACGTTTCCTCAAAATTGTCTGGAAAATCAACATAGCTTGTTTAAGTATTAAACTCGCCAACTTTTCCTACTTAATATTCTTAGTAGATGAATCATGCCCTGAAATCTATAATTTTCTGTTTTATGGCCAACAGTTCAATATGTAGTCACTTAATCTGAATACACACGTGCTTGATTGAATGTACATGTTAAACACATATTTAATTTAAATTAAATACAAAGCGTATCCCACAAAGAGTGATGTGGTGTTTTTAGGAGTTTATTAAATAGGGTAGCCATTCAAGATGCTATAAAATTATAAACAAGAATTTGAGTAAGTAAATAAAGCAACAATACTCACATTTATGACAACTGATAGCATGTGAAGCACTCTAAGGTTCGCATATACAACACATTAATAATGAAATACAAGATAAGCAATTTACAGAGTGAAATACACAATGATAATGAATTATAAAGTTTTATAATTATAAAACTTTATTGGCCTGTGAAAAATAAATTAATCAAGTATATTTCTTTGTAAGTATAGATTGTCCAAACTGTTATGGTGGTATTTAGAAATGAAAACAATGATTGTCAATTATTTACAAGAAATGTAAAAGAATTTCAACATGGAGAATTAGAGGAGAGAGAGCTAAGATTCACAGCTTGCTGATGGATTTAAGCAAATATCTTTATTTAGTGTGTTATAATGCATATTTTTGCTGTCTTTTGGAATATTCAGCATGTGAAAAAATAGACTTTAATACAGAGTTTTTAAGTTCTAGACTTTGATAGCAACAGAATGAGTGTCTTCCTATTTTAAAGTTGAACCTGAAGTTGAGAAACAGCCAAAGAACACAGAGCTCTGAATGGCAGAGAAATGCATTTCAAATGTATTTTCTGAAACCTCTGGTCTCAGGTTTGCTCAGTGGCATGGCAACTCATTTTTGTTCTCACACTAGTAAATTCAGTAATATGAATGGAATAGCCACGTTAAAAAAATATTGAGGAAAAAAACAGGATTTATTTTCCTGTTTTGTGGACATGCCCATGGAGTGAGTCCTACACTGACTATATCAAGGACAAAATCAAAACCAGCACAAGAAGACCATGACTTAATCCACTACTTTCTTGAAGGTCAGGCAATTTTCTTAAATCTTAGATGGTAGTTCTTGTCATTCCAGCCAAGGAAGAAGTAAGAGTTAAAATGTGCATGTGAGTAGGGGAGTCTTTTAAAATTGAGCCACAATTTCAGAATAAAATTGATCTCAGTAACACTGCTGTGAGTTGCTGACTCTGCGACAGTGTACTCCCCCCACCCCTCCAACCTGACCTTTCACCCATAACCCTGCTCAAATGATAACCATCAGTGGCAATCATGATGGCTGCATGTGGCTCAGATTGGATTCTGGGGAGGCAGATAACAGCACAATAGCCAAGGGCAAATTGAGCATGCACCAACTATAGTGGCTATTATGCAAATATGACTATGAGTCAATCATCTTACCCCATAAATAGGGGACAGCCCAGAGCCTGTTGAGCTCTCCTGCATGTCAATGGGCTGCATATCAGGATATTCCTTTGAGTAGGGACGCTTCTCAAGGTTACTCTTTCAGGTTGAGAGATTCCTTACCTTCAACAGAATCTTGGTAGGTGACTAATAACTTTAAATTTAAATTGCATTTTGGATTGATTGTGTGCATAATCCTTTAGACATAAACTGTTGACCAAGTCTGGGTCTAAGTTTGGATCTAGCTGCACCGAGACTCCTCTCAAAAGTAGTCTGGAAAACAAGGGGGTCCACTCTGAACCTTGGGACTCAATGGTAGGGTCGCCTGGATGAGTGTGTTTGACCCTGTTCTCTGTGCAGTAAATAACTGAGTGTACCTTGCCATTGAATCTTGTTAAACCGCTGTCTTATTTACTATTAAACTTTGTTAAATCACTATTTTATATCAATAAACATATTTCTGCTTCATTCTAGCAATTGAAGTGCATCATTCGTCCCATGACACTGTAGGGTCTACAGGGGACTGCCCTTTTTTAAATGAAAGCAGTTTGGCTCAGTACTGCTTGTGACTATACTCCAGGCCAGGACACATGCTTATTCACAACACTTACTTCTTGCAGATGCAAAATGATATGTAGAATCACTGAAGTATTCTATCAGCTGTTACTAAATTTAGAAGGAAACTGCATGTCCATATCAAAGAAATATATACCCTAATGTGGACTCTGTCAATCAATCTCTTTTGATGAATGACTAACTTCCAATTACTGAATCGATTTCTATTTTCATATCAGATTGTATTTATATGCACAAAAGCAAAACAGAACAAATGGAAGACAACTTGGAGAAAAGGAGACTGAGGGGTGACCTCATTGCTCGCTACAACTTCCTGAGGAGGGGAAGTGGAAAGGGAGGTGCTTATCTTTTCTCCCCGGTATCTAGTGCCAGGACATGTTGGAATGGCTCAAATTTGCATCATATAATACTGTATTTATAGTTCTCAGTATTTCCAACCATCCATGAATTCTTGCTGCAGAGATCAAATGATTTAACCTGATAAAATGTGAACCTAAATTATACTTTGGAATACCTTATGCTACCACATAACCATAGCAAAGCGTTTCAAAAAGGTATTCAGAGACCCTGCATATTTATACCCTTTGGGGAAGAGAGCTTACAGCGCATCAGGAAAAAGGATGTTGAAATCCCTCAAGAACAGAAAGGGGGAAAGACATAACAAGGGAAATTTTGAAACAAGAGAAGAAGACAGAGGACTGTGAGAAACAAGAAGAAAGGAAGGGAAAAAGCTTCAGGTAAGCTTTTAGGGTATATTTTTTTAATGAACCTGAACAAAACATTCAGCTGCCCAATCCATGAACAATTTTCTAATTATTGGAAATCTTAAATATACAACAGGAAAAGGAGGGCTGGATTAAAAAGGTATCAGAAAGAAAGCATTTCTTTATTTGTCTGATAAGGGCCTTCAACTTTACAAAACATTTGAAAGTTAATCTACCTGCCAAACTGCTCAATAGCTTGTCTCAGTTCTTCTCTGAATATATTAAAGCTCAATATAAAGTAAATTCTAGCAAAACATTAGAAATATGCATTTATTTTAGTTTCATGTCTGGCAAACTTAAGAAAAAAACACTTGCTTTAAAAATTTCATAAATTTTTATTGCTCAGTGAAACAACATAAAAGCTTTTTAGTATAAAATCCAGGATTCTCAGCAACTTTTACCATGTTAATGGCTCCTGTGTGATTCTTAGGTTGTGTCTCACTTTTTTAAAAAGAGGTAAGGAATTCTTAATTAATTGAACCCTTTATAAACCAACACCATTTGGGCAGATCAGAATCTCCATAGTTTCAAGCAATGTAATTTACAATCAATCTGAAAAACAGGAGCTAGTATGTACTGTAATCTCCATGTCAAAGTTTAGCTCCCTTAGCTTTAAGAGGCTCAGTCAACATACCGAAAAGAAAATATTTTAGCAATGCACGGTCCCTTTCTATCAAGCATTAAACATCTGCATTAAGACATAATTAGAAACAAATCACATGCATTAATCCATGAGGTTCTGTGAATATCTGCATCAATTAAAAGTGCACTGAGTGGCTAATATAAAAGATATAGTATGAAAATATAAGAAGGATATTAAATAATATATATATAACCATAGAGTCATTTAGGTTGGAAAAGAGCTCTAATATCATCTAATCCAACCGTTACAGAATCACAGAATCATTCACGTTGGAAGAGACCTCCAAGATCACCGAGTCCAACCTCTGACCTAACACTAACAAGTCCTCCACTAAACCATATCACTAAGCTCTACATCTTTACATCTAAACGTCTCTTAAAGACCTCCAGGGATGGTGACTCAACCACTTCCCTGGGCAGCCTATTCCAATGCCTAACAGCCCGTTCGGTAAAGAAGTTCTTCCTAATATCCAACCTAAACCTCCCCTGGCAAAACTTTAGCCCATTTCCCCTCGTCCTGTGACCAGGCACGTGGGAGAATAGACCAACCCCCACCTCGCTACAGCCTCCTTTAAGGTACCTGTAGAGAACAATAAGGTCGCCCCTGAGCCTCCTCTTCTCCAGACTGAACAATCCCAGCTCCCTCAGCTGCTCCTCAGAAGACTTGTTCTCCAGACCCCTCACCAGCTTCGTTGCCCTTCTCTGGACTCTCTCGAGCACCTCGATGTCCTTCTTGTAGCAAGGGGCCCAAAACTGAACACAATACTCGAGGTGTGGCCTCACCAGAGCCGAGTACAGGGGGACAATCACTTCCCTGGACCTGCTGGCCACGCTGCTTCTTATAAAAGTCAGGATGTTGTTGGCCTTCTTGGCCACCTGAGCACACTGCTGGCTCATATTCAGCCGACTATCAACCAGTACTCCCAGGTCCTTGTCTGCCAGGCAGCTTTCCAACCACTCATCTCCCAGCCTGTAGCGCTGCTTGGGGTTGTTACGCCCCAGGTGCAGGACCCGGCACTTGGCCTTGTTGAACTTCATGCAGTTGACCTCAGCCCATCGGTCCAGCCTACCCAGATCCTCCTGCAGAGCCTTCCTACCCTCGAGCAGATCGACACACGCACCTAACTTGGTGTCGTCTGCAAACTTACTGAGGGTGCACTCAATCCCCTCATCCAGACCATCGATAAAGATATTGAAGAGGACTGGCCCCAGTACTGAACCCTGGGGGACTCCACTAGTGACCGGCCTCCAACTGGATTTGACTCCATTCACCATGACTCTTTGGGCCCAACTACCCAGCCAGATTTTAACCCAACGAAGCGTACGCCAGTCCAAGCCACGAGCAGCCAGTTTCTTGAGGAGAATGTTGTTGAAAATGGTGTCAAAAGCCTTACTGAAGTCAAGGTAGACCACATCCACAGCCTTTCCCTCATCCACTAAGCGTGTCACTTTGTCATAGAAGGAGATCGGGTTCGTCAAGCAGGACCTGTCCTTCATAAACCCATGCTGACTGGGCCTGATCGCCTGGTTGCCCTGTAAGTGCCGCGTGATGACACTCAAGATAATCTGCTCCATGAGCTTCCCTGGCACTGACGTCAAACTAACAGGCCTATAGTTCCCCGGGTCTACCCTCTGGCCCTTCTTGTAGATGGGCGTCACATTTGCTAGCCACCAGTCGACTGGGACCTCCCCTGATAGCCAGGACTGCCGATAAATGATGGAAAGCGGCTTGGCCAGCTCCTCCACCAGTTCTCTCAGTACCCTCAGCTGGATCCCATCCGGCCCCATCGACTTGCATACATCCAAGTGCTGTAGCAGGTCGCCAACCATTTCCTCGTGGATAGTAAGGGCCACATCCTGCTCCCCATCCCCTTCCACCAGCTCAGGGTACTGGGTATCCAGAGAACAACCGGTTTTGACGCTAAAGACTGAGGCAAAGAAGGCATTAAGCACCTCAGCCTTTTCCTCATCTTTTGTGACTAAGTTTCCCCCTGCATCCAGTAAAGGATGGAGATTCTCCTTAGTCCTCCTTTTCATGTTAATGTATTGATAAAAACATTTTTTGTTATCTTTAACGGCAGTAGCCAGATTGAGCTCCAGATGACCTTTGGCCTTTCTAATTTTGTCCCTGCACATCCTTACAACATCCTTATAATCCTCCTGAGTGGCCTGCTCTCTTTTCCAAAGATCATAAACCCTATTTTTTTCCTAAGCACTGCGAAGTCTACGACTAAACCGTGTCCCGAAGCACCACATGTACATGGCTTTTAAATACCTCCAGGGATGGGGACTCCATCACCTCCCTGGGCAGCTTCACAACCCTTTCAGTGAAGACATTTTCCCTAATATCCAACCTAAACCTTCCCTGGCGCAACCTAAGGTCATTTCCTCTTGTCCTATCACTTGTTACTTGGGAGAAGAGACCGACCCCCACCCCACTATAACCTCCTTTGAGGTAGTTGTAGAGAGCAATAAGGTCTCCCCTGAGCCTTCTCTCCATATGCTCCATAACCTTCCCCAGCACCGAGGTCAGACTGACAGGCCTATAGTTCCCCAGGTCCTCCTTCCTGTCCTTCTTGTAGATGGGCGTCTCATTTGCTAACCTCCAGTCAACGGGGACCTCCCCTGATATCCAGGATTGCTGATAAATGGTGGAAAGTGTGTGCCCTGTCAGCAAGGAGAGCCAGCCGTATCCTGGGGTGCATCAAGCACGGTGTTGCTGGTCGGTCGAGGGAAGTGAAGCACTCTAATCTTTGCTGGTGCAGCCTCACCTCGAGTACTGCGTGCAGTTTTGGGCTCCGCATTATAAGAAATACATAAAAAAAAAATGTCCAAAGGAGGGCAACAAAGATGGTGAAGGGTCTAGAGGGGAAGACATATGACGAGCAGCTGAAGTCACTTGGATTGTTCAGCCTAGAGAAGAGGAGACCTCATCACAGCCTACAGCTTCTTCACGGGGGGGAGCAGAGGGACAGGTGCTGATGCCTTCTCTCGTGATCAGCGATAGGACCTGAGGAAATGGCATGGAGATGTGTCAGGGGAAGTTCAGGTTGGATATTAGGAAAAGGTTCTTCATTGAGAGGGTGGTCATGCACTGGAACAGACTCCCCAGGGAAGTGGTCATGGCACCAAGCTTTCTGGAGTTCAAGAAGCATTTGGACAACACTCTCAGACATATGGTTTGATTTTTGGGTGGTCCTGTGTGGAGCCAGCAGTTGGATTTGATGATCTTTGTGGGTTCCTTCCAACTCGGGATATTCTATGATTCTATGACTCTATGAAAGTGGCTTGATGAGAACTTCTGCCAGCTCCCTCAGTACCCTTAGATGGATCCCATCTGGTCCAATAGAGTTGTGTGCAACTAGGTGGTGTAGCAGGTTGCTAACCATTTCCTCGTGGATTATGAGAGTTCTTCATTTTGCTTTCCATCCCTATCTAGCAGCTCAAAGGGGTGATTACACGGAGAAAAGAGTGAGGCAAAGAAGGCATTAAATACCTCAGCCTGTTCCTCATCTCTTGCTGCTCTGTTTCCCCCCACATCCAATAAAGGATGGATATTCTCATTAGTCCTCCTTTTGTTGCTGATGTATTTATAAATGTATTTATTTGTTAATTATTTTATTGTCTTTAACAGCAGTAGCCAGATTAATTTCCAGCGGGGCTTTGGCCCTTCTAGTTTTCTCCCTGCAAAGCCTCACAACATCATCTTTGTAGTCCTCTAGAGCAGCCTTCTTCCAAACATCATAAACTCTTTTTTTTCCTGAGTTCTAGTCACAGGTCTCTGTTCAGTCAGGCTGGTCTTCTTTCTCACTGTTTCATCTTTCAGCACATGGGGATAGTCTGCTCCTGCACCTCTAAGATTTCCTTCTTGAAAAGTGTCCAGCCTTCCTGTACTCCTTCACCCTTCAGGACTGCTTCCCAAGAGACTCCACCAACCAGTCTCCTAAACAGGCCAAAGTCTGCCCTCTGGAAGTCCAAGGTGGCAGTTCTGCTATCCCCCCTCCTTAGTTTTCCAAGAATTGAAAACTCTATTATTTCATGATTGCTATGCAAAAGACAGCCTCCAACCTTCACATCACCCACAATGCCTTCTCTGTTCACAAGCAAACGGTCCAGCAGGGCACCTTCCCTAGCTGGCTCACTCACCAACTGTGTCAGAAAGTTATCTTCCACACACTATAGAAACCTCCTAGACTGTATCCTCTCTGCTGTTGTATTTCCAGCAGACATCTGGGAAGCTGAAGTCCCCCATGAGAACAAGGGCTGGTGATTGTGAGACTTGTTCCAGCTGCTTACAGAGATTTCATCTGCATCTTCATCCTGGATGAGTAGTCTATAACAGACTCCCACCATGACATCTGCCTTGTTGTGGTAGTTTTACTCGGGTGGACGGCCAAGCTCCACCACAACCGCTCTCTCACCCCCCCCCCTCCTGAAAGAGACACGGGGAGAAAATACGACGAAAAGGGCTCAAGGGTTAGAGGATTATCATCATGGTTTTGGTAGTATTTAAAGCTCCTGCAAGTTTTCTACCTTCCCTTCAAATTTGCTAGGCAATTCAGACCCTCTCTTTGGATTTTTGTTTTCTTAAAATTGAGAGATTGCATACAGTCTGGAGACAAGTCAAAGGATATATGTTTATGTGTGTGTTGATGTTGTACATCAGCTTTTTCCCCTTTCTTAAATATGCTCTCACAAAGGTGCAAACAACATTGCTCACTGGCTCGGCTCTGGCCTGTGGCAGTTCCCTTTTGGAGCTGGCTGGAACTGGCTCTTATGTAACATGGGCCAGCTTCTAGACTCTTCTCACAGAGGCCACCCCTGCAGCCTCCCTGCTACCAAGCCCTTGCCACGTAAACCCAATACAATATATTTACACAAACACAGATCGCAGAATCATAGAATCATAGAATGGCTCAGGCTGGAAGGGACGAGAGCGATCGGCTCCAGGGCAGACGCGTTCTGCAGCGGAGCGGGGGATCGGGACAGGCAGGGCTTTTTTTTTCTGTCATCGAGGCCACTCGAGGGAGCCGCCAGAACCCGGCAGCCCTCGCGAGGGAGGCTGAGGAGGCGTAGGCAGAGCCAGCAGTGCCCCCTCCAGGGCCGTTCAAAAGCAGCCCCTAGGGAGCGCGAGCGACCAGGAGCGCGGCAAACAAGGCGGGCAAACAGGGCGTGGTGCGTCAGAAGGGCGTGGCACAGCAGTTTGCATGGCAGTTCGCGCAGGCAGGGTGAGCAGGGGGAGCAGAGCATTCCCCTCCGCCCATACGAACAACTCCTCTAACGGCTGTTGACCACTAGCTGGGCTGCAATGGTCTACACCAGGCAGACTGCTCTCTCTAGAAATTCTGTAACCACCCAGACTGACTGCCTGCTCAAAAATGCGGCAGTTCAGGACTCTGGATGCAGGGAGTTTCTGAGCCTGTTGCTGCCATCTGAAGGAGGCAGAGAGACTGTGTGTGTGAGGTGCGAGCAGGTGGATGACCTGGTCCGCCGGGTGTCAGAGCTCAGGGAGGAGGTGGAGTGGTTGAGGGCTATCAGGGAGTGTGAGCGGGAGATAGACTGGTGGAGTGACTCCCTGCAGGGCCTGAAGGAGAGGTACTGGGGTAAGACACCCCAAATGGGGGTGGACCCCCTGCCCTGTCGCTGTCGGGCAGAGGGAGGGGACCTAGGAGTTGAGGAGGAATGGAGACAGGTCCTGGCTTGACCTCGCAGGCGACACCCCCCCCCCTACCAGCCCCACCTTCCCAGGTGCCCTTACACAACAGGTTTGAAGCCCTGGAGCTTGAGAGACCGGTGGGTGAAGACGAGGTAGAAAGTCTACCCAGGAGGATACCTAGGGCGAGGAAGCCGACTCCACGCCTCAGGACTGCCTCCACCAAGAAAGATAGAAGGGTAATTGTTGTAGACGACTCCCTTCTCAGGGGAACAGAGGGCCCTATTTGTCGGCCTGACCCTACACATAGGGAAGTCTGCTGCCTCCCTGGGGCCAGGGTCAGGGATGCTACCAGAAAGCTTCCCAACCTTGTCCGCCCCTCTGACTACTATCCGCTTTTGATAGTCCAGGCTGGCAGTGACAATACTGAAGAGAGAAGCCTGAAGGCTATCAAACAGGACTTTAGGGGACTGGGACGGTTAGTGGATGGAGCGGGAGTGCAGGTGGTGTTTTCGTCTATCCCTGCAGTAGCAGGGAGGGGTACAGAGAGGACACGGAAAGCCCACCTGATTAACACGTGGCTCAGAGGGTGGTGCCAACACATGGGTAACAAACAAGAGGAACTGGAAGCCATCGTGCAGCAGGCAGGCTATGACTTGGTTGCCATCACGGAAACGTGGTGGGACCACTCTCATGACTGGAGTGCTGCGATGTCTGGCTATAGGCTCTTCAGAAGGGACAGGCAGCACAGAAGGGGTGGTGGCGTGGCTCTCTATATTAGAGAGTGTTTAGATGTTGTGGAACTTGAGGCTGGGACTGGTAAGGTTGAGTCCCTATGGGTTAGGATCAGCGGGAAGGCCAACAAGGAAAGCATCCTGGTGGGGGTCTGTTATAGACCGCCGAACCAGGATGAGGAGACGGATGAGGAGTTCTACAGGCAGCTGGCAGAAGCCGCGAAATCGTCAGCGCTTGTTCTCGTGGGGGACTTCAACTTCCCAGACATATCCTGGAAGCACAACACAGCCCAGAGAAAGCAGTCTAGGAGGTTCCTGGAGAGCGTGGAAGATAGCTTCCTGACACAGCTGGTCAGTGACCCTTCCAGGGGAGGTGCCCCACTTGACCTTCTGTTCACAAGAAGGTGGGAGATGTGGTGGTCGGGAGCTGTCTTGGGCAGAGTGACCACAAAATGGTAGAATTCTCTATTCTTGGCGAATCCAGGAAGGGGACCAGTAAAACCGCTGTCTTGGACTTCCGGAGGGCTGACTTTGAGCTGTTCAGGACACTGGTTGGCAGAGTCCCTTGGGAGGAGGTTCTGAAGGGCAGAGGAGTCCAGGAAGGCTGGGCACTCCTCAAGAAGGAAATCTTAATGGCTCAGGAGCGGTCTGTTCCCACGTGCCCAAAGACGAGCCAGCGCAGAGGAAGACCGGCCTGGCTGAACGGAGAGCTGTGGCTCAAGCTTAGGAGAAAAAAGAGGGTTTATGAGCTTTGGAAAAGAGGGCGGGCCACTCACGAGGACTATAAGGATGTTGCGAGGCTGTGCAGGGACAAAATTAGAAAGGCCAAAGCTCATCTGGAGCTCAATCTGGCTACTGCCGTTAAAGATAACAAAAAATGTTTTTATAAACACATTAACATGAAAAGGAGGACTAAGGAGAATCTCCATCCTTTACTGGATGCGGGGGGAAACTTAGTCACAAAAGATGAGGAAAAGGCTGAGGTGCTTAATGCCTTCTTTGCCTCAGTCTTTAGCATCAAAACCGGTTGTTCTCTGGATACCCAGTACCCTGAGCTGGTGGAAGGGGATGGGGAGCAGGATGTGGCCCTCACTATCCACGAGGAAATGGTTGGCGACCTGCTACAGCACTTGGATGTATGCAAGTCGATGGGGCAGGATGGGATCCAGCCGAGGGTACTGAGAGAACTGGTGGAGGAGCTGGCCAAGCCGCTTTCCATCATTTATCGGCAGTCCTGGCTATCAGGGGAGGTCCCAGTCGACTGGTGGCTAGCAAATGTGACGCCCATCTACAAGAAGGGCCAGAGGGTAGACCCGGGGAACTATAGGCCTGTTAGTTTGACGTCAGTGCCAGGGAAGCTCATGGAGCAGATTATCTTGAGTGTCATCACGCGGCACTTACAGGGCAACCAGGCGATCAGGCCCAGTCAGCATGGGTTTATGAAGGACAGGTCCTGCTTGACGAACCCGATCTCCTTCTATGACAAGGTGACCCACTTAGTGGATGAGGGAAAGGCTGTGGATGTGGCCTACCTTGACTTCAGTAAGGCTTTTGACACCATTTTCAACAGCATTCTCCTCAAGAAACTGGCTGCTCGTGGCTTGGACTGGCGTACGCTTTGTTGGGTTAAAAACGGGCTGGATGGCCGGGCCCAAAGAGTCATGGTGAATGGAGTCAAATCCAGTTGGAGGCCGGTCACTAGTGGAGTCCCCCAGGGCTCAGTACTGGGGCCAGTCCTCTTCAATATCTTTATCGATGGTCTGGATGAGGGGATTGAGTGCACCCTCAGTAAGTTTGCAGACGACACAAAGTTAGGTGCGTGTGTCGATCTGCTCGAGGGTAGGAAGGCTCTGCAGGAGGATCTGGGTAGGCTGGAGCGATGGGCTGAGGTCAACTGTATGAAGTTCAACAACGCCAAGTGCCGGGTCCTGCACCTGGGGCGTAACAACCCCAAGCAGCACTACAGGCTGGGAGATGAGTGGTTGGAAAGCTGCCTGGCAGAGAAGGACCTGGGAGTACTGGTTGATAGTTGGCTGAATATGAGCCAGCAGTGTGCTCAGGTGGCCAAGAAGGCCAACAACATCCTGGCTTGTATAAGAAGCAGCGTGGCCAGCAGGTCTAGGGAAGTGATTGTCCCCCTGTACTCGGCTCTGGTGAGGCCACACCTCGAGTATTGTGTTCAGTTTTGGGCCCCTTGCTACAAGAAGGACATCGAGGTGCTCGAGAGAGTCCAGAGAAGGGCAAAAAAGGTGGTGAGGGGTCTGGAGAACAAGTCTTACGAGGAGCGGCTGAGGGAGCTGGGGTTGTTTAGCCTGGAGAAGAGGAGGCTCAGGGGAGACCTTATCGCTCTCTATAGTTACCTTAAAGGAGGCTGTAGCGAGGTAGGGGTTGGTCTATTCTCCCACGTGCCTGGTCACAGGACGAGGGGGAATGGGCTAAAGTTGTGCCAGGGGAGGTTTAGGTTGGATATTAGGAAGAACTTCTTTACCGAAAGGGTTGTTAGGCATTGGAATGGACTGCCCAGGGAGGTGGTTGAGTCACCATCCCTGGAGGTCTTTAAGAGACATTTAGATGTAAAGCTTAGTGATATGGTTTAGTGGAGGACTTGTTAGTGTTAGGTCAGAGGTTGGACTGGGTGATCTTGGAGGTCTCTTCCAATGTGAATGATTCTGTGATTCTGTGTGACCTTAAAGATCATCTAACTCCAACCCCCCCTGCCACAGACAGGGATGCCACCTACTAGATCAGTTTGCCCAGGGCCCCATCCAGCCTGGCCTTGAACACCTCCAGGGATGGGGTATCCACAAATTCTCTGAGCAACCTGTTCCAGTGCCTCTCTACCCTTATAGTGAAGAATTTCCTCCTAATATCTGGCCTAAATCTATCCTCTTTTAGTTTAAGACCATTCCCCCTTGTCCTATAAATATCCACCCGAGTAAAGAGTCCTTCTCCATCTTTTTTATAAGACCCCTTTAAGTACTTAAAGGTCGCAATTAGGTCTCCCTGGAGCCTTCTCTTCTCCAGGCTGAAAATCCCCAGATCTCTCAGCCTTCTGTCACAGAAGTGCTCCAGTCCTCTGATCATCTCTGTAGCCCTCCTCTGTGTGAGAAACAAAGTTGTGTTTTTGCAGTAGAATATGTTTTTGCAGTGGAAAATTCCACTAACCTTGCATATTCAAAAGTGATTGCGCAGGCATAACAGTGGCATAACAGTGGGGAGTATGTTAAGCAGATCAGGGGACAGGGCAAGGTTCCACTGTCCCAAAATAAGGAGGGACAGTGCTAAGAAAAACAAGATGAGCAATGCGAAATAAGTAAAAACAAAAATCATGGGCCCTCTAGTCACAAGAGAAGGAAAAATAAGGAAAAGGAGAAATTAATGAACTGGTCAAATAAATTCATACATATATGGTATAGTAATAAGCGTAGAGTAGGTTGTGAACCTGTAGTACTCACCCAATGAGGAAATGGGAGGAATTAAGTGTCAGGTAATAGGGAATATAAGGTTATGATATACTTTTGCTGTGTGCTCCTGCTTGCAGGACGCCCGCCATTGCAATCGCGAATAAAAATGCTACTTCACTGAGATCCTTGCCTGAGCCTGTGTTATTGGTTACAATTTTTTTCTTACAATTTGAGGACTCATCTGGGATCCAGTCGCATTCTGGGGAGACCTGTTACCACTGCAGCAGGAAGGCATGCCCCACTGATTTCAGCGTTCCTGTGCATTGGTGACGGTGGTTCTGCAGAGAGCTGACAAAGGAACCAAGACTGGTGAAGAAGGCAGGATCAGTGAAGAATTAGGGAAGAAGGGAAGGTAGGCACTCCGGTTTTGAGAACTGAGTCAGTAACTCTGTGCACAGACCAAGGTAAGAAATATGGTTTGGATATGCCTTGGTGGTTGGGTAAGACTCTTGTGTGACGTGATTGAGACGTACTTTTGTACGAAGCGAATGTGGAGTCCCAATACACAGTTCCATAGCTCCGTGAGGGGTGTAGCCAGAGACGGACGAAGCGAGAGGTAGAAGGGAGAAAGGAAGAGTCCTGGGAAAGTGTGGTGTACGGTACCCCCTTGCATGGTAAAGTGCTTGGCAGTACACCAGGGAATCTGGTTAACCCATAGGTGTACAGTACCCAGTGCACGGTGAAGTGCTCAGCAGTACACCCCCGTTTACTAGAACTGGAACGTTAGTGTGTGGTACCCTGCAGGAAAAAAAAATCTGTAGCAACATGCTGACAAGGGCTAGGAAAAATGGGAAATAAGGGTTTCAGGGGACAGGGAGATATCCCTGGGGCAGGGCCTACCAACAGTCCTTCAGGAAGAATGATAAGAAATTGGAAAAAAAATCCCAAAATTAGAGGAAACGAAAAAAAGAAAATAATTATGATTAATTAGAACTGATATGTTCAAAAAGAAAGTGATTAGATACTGTGCATTAATCTGGACAAAGGAACCAATTAGTACAGCAGTATTTTGGCCAAAATATGGGTCTGATGAAAATTCAGGCTTTAAATTTAAATGTAAACAATAAGATTCCTTTTCTGGAGGAGGAGTCAAGTTACGCTGCTTGCTGGGTGCGGGGGGTAAGACAGTTTTTATTGAAAAAGGACCAGGACCAGCAGAAAGGGGAGTCAGAGGGAAGGACAGGTCAATGGGAACCCTTGGATAATTTAAGCCCTCCCTATAATCCTAATATTGCACTGGTGGCAGCAGCAGCTGCACCAGGAAGGGAGCCTGTTCCAGAGTGCAACCACCCTCTCAGTGAAGAACCTCTGCCTGATATCCAACCTGAACCTCCCCTGTCACAGCTTGACTCCATTCCCTCGGGTCCTATCACTGGTCACTAAAGAGAAGAGATCGGCACTTGTCCCGCCACTCCCCCTCGTGAGGAAGCTGTAGACTGCGATGAGGTCTCCCCTCAGCCTCCTCTTTTCCAGGCTGAACAGGCCCAGTGACTTCAGCCGCTCCTCGTATGTCTTCCCCTCTAGGCCCTTCACCATCTTCGTAGCCCTTCTCTGGACATTCTCCAACAGTTTCACACCCTTTTTGTACTGTGGTGCCCAGAACTGCACACAGTACTCGAGGTGAGGCTGCAGCAGCGCAGAGTAGAGTGGGACAATCACTTCCCTCGACCGACTAGCAATGCCGTGCTTGATGCATCCCAGGATACGGTTGGCACTCCAGGCTGCCAGGGCACACTGCTGGCTCATATTCGACCTGCTATCAACCAAAACCCCCAGATCCCTCTCTGTGAGGCTGCTCTCCAGTGTCTCTTCCCCCAGGTGCAGGACCCAGCACTGACACTTGTTAAACTTTATAAAAATTCACTTAAACTTCATAAATTTCATGGTGATTGCCCAGCTCGCCAATCTGTCCAGATCTCTCTGCAAGGCCTTTCCACCCTCAACAGAGTAAACAGCTGCTCTCAGTTTAGTATCATCAGCAAATTTGCTCAAAACACCTTCTAGTTCTACATCCAAATCATTTATGAAAACATTGAAGAGAACTGACCCTAAAATGGAGCCCTGGGGGACCCCAGTGGTGACTGGCCACCAGCCTGATGTAACCCCATTTACCATAACCCTTTGAGCCGTACCCGTTAGCCAATTGTTCACCCATCGTATGATGTATTTATCTAACTGTATGCTGGACTTTTTGTCCAGTAGGGTCGTATGAGAAACTGTATTGAAAGCTTTACTAAAATCCAAAAAGATCACATCAGCTGGCTTCCCTTGATCAACTAGATGGGTGATCTTATGATAAAAGGAAATCAAATTTGTTAAGCAGGACCTACCCCTCATGAACCCATGTTGTCTGGGACCTATGACTGCACTGTCCCCCAGGTGCGTTTCAATAATTCCCAGGATAATCTTCTCCATAATTTTACTAGGCACTGACATGAGACTGACAGGCCTGTAGTTACCAGGGTCTTCTGTGGGAGTATTGCCTTCGGGGTTGACAAGCCCCATGGTTGGTGATAACATCGGACTCTTAACGATGAGGCCATGAGGAATGTAAAGAAGTTAGAAGGAACAAAGATGGATGATTCAGGAGACGCCTTGCTGTCTCAAACTGCTTTTTCTCCAACTGTTAAGACATGGAAGTTGCTAAGTGTTTGCTGTTGCCGGGAAAAGTTGTTAACCAAAGAATAGTTAGTGGAAAAGCACCGCTGGTAGAGCTAATGGTATAAGAAGGGAGCCTGTCCTCAATAAAGAAGTTGAAGTTATTGATCCCTAAAGAACCCTGGTGTCCGTGTGGTCATTATGCCACTTCTTTCCTGTCCTTCTTGAAAACTGGCACAACATTTGCCAGCTTCCAGTCTACTGGGACCTCTCCAGATTTCCAAGACCGTTGAAAAATAATTGAGAGAGGTCCCGCGATGACGTCAGCCAGCTCTCTGAGCACCCTGGGATGAATCCCATCTGGACCCATGGACTTGTATAGATCCAGGTGGAGCAGCAAATCCCCCACAAGTTCAGGGTTGGCTGGGAGTTTATCATTCCCTCCGTCACGGTCCTCCAGCTCACGGCACCTGGGGTCCCAAAGTCCGTCATCAGTGTTGAAGACAGAGGCAAAGAAGGCATTAATCATCTCTGCTTTGCCTATGTCCTTGTTTGTGAGGTGACCATCCCAATCAAGTAGTGCACCAGTTTTCTCTGGTCCTCCTTTTTCTGTTCGCATATTTTAAAAAGCCCTTTTTATTCTCTCCCACAGTCCAGGCCAGCTTTAATTCTAATTGGGCTTTGGCCGCATGAATTTTCTCCCTACAAACACGAACAGCATTCCTGTATTCCTTCCATGTTGCCTGACCCTTCTTCCAGCAGCCATACACTTTCTCTTTCTGCCTAAGCTCCAGCAGAAGATCCCTGGTCAGCCAGGCCGGCCTTCTGCACCACCTGCTTGACTTCCAATATTTTGGAATCGCCTGATCCTGTGCTTTTAGGAGGCAGTGCTTAAAGACTGACCAGCACTGATGGACACCAACGCCTTCAAAAGCAGTTTCCCAAGGGACCTTGCTAACTAGTTCCCTGAGCAGCCTGAAGTCTGCTCTCCCCATATCCAGGGTTGAAGTTTCGGTGTCAGTTTTCCTCCTGTCACCAAAAATTTTAAACTCAACCACTTCATGGTCACTATGACCAAGAGAGCCACCAATTGCCATGTCTCCCACAAGACCCACTCTGTTTTCCAGAAACAGGTCTAGGAGGGCAACCTTCCTAGTTGGCTCCCTGTCCTGGTTTCAGTTAGGACAGAGTTAATTTTCCTCCTAGTAGCTGGTAGGGTGCTATGTTTTGGATTAGGATGAGAAGAGCGCTGATAACATGCTGATGTTTTAATTGTTGCAGAGCAGTGCTTACACCAAGCCAAGGACTTTTCAGCTTCTCGCTCTGTCCTGCCAGCGAGCAGGCTGGGGGTGCAGCAGGAGCTGGGAGGGGACAGACCCAGGACAGCTGACCCAAACTGGCCAAAGGGGTATTCCATACCATCTGACGTCATGCTAAACAATATATAGGGGTGGCTAGCTGGGGTGGGGTGGCCGGCTGCTTGTGTATTGGCAGGGCATCGGTCAGCGGGTGGTGAGCAATTGCATTGTGCATCACATCTTTCTTACACATTATTAATACTATTATCTTTCTTATTTTTATTATTATTGTTGTTATTATTATTTTTTATTTATTAGTGTGTTAAACTAAAATTGGTATAAGTATTGGACCTGCTTAATAGTTGCTAGTCACAGTGTTGATTGCCTTAATCTCAAGTCTGCTGTGCCTGTTTTCCAAATTGAGTTTTATAGCGCGTTACTTTCTGTATGTGCTCCCTGTTGCACTGTTTATCCTTTCCGGGCCCTGGTTTAAGATTGTTATGGTACTGTGCGGTGTAACAATGGCTTATGATATGATGAGATTTCTGGTCATGACTCTAACCTGGTATTTGTACTCAGCACTGTCGTCGACTCTATACTTTGGAAACCATATCTCAGAAACTATTAGCAATTACACCTATTGCCTGTTTTCGTCAGGGAGCCAATCTGTGAAGGGGACAGGGGAAGACATGTTTCCCTACCTGTTCACTCTCCCTTTCTCCTTCACCACCCTCTTATCCCCCGAGCTGGTTACGGTAGTTCTCCGAGATGTTGAATATCCTTGGGATACTCAGACCAGCATGTTCTTGCTGTTATGTCTCCTGAATACGCTTCAGGTTTTGTTTAAGGTTAAGCAACTACTTAGGAATCTCATCCGGAGATCTGTCCTGAGGCGGGATAGTTGCGAGTGGCAGGGAGTGTGGGAGGATATGGGCAGGTTTCTAGAGCAGTGGTCACCTCCAGTGTTTTGGACATTCACCCCTGAACAAATGCAAAATCCTAAAAAACTGGTAGAATGCTTGAAAAAAAGGTGTCATGACTCTGGAAGTTCCAAAGTGACACAAATGACTGTAGCGTGCTGGGGTCTGGCTTGTGCCTATTGAGCTGCAATCGATGCTACTATCAACCTAGTGACAGACCCTGCAGCCGCTACAGCTCCCGCAGCCGCACCAGTTCCAGCTCCTGCAGCCGTTCCAGTTCCAGCTCCTGCAGCCGCTCCAGCTCCTGCAGCTGTTCCAGTTCCAGCTCCTGCAGCTGTTCCAGTTCCAGCTCCCGCAGCCACTGCAGCCCCTGCAGCCGCTCCAGCTCCTGTGGCTGGGTCAGAGAAACGAGCTGTAGCAGTGCAAGTTGCCCCTGCAGAGGGTATTCCAACCCCTGTGGCAGACCCTTTGGTTGGGTCAGAGAAACGGGTTGTAGCAGTGCAAGTTGACCCCACAGAGGGTATTCCAACCCCTGTGGCAGACCCTGTGGCTGGGTTAGAAAAACGAGCTGTAGCAGTGCAAGTTGCCCCTGTAGACAAGGTGAAAAAATGGTATAGAGACTCAGGTCGTTTAGAACGCAGACAGTCTTCTGCTAGGTTTAGGTATAGAGTAGACGAGGCTGGGCCATCAAAGGTGCAGGAGACTGAAGATGAGGATGAGGATGTCGAAAAATCAACAGTAACTACCCGAACCCTATACCAGCATGAGCTACGAGATGTGCGAAAAGATTTTGGTCGCTGTATAGGTGAGCAGCTTGTCACCTGGCTGCTCCGGTGCTGGGACACCGGAGCCAACTGTGTGGAATTAGAGGGCAGGGAAGCCAGGCGGCTGGGATCCCTTGCTAGAGACGCAGGCATTGACAAAGCAATTGGAGATGGAGCAAGATCTCACAGCCTCTGGAGGCGTCTCCTGTCAGCTGTGCAGGAAAGGTATCCCTTCAAGGAAGAACTTGTATGTCTACCAGGCAAGTGGACCACCATGGAGAAGGGAATTCAGTACCTGAGGGAATTAGCCATGTGGGAGGTGATTTATGAGGACCTAGACAACGGACAAATATCCACAGATCCAGATGAAGTCCAGTGTACACGACCCATGTGGCGGAAGTTTGTACGGAGTGCACCATCATCATATGCCAGCTCATTGGCAATAATGGCCTGGAGAGAGGATGAGGAACCCACAGTGGATGAAGTGGCTAAACAACCCCGGCAGTACGAAGAAAGTCTCTCCTCTTCCCTACAGGCCTGCGTCTCGGCTGTGGAGAAACTCTCTGAAGAGGTCCACCAACTTAAAGAGAGTTTATTTTCCTCCCCACCTGTACAAACCAGTGTCTCAGCTATTAGGGGTAATCGTTCATCTGTGCAAGGAAGACAATATGGTGGGTACACACCCCGCGCCACCCTGTGGTTTTACCTATGTGACCATGGAGAGGACATGAGAAAATGGGATGGAAAATCTACTGCGACCCTAGAGGCACGGGTACGTAAGTTGCAAGGAAAAACAATCGCAAAAGGGGGGTTCTCTGAGAAAACTGCTGCTCCAATTTCCAGCGGGCAGTACCTCAGACGCAGTAATGAATATTATGATCAGGACTAGAGGGGCCCTGCCTGCAGCCAGGGGGAGGAAAGGGACAATCAGGTTTATTGGACTGTGTGGATTCGATGGCCTGGCACGTCAGACGCACAGAAGTATAAGGCTTTAGTAGACACCGGTGCACAATGTACTCTAATGCCATCAAGCTATAAAGGGCCAGAGCCCATCCGTATTTATGGTGTGACGGGGGGATCCCAGCAGTTAACTGTATTGGAGGCTGAAGTGAGTCTAATCGGAAATGAGTGGCAAAAGCACCGTATTGTGACTAGCCCGGATGCTCCATCCATCCTTGGCATAGACTCTCTCAGGAGAGGATATTTCAAGGACCCAAATGGGTTCCGCTGGGCTTTTGGCATAGCTGCCTTAGAGACAGAGGACGTTAAACAGTTGTCTACCTTGCCTGGTCTCTCAGAGGACCCTTCTGTTGTGGGGTTGCTGAGGGTTGAAGAACAGCAAGTGCCGATCGCTACCACAACTGTGCACCGGCGGCAATATCGCACCAACCGAGACTCCCTGAGTCCCATCCATAAGCTAATTCGTCAACTGGAGAGCCAAGGAGTGATCAGCAAGACTCATTCACCTTTTAGTAGTCCCATATGGCCAGTGCGAAAGTCTAATGGTGAGTGGAGACTAACAGTGGACTATCGTGGCCTGAACGAAGTCACGCCACCACTGAGTGCTGCAGTGCCGGACATGCTAGAACTCCAGTATGAACTGGAATCAAAGGCAGCCAAGTGGTATGCCACAATTGATATTGCTAATGCATTTTTCTCCATCCCTCTAGCAGCACAGTGCAGGCCACAGTTTGCTTTCACTTGGAGGGGAGTCCAACATACTTGGAATCGGCTGCCCCAGGGGTGGAAACACAGCCCTACCATTTGCCATGGACTGATCCAGTCTGCACTGGAGCAGGGGGAAGCTCCTGAACACCTGCAGTACATCGATGACATCATGGTGTGGGGTGACACTGCAGAGGAAGTTTTCGAGAAAGGGAAGAAAATAGTCCAAATCCTTCTGAAGGCCGGTTTTGCCATAAAACAGAATAAAGTTAAAGGACCTGCACGAGAGATCCAGTTTTTAGGAATAAAATGGCAAGATGGACGTCGTCAGATCCCAATGGATGTGATCAACAAAATAACAGCTATGTCTCCACCAACTAGCAAAAAAGAAACACAAACTTTCCTAGGTGTCGTGGGGTTTTGGAGAATGCATATTCCAAATTACAGTCTGATTATAAACCTGCTCTACCAAGTAACCTGTAAGAAGAATGATTTCAAATGGGGCCCTGAGCAATGACAAGCCTTTGAACAAATTAAGCAGGAAATAGTTCATGCAGTAGCCCTTGGGCCAGTCCGAGCAGGTCCAGATGTAAAGAACGTGCTCTACACTGCAGCCGGGGAGAATGGCCCCACCTGGAGCCTCTGGCAGAAAGAGCCTGGGGAAACTCGAGGTCGACCCCTAGGGTTTTGGAGTCAGGGATACAGACAATCTGAGGCCTGCTACACTCCAACCGAAAAGGAGATATTGGCAGCATATGAAGGAGTTCGATCTGCTTCGGAAGTGGTCGGTACTGAAGCGCAGCTCCTCCTGGCACCCCGACTGCCGGTACTAGGCTGGATGTTCAAAGGAAGGGTCCCCTGTACACATCATGCAACTGATGCTACATGGAGCAAGTGGGTTGCACTGATTACTCAGCGGGCTCGAATAGGAAACCCCAGTCGCCCAGGAATCTTGGAAGTGATTATGGACTGGCCAGAAGGCAAATATTTTGGAATATCACCAGAGGAGGAGGTGGTCCGTGCTGAAGAAGCCCCACTGTACAACAAGCTACCAGAACACGAGAAGCAATATGCCCTGTTCACTGATGGGTCCTGTTGTATTGTGGGAAAGCATTGGAGATGGAAGGCTGCTGTATGGAGTCCTACAGGACGTGTTGCAGAAGCTGCTGAGGGAGAAGGTGAATCGAGTCAGTTTGCAGAAGTGAAAGCCATTCAGCTGGCTTTATATATTGCTGAACGAGAAAAGTGGCCAGTTCTCTATCTCTATACTGATTCATGGATAGTAACAAATGCCCTGTGGGGGTGGTTACAGCAATGGCAGCAGAACAACTGGGAGCGCAGGGGCAAACCCATCTGGGCTGCTGCATTGTGGCAAGATATTGCTGCCCGGGTAGAGAACCTGGGTGTAAAGGTACGCCATGTAGATGCTCACGTGCCCACGAATCGGGCTACTGAAGAACATCAAAACAACCAGCAGGTGGATCAGGCTGCTAAGATTGAAGTGGCTCAGGTGGACCTGGACTGGCAACATAAAGGTGAATTATTTATAGCCCGATGGGCCCATGACACCTCAGGCCATCAAGGTAGAGATGCAACCTACAGATGGGCTCGTGATCGAGGGGTGGACCTGACCATGGACACTATAGCACAGGTTATTCCTGATTGTGAAACGTGCTGCAATCAAGCAAGCCAAATGGTCAAAGACTCTTTGGTATGGAGGACGATGGCTGAAATATAAATATGAAGAGGCCTGGCAGATTGATTACATCACACTCCCTCAAACCCGCAACGGCAAGCGCCACATACTTACAAAGGTGGAAGCAACCACCGGATGGCTGGAAACATATCCTGTGCCCCATGCCACCGCCCGGAACACTATCCTGGGCCTTGAAAAGCAAGTCCTATGGCGACATGGCACCCCAGAGAGAATTGAGTCAGACAGTGGGACTCATTTCCGAAACAACCTTACAGACACTTGGGCCAAAGAACATGGTATTGAGTGGGTGTATCACATCCCCTATCATGCACCAGCCTCCGGGAAAGTTGAACGATACAGTGGATTGTTAAAGCCTACACTGAAGGCAATGATTGCTGGGCCATTCAAAAATTGGGATACACATTTGGCAAACGCAACCTGGTTAGTCAATACTAGGGGATCTGCCAACCGAGCTGGACCTGCCCAATCAAACCTGTTACGCACTGTAGAAGGGGATAAAGTTCCTGTAGTGCACGTAAGAAACATGCTGGGGAAGACAGTCTGGGCTATTCCTGCCTCAGGAAAAGGCAAACCCGTTCGTGGGATTGCTTTTGCTCAGGGACCTGGATGCACTTGGTGGGTAATGCAAAAGAATGGGGAGGTCCGGTGTGTCCCTCAAGGGAATTTAATACTGGGTGAGAATAGCCCATGAGTTGAATTGTAGTGTGTTAATTATTATATAATACTGTATGTCATCACTACCATGATTGCTATATACCATAGATGAAAATGGTGATTAATTAGAATGTATTGGAAAGGGTGTAACCTGAGCATGACATAAATGGCATGGAATAAGGGGTGGATATCTGTCCTGGTTCCACTTAGGACAGAGTTAATTTTCCTCCTAGTAGCTGGTAGGGTGCTATGTTTTGGATTAGGATGAGAAGAGCACTGATAACATGCTGTTGTTTTAATTGTTGCAGAGCAGTGCTTACACCAAGCCAAGGACTTTTCAGCTTCTCGCTCTGTCCTGCCAGCGAGCAGGCTAGGGGTGCAGCAGGAGCTGGGAGGGGACAGACCCAGGACAGCTGACCCAAACTGGCCAAAGGGGTATTCCATACCATCTGACGTCATGCTAAACAATATATAGGGGTGGCTAGCCGGGGTGGGGGTGCCGGCTGCTCGGGGATAGGCTGGGCATCGGTCTACGGGTGGTGAGCAATTGCATTGTGCATCACTTGTTTCATACACATTATTATTATTGTTAATACTATTATTATTATTATTATTATTGTTGTTATTATTATATTCCTGTCTTAATAAACTGTCTTTATCTCAACTCACAGGCTTCACTTTCCCATTTATTTCCCCCATCCCAGAGAGGGAGGGGGGAGGGTGAGCGATCGGCTGTGTGGTGTTTAGCTGCCATCCGGGTTAAACCACAACGCTCCCTTAGCACCTGCACCAACAAGTTATCATTGAGGTGCTTTAGGAACCTCCTGGACCTTCTTGTGTTGGCCGTGTGATATTCCCAGTTATCGTCTGGCAAGGTGAAGTCCCCCATAAGGACAAGGGTAGTTGGTCTCGAGCTCTCTCTTAGTTCTTCAAAGAATAATTCATTGGTGTCATCATCCTGGCCGGGTGGTCTGTAATAGACTCCCACGATGACATCCCCTTTGTTTGTTTGTCCCTTAATCCTTACCCAGAGGCTCTCAATTTTGCCGTCGCCAACTTCAAGCTCCACACAGTCCAGCCCCTCCTTTACATACAGTGACAACTCCCCACCTCGCCTGCCCTACTCGTCCCTCCTGAAGAGCCTGTAACCATCTATTGTAACACACCAGTCACAGGACTCATCCCACCGGATTTCACTTATGCCAATGTTATCGTAGCTCTGGGACTGGGCCAAGACTTCTAGCTCCTCTAGCTTCTTCCTCAT
The DNA here is from genome assembly GCF_040182565.1 of Anser cygnoides. Lineage (NCBI taxonomy): Eukaryota > Metazoa > Chordata > Aves > Anseriformes > Anatidae > Anser > Anser cygnoides. Next base: position 508,461 of record NW_027103069.1, on the reverse strand, counting down.
GCTGAGTGCATTGGTGTAGAAGCACTTCAAATGCGCCTCATTGCACGCAGCACCTTGTGGAGCAGACCAAAGGACCTCGCTAGCACACTAGTCCCTCTGATTCTAGCGCGCCATCCCATAGCTTATCACTGGCAGGCCTGGTTTTATCCCTTTCCCCCTTCGACTCTGGTTTAATGCCCTATCGATCAGCCCCGCTAACTCCTGGGCAAAAATCCTTTTCCCCCTCCGAGAGAGGCGCATCCCCTCTGGTGCTAGCAGGCCCGGTGTCGCATAGACCTTCCCATGATCAACAAACCCAAAATTCTGCCGGTTGCACCAGTCCCGAAGCCACGTGTTAATGTGATGAGTCTGCTTGTCAGCCTCGATTCCCCCCTATCGGAAGGACAGAGGCAAACACAACCTGTGCCCCTGATCCTTTAAGTAGTCGCCCCAAAGCCCTAAAGTCCCTTTTGATTGCCCTTGGACTTCTCCTTGCTCCTTCATCATTACCAGCTTGAAAAAACAGTAACGGGTAGTAGTCAGAGGGCCGTACCAGGTGAGTGACTTTTCTAGCTATGTCTCCTACTCGAGCCCCAGACTTCCCTGTGGGTTGGGTCCGGATGGCAAATCGGGCCCTCTGTCCCTTTCAGAAGGGAGTCCCCTATGACGATAACCCTTCTTTCTTTCTTGATAGAAGATGTAGTGATGCAGGGGGGGAGGGGGGGGGGCGGTAGGCTGCTTTGCCTTAGGCACCCCTTTCAACCGGGACGGGCGTTCGTCTACATCATCATTAACACTGACCCTACAGAAGGTGTGCACTCTAGGCTCTCGCAAGAATTAGAACAAGGTAGAAGAGATTGAGAATTTCCCCTTCCCTGATACTAACAGTACTAACACTCCTATTTATCCACTTAGGGAGGTCCCAGAGGGGCAAGGACAAATAGGTTATGTGAACTGCCCCCTCTTACCAACAGAGAGGTTAGGAGTTTTAAAAAGGAAACGAAGTGTTCAACTGAGGACCCTGTAGGAATAGGAGAACAGTCGTATCAATTTCTAAGGCCTAATCTGTATTCCTGGTGGGGAAATGATGTCAGTCTTGAATATGTTATTCACTGGAGAAGAATGTTTAAGAGGGGAATGATTAGGCTATGCAAGAATGTGAGAGAACCAACCACCCCCCAGGACCAGGATTAATTCCGACAGAGCAGAAATATCTGCTTATCCAACTGGGATAATAACAACTCACAACACAGAAATCATATGAGAGACTTGGGGTCAGAATGAGAAAGTACTCGGGGATGAATCCTGAGGACCTAGTAGTGCAAGGGCTCTTGAAAGTTCATTTTGTGACTAAAGCCTGGCTGGATACACAGAAAAAGATCCAGAAGGTGGGAGGATGGAGTGAACAGTCACTGGAGACCCTCCTGCAGGAGGCCCAGAAGGTGTATGTCAGGAGGGGAGATGAGAAGGAAAAGCAGAGAGCGAAACTAATGGTATTCACAGTGGACCAGGTAGTGAGGCAGAGGTTTGGAGACAGAGGAAGAAAACTTTCAGGGGAGTTGGGCCCAGGATCAAGGGAGAGGAAGAGAGATGAAGGAATGGCAGGCAAGGAAAGCTACCTGGGTTGCAGCCTAAATCCTAGGAGGGACAGGCTTTGAGAAGATGTTTTCAGTGCGGCCGGGCCAGCCATTTCATATAGGATTATGTGGGGTGGAAGAAGGAGAAGAAATTATTTGCAGTTATAAATTCAGAATAGGGGAGTCAGGGCTTCTCAGAAAGCTAGTCCCACTGAGAGCACTTGATAAATGCAAAGGGCTCAAGGGTTGAGATAAGGACAGGGAAATCACTCTACAATTATCGTCACAGACAAAACAGACAGCATAGGGAGATTAGTAAAATTTATTATCTATTGCTGACAGGCTGAAGCAGTGAGAAACAAAGAAACAAGCTGGGGGCACCTTCCCTCACCCCACTCTCTTCCACCTCCTCCCTGCCCTGAGCGATACGAGGCGGGGGGACGGGGAGTAGGGGCTCTGTTTGGTCCGTGGTGCTTCATTTGTTCTGCTCCTTCACGGTCACTCTCTCCCCTGCTCTGGCGTGGGGTCCATCCCACAGGGTGCTGTCCCTCCAGGGCTGGTCCTGTGTGGGTTTCTCCACGGGCAGCAGCTCTTCAGGAGCTGCTCCAGGTGTAGGTCCGTGCTGTGGAGTCCATCCGTTGGGAGCGGGCTGCTTGGGACCCCCATGGGTGGCAGCTTCCTTCCAGATCACCTGCTCCTGCATGGGCTCCTCTCCACGGGCTACAGATCCAGCCTGGAATCTGCTCCAGCAGGGGTCTTCCACAGGCCGCAGCCTCCTTCGGGGCAGGTCCATCTGCTCCACCGTGGGTTCCTCCATGGGCTGCAGCATGGAAATCTGCTCCTCCATGGTACACCATGGGCTGCAGGGGGACAACCTGCTCCACCATGGTCCTCTCCACAGGCCTCAGGGGAACTTCAGCTCTGGCACCTGGAGCACCTCTCCCCCTCCTTCTTCACTGACCTTGGTGTCTGCAAGGCTCTTTCTCACTCCTCACTCTCCCAGCTGCTGTTGAGCAGCAGTTTTTTTTTTTTTTTTTCTTTTTCCCCTTTCTTAAATATGTTCTCACAGAGGTGCAAACAACATCACTTACTGGCTCAGCTCTGGGCAGCAGTGTCCCCCTTTGGAGCTGGCTGAAACGGGCCCTTATCTAACATGGGGCAGCTTTGGGATTCTTCTCACAGAAGCCACCCCTGTAACCCCCCTGCTACCAAAACCTTGCCACGTAAAACCACTACATGAGGATATGAAGAACCAAAGCCCAGGTCTCCCTGAGTCCCACCTATGCAGAATCAACAGGACTTCAATTAATCCTCTAGTGGAGAGAGGAAAGGCGTTTCACAGTTTCACGAGGTGGTTTATCCCTTGGTAAGGGATGAGTAAATTAGAAAAGGCTACTGTGAATATCTAAGCCATAACTGAATTAGATAATAACACTCTAAATGTGATCTGGGCACAGCAAGAGGAGGTGACAAGTCTGTCAAAGATAATATTCCAGAATCTAATGTACTGGATTTATTACTGGCCTTGCAAGGAGAGGTTTGCACTATAATTAATGCCAGTTGCTGTATGTATGTAGACCAAATGGGGTGAATTGAGAATGATCTCAAAAATATTTGGGAGAAAATCATAATCTTACATGAGGTGGTCGAAGACTTCCTGGAGATTTAGAGACATGGCAGGTGACCTATTCACTGTAAACACCAGTGATAGGACATGTGGGAATGGTGTTAAGCTGAGGCGGGGGAAGTTTAGGCTGGACATCAGGAAGAGGTTCTTCACCGAGAGGGTGGTCGCACACTGGAACAGGCTCCCCAGTGAAGTAGTCACTGCACCAAGCCTGTCTGAATTTAAAAAGCGATTGGACTGTGCACTTAGTCACATGGTCTAAACTTTGGGCAGACCTGTGCGGTGCCAAGAGTTGGACTTGATGATCCTTATGGGTTCCTTCCAACTCGGGATATTCTATGATTCTATTATTCTATGATTCATGACATTTGGGAAAAATTGACCTCGTGGTTGCCTGGATGGCATTGGTTCAAGCAGCTATTTGTTAGTATTCTAGTATTAATGGCATTGTGTATCTGTCATCCCCCATGACATCTGAAGAAGAATATTGCACCCTAGTGTTGGAAAAACTCAAGAGTGGGGGATGTGAAGAGGTACAGAAACAACAGTAGGAAAGAAGACGGGGGAATGGTGACAAATTTGTGTTTTTGCAGTGGAAAATTCCACTAACCTTGCATATTCAAAAGTGATTGTGCAGGCATGACAGTGGCATAGCAGTGGGGAGTATGTTAAGCAGATAAGGGGAAGGTCCCACTGTCCCAAAATAAGGAGGATAGCTAAGAAAAATAAGACAAGCAGTGCAAAATCAGTAAACACAAAAATCACAGGCTCTCTAGTAATGAGAGAAGAAGGAAAAATAAAGAAAAGGAGAAATTAAAGGTTGGTAAAATAAAATTGTACATATATGGTATAGTAATGAGCGTTGAGTAGTTTGTGAACCTATAGTACTCAGCCAATGAGGAAACAGGGGAGGAATTAAGTGTTGGGTAGTAGGGAATATAAGTTTATGATATACTTCTGCTGTGTGCTCCTGCTTGCAGGATTCCCGCCACTGCAATCACGAATAAAAATGCTACTTTACTGAGATCCTCACCTGAGCCTGTGTTATTGGCTGCAGATTGTTTCTCACAGAGGCCAGAAAGCCAACTATATCCTGGCTTGCCTCAAAAGAAGCGTGGCCCATCAGGTTGATGGAGGTGATTCTCCCTCTGTACTCTGCTCTTGTGAGACCTCACCTGGAATACTGTGTACAGTTCTGGGGCCCCCAGCACAAGAAGGACAAGGAAGTATTAGAACAAGTCCAGAGGAAGGCCAGGAACATGATCAGAGGGCGGGAGTACCTATCCTATGAAGACAGGCTGAAGGAGTTGGAGTTGTTCAGCCTGGAGAAGAGAAGGATCCAGGCTTAGAGCAGCCTTCCAATACCGAAAAAAGGGCCTACAGAAATGCTGGAGACGTAGTCTTTGTCAGGGAGTTGTAGTGGGTTTATGTGGCAAGGTTTTGGTAGGATAAGGAAGGACAAGGTAGGACAAGGAAGAATGGTTATAAACTAAAAAAGGGGAGGTTTAGATTAGATATTCGGAATAAATTCTTTACTCAGGGTGGTGAGGCACTGGAACAGGTTGCCCAGAAAAGTTGTGAATGCCCCATCCCTGGAAGTGTTCAAGGCCAGGTTGGATGGGTCTTTGAGCAACCTGGTCTAGTGGAAGGTGTCCCTGCCCCTAGCAGGGGGATTGGAACTAGATGATCTTTAAGGTCCGTTCCAATCCAAACCATTCTATGATTCTATGATTCTATGAATTGTGTGTGCACAAAATATGGGAGCTCAATAGCAGATATCGCTGTTCAGTTGTGTATGCGAGTGCATACAAATATTGTTTTTCTACATGTAGTGAGATCAATGCTTTACTTTTAGCAATGAAGAACATCTGTTGTTGGAAGCATAGCTTGTACCTAGCAGAAATGGTGTCCTGGCTTCTGGGAGTAAATCAAGGTTTGCAAAAGTTGCTGTCATTGCAGTATCTGAACTCTTAAATGCTAGGAGATTTCATTGTGATTAATAATTAATGAATGTCATGGTATAAACAATTTTCAAAATACACAGATGGGTCACAGCCAATTGCATATAAGACTGTAAACACATGGTAAGAATTCCTCTTCCTTTTGGCACTATGAGGGTAAGACTGTCAGCCCAGAGTTGCCATGGGCAACACCTGTGTGCTCTGAATTGCTGCCACAGAGGAAAGGCACAGAAAGGCAGAATGGGGGAGCCTCGTCCTTCTCTCAGGAACAGTGACTGGCCACAGTTCAAATTTGGCATCTTTGGGCCTGAACTGTGCAACTGGACAGATGCTTCCAGTCCCTGTGGGTTCTGCAGGAAAACACAGACTCTGTCCTGAGCTCAGGAACTGTCCTTACACACCGAAGCAAAATCAGGGACTCAAACTATTGCAGATCTTTCAGTGGCCTCAGGACACTATGATCCAGCACCTTGAAAGTATAAATGTTCCTCAGTTCCTTGGTAGATTTGTAATCATGCTCCTCTTGTGCATGGTACATATCCTGTAGCATACATCACGTGTGAAACAAAGGTATAGGTTGCTTATCTGAGGAGTGAAAGGAAAAATATTTCTTCCAGTTCCCCTGCACTCATGCTAGATTATCTGGTGAATTAGGGCAGGATTTTACCCTAAATCAAGTATAACAAATTCCAAACTGCTGTTTTGCTAAAATAAAGTTAGGTGTACTTATTTTATACTAATCTTCATAAGAGCAACAGGATGCTTAGGAGACAAAGAGAAGGAAAGTTTCTCTCCTTTGCCAGCCTTCCTGTGTGCAACAAGAATAACTAAGAACACAAGAACAGTCACGCTAGTCCAGCCAAAAGACCATCCAGTGCCCTGCCTCTGACAGTGGCCTAAAGTATGTGCCTGAGGAATCATGTAAGTATGGAGCAAGCACATACTGACATTTTTCCAGAATACCTCTTAGCTTTGCAGACAAAAACTTCATGATCCAGAGGTGGTCTTTGTGCTTAATAACTGTATCACTCAAACTCACAGCTGCTGGGGAGTGGGCAGGGAACAGACCCTGTGCCACTGACCTGGCTCACAACCTGCTCTCTTCTTACACTCAAAGGACCCTTGGGGTGTACTGTACCCATGGCAGATTGCATTAATTCTTTCGATGGCAACAGAATAACCTGTATTAATGTTTGTTTGAAACATGTAGGGAAATGTCAGTGCAAGAGGAGCTGCAATGCAAAAGCTTCAGACACCATGAGAAGCAGTTATATCACCTGAGGTAATTTTCCTCCTAGTAGCTGGTAGGGTACTGTGTTTTGGAATTAAGATGAGATAACACGCTGATTTTAATTGTTGCAGAGCAGTGCTTACACTAAGCCAAGGACTTTTCAGCTTCTCGCTCTGTCCTGCCACTGAGCAGGTTGGGAATGCACCAGGAGCTGGGAGGGGACAGAACCAGGACAGCTGACCCAAAATGGCCAAAGGGATATTCCATACCATATGGCATCATGCTGAACAATTAATATGGGGTGGCTGGCCAGGGTGGGGGGACCATTGTTTGGGGATAGGCTGGGCATCGCTCAGTGGGTTGTGAGCAATTGCATTGTGCATCACTTGACTTAGTAGTAGTAGTAGTACTATTATCATTATTATTATTATTTTCCTTTCTTTTCTGTCCTAATAAACTGTCTCTATCTCAACCCACAAGCATTCATTTTATTTTTTTTTTCTGATTCTCTCCCCCATCCTACTGTTGGGGTGGGGGGGGGAGGGTGAGCGAACAGCTGTGTGGTGCTTAGCTGCTGGCCTGCTTAAACCACAACACCTGCCTAGTTGACAAGCTGGCACTCAGAAGCATGGAAAGAGGGAAATGTAGCAGGTGAGACTATATACTGCTCTCCGAAGTGACTGAAAGCTTTGATAGCTCATGGGAAACGCCCAAGATGATGGCACTAGACAGAAATAGTTCACGGTAGCTGCAAAAAAAGAAGCTGACTGCGTTTTAATTTGATCCAAGTTGCTACAGTACAAGAGATATTCAACAAATGAACAACTGGATCAGAGCCAGCTAAAGACTTAAAACCTGGGCTGCTTTTAGAGTATACTTCACATGTCATGGGAAAAGGATGGATAACAGTGGAGCTCTACAGATTACAGAAGAAAACTTAAGAGGACATTAAAATGGTCCTCTCCAAATATATTAAAGGAAGCCAAGATAGTTTGGTTCAGACAATAGCATGGAAAAGGGAATATTTCTGTGAGGGTGTAGTGGGTTTACATGGCAAGGTTTTGGTAGCGGGGATCCATAGGGGTAGCTTCTGTGAGAAGAATCCAGAAGCTGCCCCATGTTAGATAAGGGCCCCGCTGCTGGCCAGAGCCGAGCCAATAAGTGACTGTCCTGGTTTCAGCTAGGCTAGAGTTAATTTTCCTCCTAGTAGCTGGTAGGGTGCTATGTTTTGGATTAGGATGAGAAGAGCGCTGATAACATGCTGATGTTTTAATTGTTGCAGAGCAGTGTTTACACCAGGCCAAGGACTTTTCAGCTTCTCGCTCTGTCCTGCCAGGTGCAGCAGGAGCTGGGAGGGGACAGACCCAGGACAGCTGACCCAAAGTGGCCAAAGGGGTATTCCATACCATCTGACGTCATGCTAAACAATATATAGGGGTGGCTGGCTGGGGTGGGGGGGCCAGCTGCTCGCGGATAGGCTGGGCATCGGTCAGCGGGTGGTGAGCAATTGCACTGTGCATCACTTGTTTTGTACACATTATTAGTAGTAGTACTATTATTATTATTTTTTTCCTGTCCTAATAAACTGTCTCTATCTCATCCCACAGGTTTCATTTTCCTGTTTCTCTCCCTCATCCCAGAGAGGGAGGGAGGAGGGGGAGCGAAAGGCTTTGTGGTGCTTAGCTGCTGGCCAGGTTAAACCACAACAGTGACGTTGTTTGTACCTCTGTGAGAGCATACTTAAGAAAGGAAAGAAAAAAAAAAAAACCTGTTGGGGAACAGCAGCTGGGAGAGAGAGAGGATTGAGAAACAGCCTTGCAGATACCAAGGTCAGTGAAGAAGGAGGGGGAGAGGTGCTCCAGGCACTGGAGCAGAAGTCTCCTGCAGCCTGTGGTGAGGACCGTGGTGAAGCAGGATGTCCCCCTGCAGCTCATGGAGTACCACGGTGGAGAAGGGTTCCACACTGCAGCCCATGGAGGAGACCACAGTGGAGCAGGTGGACCTGCCCTGAAGGAGGCTGCGGCCTGTGGAGGACCCTCGCCTGAGCAGATTTCGGGCCAGACCTGTAGCTCGTGGAGAGGAGACCACGCAGGAGCAGGTGACCTGACAGGAGCTTCTGCCCATGGGGGACTCTGGCAGCCCTGTGTGTGCCCTGGTGGCCAAGAAGGCCAATGGGATCCTGGCATGCATTAAAAGGAGTGTGGCCAGCAGGTCAAGGGAGGTGATCCTCCCCCTCTACTCTGCCCTGGTCAGGCCTCACCTGGAGTACTGTGTCCAGTTCTGGGCTCCCCACTACAAAAAAGACAGGAATCTCCTGGAAAGAGTCCAGCGGAGGGCCACAAAGATGATACGGGGCCTGGAGCATCTTCCCTATGAGGAAAGGTCTGTTCAGCCTTGAGAAAAGAAGACTGAGAGGGGAATCTCATCAATGTTTATAAATACCTGAGGTGTGGGAGGCAATGGGATTTGGCCAACCTCTTTTCAGTGGTTTGTGGGAACAGGACAAGGGGCAATGGCCACAAAATTGAGCACAGGAAGTTCCGCACCAACGTGCAAAAGAACTTCTTCATGGTGAGGGTGACGGAGCACTGGAACAGGCTGCCCAGGGAGGTTGTGGAGTCTCCTTCTCTGGAGATATTCAAGGCCCGTCTGGACGCCTACCTGGGCAGCCTGCTCTAAGGACCCTGCTTTGGCAGGGGGGTTGGACCCGATGATCTCCTGAGGTCCCTTCCAACCCCTACAATTCTGTGATTCTGTGATTCTGTGACCCAGGTTGGAGCAGTGTGCTCCTGATGGATGGACCCCGTGGTACGGACCCATATCTGGAACAGTTCTTGAAGAGCTGCTGCCTGTGGGAAGCCCATGCCAGATCAGTTTGGGAAGGACTGGAGTGCAGGAGTTGGACTTGATTATCCTTATGGGTCCCTTCCAACACGGGATATTCTATGATTTTATGATTCTATGACTGTATCCCATGGGACGGACCCCATGTTGGAGCAGGGGAAGAGAGTGACCGAGAAGGAACGGCCGAGACAAAGTGCTATAGACTGACCGCAACCCCCATTCCCCTATTCCCCTGTGCCGCTCAGGGGTAGGAGGTAGAAGCGGGTGGATGGGGGGAAGGAATTTTTGGTTTCTTTCCTTTGTTTCTTGCTTCTCTAGTTTGTTAGTAATAGGCAATAAATTTCTCTAATCTTCCTACGCTGAGTCTGTTTTGCCCATTGCAATAATTGTTGAGTTAGCTCCCCGTCCTTACCTTAACCCTTGAGCCCTTTGCATCGTATTTTCTCCCCCTTTCCCTTTGAGGAGGGGGAGTGAGAGAGCGGCTGAGGTGGAGCCCAGCCACCCACCCAAGTAAAACCACCACAGAGGGGCATTCCTGCTGCTGCCTATTGCTACTAATTGCAGAAATGTAACTTTTTGAAAGGACACAAACATAGAGGAGCTAGGCAATAACACTTTCTTGGAAGTCCTTGGATATTAGCGTTCAGCCACAGCCACCAGCTCATGTGTCTGAGTGCTCCCGGATGAAAGAGGGCTCTAGTAACTCAATTCACTTATTTTGAGTATTTCTCTCCAAAGTTTAATTACTGAAAATGTTTTCTGACCATAAGCAAAGTTAAAATTTCTTCCACTTTAAAAGGCCATATAAGGTATGTCTCCATGTTGGGGCTGGCCCTATCAAATCTGGGGACAAATTTTGGATCTCTGAACACAGACATTCCTCACTAGTGTTATGAATGAATGATCTCTGGTTGCAGAAGTTTCCATATACTCTCTGCAGGCATTTCTATACAGTTTATCTGAATTCCAAATTTTCAACTAGCTGTACCATTAAGTATGGTTTACACTGCACACCGCAGCATCTGAGCACCTTACAGTTGTAGCAGTATTATAAGGTTAATCAATCAACAGAAAACAAAATGCTGTCTCCTTTACAATGATGGGGAAACTGAAGTATGGAACAAGTAAAAGGTCTATGATTTTGGACCATGAAAAGTTATGGCAGTGCAAAGATTGGATCCAGCTGTGCTAAGTGCCACAACCGTGGGCTCTCTTCTTCCTTCCTGGTACTCCATGAAAATGATGCATTTATAATACAAAACCAAATTGTGAGGAAAGGTTCAATTCTGAGTTCTCAGAGGTGCCAGCTCTCTATTATTATACAGCCAATGTTCAGAGTGGGCAAGAAAGAAATGTATTGATGGAAGGAGTAGGACAAAGCTGTCCAGGTTGTAGCCATCCTGAGAGAGATGATAAATACGTGTGTGTGAAAAAAGAGCTATTAAAAGGGCCTATTAATTCAAATAAAATATTTTTTTCTTTTTTTTTTTTCCCCCAGAATTGAAACAAAATGTAAAGATTTCTTTTTAAAAGACATTCAAACAGCTTGGCTACCTTTGGTCTTCATTATTCTTAATTCCTGTGAACGTTTTACTTCCAGATTTCTTCCGAAGCAGCAACATCACTGCTACAACAGTGGCTTACAACATTTCTTGTTCATTCAGAAAAAAAGAAGTATCATAGCTCTTGCAAAAATAATCGTTTTTTTTGATGTTCTTTTCCAAGCATTCATATCCAAGGAGTGCAATACTCTCAGAATGTACATACTATGACAACAAAGGCATTTTCAGATGCATTAAAGGAAGTTTTTGATAAAAGCTTGCTGCTGGGTGTTTTTACAAAAAAAAATGGAGAAGAATTGCCACATATATAATGCAATCCAAGTTCATCCAGAATCTAGGATATCACAAATAAATGCTTTAGTTTTATTACTGGTGGTGAACTGGTGGACTGATTTGCCTGTCTTCTTCATTTGCAAAAGCACTATACTACTGTAATTTGGAAATGTATCAGTGTGAAATAAATATATCCCAAGCTGTTGTAGTGGGTTTACATGGCAAGGTTTAAGTAGTGGGGAGCTGCAGGGGTGGCTTCTGTGAGAAGGTGGCTTCTGTTAGATAAGGGCCAGTTTCAGCCAGCTCCAATGGGGGACACTGCTGCCCAGAGCTGAGCCAGTAAGCGATGTTGTTTGCACCTCTGTGAGAACATATTTAAGAAAGGGAAAAATACTGCTGCACAACAGCAGCTGGGAGAATGAGGAGTGAGAAAGAGCCTTGCAGACACCAAGGTCAGTGAAGAAGGAGGGGGAGGAGGTGCTCCAGGCACCGAAACAGAAGTTCCCCTGAGGCCTGTGGAGAGGACCATGGTGAAGTAGGCTGCCCCTCTGCAGCCCATGGTGTACCACAGCGGAGCAGATTTCCATGCTGCAGCCTGTGGAAGAGCCCACGGTGGATCAGGTGGATCTGCCCTGAAGGAGGCTGCGGCCTGTGGAGAACCCCCACCAGAGAAGACTCCAGGCCAGACCTGTAGCCCGTGGAGAGAAGATCATGCATTAGCAAGTGATCTGGAGGGAGCTGCCGCCTGTGGGGGACCCAGGTTGGAGCAGTTTGCTCCTGATGGATGGACCCTGTAGTACAGACCCATATCTGGAGCAGTTCTTGAAGAGCTGCTGCCTGTGGGAAGCCCATGCAGGATCAGTTCGGCAAGGACTGCATCCTATGGGAGGGACCCCATGTTGGAGCAGGGGAAGAGTGACCATGAAGGAGCAGTGGAGACAAAGTGTTATGGCCTGACCGCAACCCCCATTCCTTGTTCCTCTGTGCCACTCATGGGGTGGAGGTGGAAGAGGGTGGATGGGGGGAAGGTGTTTTTAATTTGGTTCCTTTGTTTCTCGCTTCTCTAGTTTGTTAGTAATAGGCAATAAATTTCTCTAATCTCCCTACGCTGAGTCTGTTTTGCCCATTGCAATAATTGTTGAGTGATCTCCCTGTCCTTATCTCAACCCTTGAGCCCTTTTCATCATATTTTCTCCTCCTTTCCCTTTGAGGAGGGGGAGTGAGAGAGCAGTTGTTGTGGAGCTCAGCTGATCACTTGAGTAAAACAGCCACAGCTGTCCCCTCATCTTAGATATACAAAATGTAGAGAGAAGCCAAAGAGAAGGTAATTTACTTTTGTACAAGTCTTCAACATGTTCTTGAAAAGAGATCGCTGCAAATGTAGTGGAAGCCCCCAGAGAACCAGGTGTTCCCTATTTTGTAAATTGGACAATTTTCTTCTTGGGTACAGTCATGGAAAGGACAAAATGGGTGTATGTGAATTCTGTGGCAGTTTTTGCTGCTGTTCAGCTGAAGTGCAAGTATTTCCAGTTATGGCCAGCTCTGATAATAGCATAGCTCAGACCACAACTGCTTGCTCCACATCTCTTTCTGGGGAGACTAGTTACTTTCAGTCCTGAACTCCAGCCATGCTGAGACTTTTAAAGAGTGGAAGGACTAATAAGAACATGGTGCAAGAAGGGGGCAGATGATCCCTGCACATGCAGAAGATGGGATAATTTGGTGTTAAAAATAAGAAGTATAAAGCAATGGTTTCAAGACGCTGTAGATGCATCATGAACTCAAAAGGGATGAAAATTTCATCCCCTACATAAAGATATTTCCTACAGGACACACAGTGCTGACTACCTATTTACATATTTCTTTTTCTGATTTTCAGCAGAAAATTTTCCCCTCTTAGTACACAGTAACATGAAAAATACCATAGGGTGCCAGTTTTATTGCTTCAGTTGAGTGACTATTTTTTTATTTCCTAAGCTATTGTTTGAGGAAGGATGGGGGGATGTTTAATGACAGGGTCTCTGATATGACCTTATTGTATGTAACAAAATAACAAAAATGAAGCACTGTCTTTTTTGCAGTTCTACCCTATGGAATTCAGAAAGTTTCTTCTCATGAATGCAAAATATTCATTCACAATTTGGGGAAGATTTGAGATGATTTGCTTATCTTGTTTTATAAATATTTTCCATGGCATTCTAGATATTTTATTCCCTCACACTTCCCTACAAAGAGCATGCTAAACTGCACCAACTATAAAATGATGTCTGTATGCTAAGTTGAGTTTAAATTTATTCTCACTGAATTCCATGGAAAACCACTCATGGAGTTCACACGTAGCTGGTTTGATCTTTTTATCCAGAATTTCAAAGATACACATTTTAAATGTATTCAACTGTTCAGTATTGGCTGTAAAAAATTTATCTTCACCTTAGCCTTATTTTCCTCATGCTCAAATACCCCAGGCTGTTTATCTTCATTTATTATTTCTCATTATATGCTTACGTTCCAAGCTCTTCAGAGCAGGCATTCTTTTATTATCAGTCTAAGTAATACATATCAATATGGTGCTCTAATCTCAGGTCTTTAAATATTACTATTTAAAATAAGTTCAGTAATATTGATGATGATAAATTGATAAAGTGTTTCTGTGACTTTGGATTATGGATAGTTTATAGATCCACACTGCCGAGCTCACACATGTAAAACGTAAATTTGGAGAAGTTTGGGGTTCATTTCAGGGAAAATTGAACATCGTTCAGAAACATTCAGGGGTTATTTGTATCTCACAGTGACATTTCACCATTACCCTATATGCCATGCCAGTGATTAGTGTTTGAAGAAGTGTACCTGAACAGTGAATTCATTTTACTGTTTTTGCTAACCATCACTAGTCAAATTAACAGAATAAAATAAACTTCATATATGCAGTTGCTGCCTTTTCATAATTTCAGCCAGTCATTCCCCCCAGAAATGCGTCGTTACTCAAATGTGATCTAGATGGACAATTTTGCAACAGAAAACTACTTAAGTCAAACTTACTGGTTATGCAAGAGAATTATTTTTGTGAGAGAAGTTCTAATTGAAGATACTGAAATATAACCACCATGTAAGGAGAGACCCAGAAGGTAACTCACTACATTACTGTGAAAAATACATTTTTGCTCGTTCTCCCTCACGGTAGAGTTTACTTCCTAGTTCCTCTAATAATAATGTGTTGCAGTCTGTAATGCAAATTTTGAAAAACCTGACAAGCATTCAGCTTTAAAGCCCAGATGTCAGACAGTTCTCATCATTGCTCTCATTTAGCTTCATTTACTTCAAGTCTTAAAATGCAATTCAGAAAGTTTCAGCCACAAAGAAAATTTCCACTTCACTGTTGTTCAGTTCTAGAGAGTTTTTTTCTAGTCTTTGGCCAAAACTCTGCATCTCTATCTCACAGGCTCCATGTTGTTTTTTGGGACATTCCACAATGTCTGTCTTCTTTTAATGCTAACCCAAGACCAGAGAATGTGTCATATCAGAAGGAGGTGATAGAAAGGGAGGTTACCATCCTAGTGAGATAGTCTGTGCTATTTATATTTCCACTCTCTTCAAATCTCATCTGTCCTAGGAACTCTCTTCTACACAGAATATACAAATACAAAATATACAGTAGATATCTCTGAAAAGAGTACTGTCAAGGACAAGACAGAATCATCAAAATAAGCAACTATAGGGAAAAAAAAACTAACTGTGGTACTATAAATAAGCACAAGTGAGAGGAAGGACATAAGCTTAATAGTAACATAACAAAAATTATTTACCATTCTCTCCACAGATCCTAAACTACACATCTCAAAATCAAAAGGTCATCTCCTTTAGCTAACAAAAAGCGCCTTCTAGGCCTTATCAACAAGATAAGTTGTTTTTTTTTTTGGGGGGGGGGATTTTTGTTTTGTTTTGGGGGAAGGTTGTTGTTTTTTTTTTTAAAATAAAATTCCACCCATATCCCTAGACACAGACTGATGAGATTGGTACAATAATACCATACTGGAGTTTTTACAGGTACCTGTGTTATCTATACCTCCATCTGTCTACAAAATAAATAAATAAATGGCTGAGAGTTCCCCTTCCACCCTTCCACAAGGACATAAGCATATGCCACTCTTTCCAGCTGCCTTTTCCCATGCCCACAAGCTCAAGAAAATGCATCCATCAGAAAGCACCAGTGTGACAGAATGCACTGCAAATGCACCTTCCCCTCTTTAATCTATTGCCTGAAGATGACATTTATAGTATGGTCTGAAAGTATCTCTTACGTACACCATAGATTCCTGTCAAATGTTTGTAATCAAAGTCATATCAGAATAAATTTAATTTCTAATCTTCTACTTCCCTTCATTGACTTAAGTACTATTATATTCCAGAAAGTGTATCATGGGGATGTGCAGTGGAAGAAAAAGAAATGGGATCTGTGATAAGAAAAAACAGAGAAGTAGAACATTTGATCCAAAATTCTGTATGTGAGAAACAAAGTTGTGTTTTTGCAATAGAAGGTGTTTTTTGCAGTGGAAAAATCCACTAACCTTGTATATTCAAAAGTGATTGTGCAGGCATGACAGTAGCATAGCAGTGAATGTTATATGTTTTGGGAGTATGTTAAGCAGATAAGGGGAAGGTTCCCCATCCCAAAATAAGGAGGATAGCTAAGAAAAACAGGACGAACAGTGCAAAATCAATAAAAACAAAAATCACGAGCCCTCTAGTCACTAGAGAAGAAGGGAAAAAAAGGAAAAGGAGAAATTAAAGGTTGGTCAGATAAAATTGTACATATATGGTATAGAAAGGCGTTGAGTAGCTTGTGAACCTGTAGTACTCAGCCAATGAGGAAACAGGGAAATGGGAGAAATCAGGTGTCGGGTAATAGGGAATATAAGGTTATGATATACTTTTACTGTGTGCTCCTGGTTGCAGGACACTCGCCATTGCAATCGCAAATAAAATAGCTTCACAGAAGACCCTGTCTGAAAAAAAATATTGAGATTTTTCTCACATGTATTCCTATCTATATCTGTCTCTGCCCTTACGTACCTGACAAATAAATATAACACAAAATGTGATGGAATTTTATTTAGTTATCTTGACTGTTCTCAGTGCAGATGCCTATGCTATAAGCTTGTAAAACCCACAACAGTTACAGAAGATATAGAAAACAACCCTGCTTACCTTTCATCCCAAACTTAGTGTCCTCCAAACTTCAGAATAATGAACATTATTACTAAGCCAGTGCACACCAGAGCTGCAATTCCCACCACAATATACACCTAAAAAAGAGGACACAGATATGTTTTGTTCTCATGAATCATCTTCAGAGATATTCAGTGGACATTCAAATTTAACCATTTAGGTAGAGATTCATTTCATAGAATGATAGGATCATAGAGAAGCCCAGGTTGGAAGGGACCTTGAAAGATCATCAAGTCCGAACTTTCATGGGAAAAGGGCTCCTAGATGCCCCTGTCCAGTCAACCTAGAGAGGCTGTTCCAGTGATTGATTGTTCTCACTGCAAAACATTTCTTTCTTATATCAAGAGGAAACCTCTCCCCATGCAGCTTGTACCCATTGCCCATTGTTCTCTCCATGTGGCTCCTTGTGAAGAGAGCCTCCATTCTCTTTGTAGCAGCTCTTTAAGTACTGGAATACTGTGATGAGGTTCCCCCTGAACCTTCTCTTCTCCAGGGTGAAAAGACCTAACTCTTTCAGTCTTTCCTCATAGGGCAGGTTCTCCAGCCCTTTGATCATTTTTCATGGCTTTCCTCTGTCCCCTATCCAGTCTGTCCACATCCTTTTTGAATTGTGAGGACCAGAACTGAACACAGTACTCCAGGTGCAACCTGACAAGTGCTAAGTAGAGTGGGATCAATCACATCTCTGTCTTTGCTAGTAATGCCCCTGCAGATGCAGCCCAGGATCCAATTTGCCTTTGTTGCTGCAACAATGCACTGCTGACTTGTGTTCAGATTGTTGTATGACAGGACACCCAGGTCCCTTTCAGCAAAGCTTCTCCCCAACCACACAGATCCTAGCCTGTACTGGGCTCTTTGGTTATGTCGTTCCAGGTGCAGGACCTTGAACTTGTCTTTGTTAAACTTCGTATAATTCTTGCTTGCCCACTCTTCCAGACTGTCCAGGTCTCTATGTATTAATGAGGCTCTCCCTTCTGATATATCCACCTCAACACCCAGTTTAGTGTTATCAGCAAACTTGGTGTGGGTGCTTTCAATCCCATTATCCATATCATTAATGAAGATGTCGAACAGCATGGGGCCCAGTATTGATCCCTGGGGGACCCTACTTGTGACAGGCTGTCAGCCTGAGTAAAAACCATTGATCACCACCCTCTGAGCACGGCTTGGTAGCCAATTTCCTACCCACCTTGCAGACCACCCACCCAATCTCTATTTGCCAGTTTGCCTAGGAGAAGGCTGTGAGGAAGAGTGTCAAATGTTTTGCTGAAGTCCAGGAAAATGATATCTATTGCTCTCCCTGTGTTGACAGATGTTATTTTGTTGTAGAAGGTGCTCTGGTCAGTCAGGCATGATTTGCCTTTGGTAAATCCATGTTAGCTTTTCCTAATCACCTGCTTCGTTTGGTTTGTAATAGTTTCTAGGAGGACTCAATCCATTACTTTCCCAGGGATTCAAGGAAGACTAATGGGTCTGTAGTTTCCTGGGTCCTCTTTCGGGCCCTTCTTGTAGATAGGTATGATGTTTGGTCTCTTCCAGTCATTAGCAATATCCCCTGATCTCCACAACTTTTCAAAGATTATAGACAGTGGCCTTGCAACAATGTCAACCAGTTCTCTTTACATCCTGGGGTGGATTCCATCCAGGCCCATAGATTTGTGTAGGTTGAGCCCTTGCAAGAGGCCACAGACCAGCCCTTCCTCCACTACATGTGGGTAAACACATGCATTGTCTTAGCTACTTGATCCTATGATCTGGGGTCCAGCTACACTGGTAAAGACAGAGGCAAAAAAGGCTCTACCTCTTGTCAGCCTTATTAATAACTAGTTTCCTTGCCCTGTTCAGCAATGGGAATATGTCTTCCCTGTGCTTCTGCTTACTGCTCATGCATCTGAAGAACCCTTTTTTTTTTTTCATGGCTAATTTCAGTTCTAGCTGAACCTTAGCCTTCCTGACTGCATCTCTGCATACCCTAGCAAGGTTCTTGTAGTACTCGTTGGGTATTTGACCACCTTTCCATAGCTAATATGTTTCTTTTTTCTTTTTTTCTCTCTTTTTTTTTTTTTTTTTTTAAGCATACCCAAAAGCTCATTGTTAAGACAGGGTGTTGTCTTGTGGTCTCTGCCTTCTTCCTTTGCCTCTGTAGGGGATGGACTGCTCTTGTTCTTCCAGGAGGCTGTTCTTGAATATCTCCCAGCACTCGCAAGCTCCTTTGCCCTCCATGGATGCTTCCCATGAAAACCCTTGCAGCTGGGCTCTGAGCATATTGAAGTTAACTCTTCTAAAATCCAGGGTCTTTGTCCTATTACTGGTCTTCAGTATGCTCAGCCAGACCTTAAACTTCACAACGTTATGATCACTGTATCCAAGGCTACCACTGATAGTTATGTTGTCAAGTAAGTCTTTGTGGTTTGTGAGCAATAAATATAGCAATGTGCTGTTCCTAGTCAACATGTCCAACATCTGTAGCAGGAAGCAGTCCTCAATACATTCCAGGAACCTGATGGACAGTTGTCCAACAACTTCAGCACAGTATATCTCCATGAAACAACTACTGTCAATGTGAGGTACTAGAGGCTGTAGGAGTTATGCTCCCATTGCACTTAACGGATGGAAACAGAACAAAATTGAAATTTTAGGAATCCTTTTCACTGCCCTTATAACTTTTCACTCCCCAACTATCAGTGCTAAGAGAGCCACCAGGTAGGCTTTCACCCACCTGCACAAAACAGATTCTCCCCCATCACTTCCAGCTGTACTGAAACAATACCTAGCCTTCATAGCCTCCTTTTCCATTCTTTCCCAACTCACAATCTAACACAAATGCATACACTCTCCATTGCCTGCCACGTTGCAGTCATCAATGCCTGCAGCAGGGAGGCAGCACTACTAAGCATATCTGCTGCCTGCTACCAGTTTCCAACAAGTCATGACATTTAATATTAATCTAACATTCAGTTTCCAGCATCATGATAGGTGAAGCAGCAAAGGAGTAGATCCAGCAGTTCATCTGCCTGTACTAAGATCCACTACAAATTATCGTATCAAAAAACTACATTAAATCACACATTAAAAACATACAATAAGAATTTCATACAATAAGAAGTTCATTACAGCATGTCCTCTTTATAAGGAGCAGCTGACTTTGGAATTGGTATTCAAGCAATAGTCTTCAAGTTACCTTGAATGTTATTTTGTAAATAAAAAGTTGCTCTCCTTGGCTAAAATTAGAAGCAAAGTCTTGGGCTAAGAAATTAGTTGTTCAGAAAAGCATGAAACAAATTAGCGATTTTACTTGGAATGAAAAGTGATCCACTCTTTCAAAAAAATTGGGTGAGGGAAGAAGGGATGTGCGCTGATTTTTTTTTCCCTTTTTTTTTTCTTGATTTTGATCACCACACAGTAATAGATCTGGTGTTCTGGTAGCTTAGGGTCTCATTACAATCTTCACAATCTCTTTAGTCGTATAGTCAAAAAGAGTATACTGGAAACAATGTATATACTTACAGTGATGCTATCTTCATTCTCTTTGTTGGAAACATCCGCAGAAGTGATTTGATTACTATTATTTGTGGTGTCTCCAAGATCATTAGGCATGGTTTCATACTCTTACAAAAGAAAAAAAAGGTTGTTTTATAATTTCGTAACTTCGGAGGGGAAAGGATTGTCTGTATTATTTCAACTCTGTAATACCATAATGCTGGGAACACCTATCAGAAGTCTGTGCTCTTTGAAAATGATACATTATTTCTATTGTACCTAATACATTTTGGGGAATCCTTGTAGCAAATAATTTTGAATAAATGTGTTGTGACTGACAGACCTGAAAAAAGAATCTGCTTTTCTGTTCAGCTTTATAGAGAAGGAATCTATACCATAATATATAGCTCTATTAGGAAAAACTAGAGTTAAATAAGAAATCCATTCATAAAGCTATTTTTATATGCTTCTGACTTCCCATTAAAAATTGAAGGCTGCCCTCTACAACGAACTTCTCTAGTCTTGTATTCAGCCAAATATAGGACTGACAGAAATTAGCTTGAGAAGAAATTGGCAGGTGAGTTTTTAGCTAGTTTATTGCTATCGAAAATATTTCATTTATCAAAACAATGCTACTCAAAGGTCTTCAGGGGTGAATCCAAGACAATTCCATCAAAAGAATGAATATGGCATAATTATTTATAATGAGATATGAGATAAATGAGATAAGAATTAAATATTATATGTATGAATTTAGATACATACATTAAAATAAAGCACTGAACATATTTTATGATTGTATAAAGCACTGAATATATTTTATGATTGTATCTGAAAATATACGTAATGTTTCAATTGTATGACTGTAATGCGTACAGATGAAATAAACCAAATGAGCAATACAGCACTACAATTTAAATTTGCAAATCATAGAATTATAGAATCATAGAATGGCTTGGGTTGGAAGGGACCTCGAAGATCATTTAGTTCCAACCTCCCTGCCATGGGGGTTGCCCAGGGCCTCATCCAACCTGGTCTTAAACACCTCTAGGGATGGGGCATATGCAACCTCTCTGGGCAACCTGTTCCAGTGCCTCACCATCCTCTGAGTGAAAAATTTCCTCCTGTCTAATCTAAATCTCCCTTCTTTTAGTTTAAAACCATTCCCCCTTGTCCTGTCATTGTCTGCCTGAGCAAAAAATTGCTCTCCATCTTTTTTATAAGCCCTCTTTAAGTATTGAAAAGCTGCAATAAGGTCACTCCGGAGCCTTCTCTTCTCCAGGCTGAACATTCCCAGCTCTCTCAGCCTTTCTTCATAGGAGAGGTGTTCCAGCCCTCTGATCGTCTTCATGGCCCTCCTCTGTACCTGCTCTAACAGATCCACAGCCTTCTTGTGCTGGGGGCCCCAGATCTGGATGCAGTACTCCAAGTGATGCCTCACCACAAGGGCAGAGTAGATGGGGACAATCACCTCCCTTGACTTGCTGGACACTCCTCTTTTGATGCAGCTCAGGATGCAGTTGACCTTCTGGGCTGCAAGCGCGCACAAATAAGTATGTATTTCTTTATATATTTTAATTAAAATCAGTGTCATAAGTCTACAGATGAAATTTTAATTGTAAATATGAAAAAGCAAAATTCAGAGGTTCACACAAACCAGAAGCAGGAACTCTTCCAACCTGAGATGCTACCTGGTCAAGGGGAGGGAGGGCCTGTGCCTTGGTAGACTTTATCTTCTTTAGCTCCCAAGGCCGTTTTGGAGATCTCGGCTGGTAATGCTAGAAACAAGCTGCATTAGCTTTTTGATCTTCCTGCATGCACAAACACACTTTATTTCTGCAAAGCACTCAGTAGGCTGCATATTTTTTGGTATATGAACCAACACAGCTACCTCTGCCACCAGTGCTACAGTTGGTCAAGTCAGGTTGTATAAACTCGTAGTCTATTTTGGCTCTACACCATACATGCCAAAGGAAAGGATTTATTTATTTTTTTTTGAAGCAAAATGTATATTTAGTCTACAGAGCTTTCACAAGAAACCAAATTTAATGTCCTTTGAACATTTAAATTCTCCAACTCAGCATTGCATCCCTATGTCTGTAGCTTCCTATGCAGCAAAGTTATAGTAGTGAAAGGCAAAGTAACAGCAATCTTTACTGAATTACCCACTTGCACAAGCAGCCTGGACACTTAGACAAGGTGCTGTGCAAGCCATCCACTACTGTGAACACAAGTTTTGCCACAGCATAGGAGGAGACCAGCTTTATTTCATCTGCAGGTAGAACTTTAAACTAGCTATGACGGGGAAGGGGGTAAAACAGGGCTCACCAGAGGAGTGCCTAGGGGAACAATGCTGAAGCTGGGGATGAGGCAGATGTCTCATCTGAAGTGCATCTACACCAATGCACGCAGCATGGGCAACAAACAGGAGGAGCTAGACGCGATTGTGAGACAGGCTAACTACGACTTAGTTGCTATAACTGAAACATGGTGGGATCACTCCTACAACTGGAGTACTGTGATGGATGGCTACAAGCTCTTCAGAAGGGATAGACAAGATAGGAAGGGTGGTGGTGTAGCTCTTTATATTAAAGAGTGTTTTGATGTTGAAGAGCTTGGGGTTGGGAATGATAAAGTTGAGTGTCTATGGATAAGGATCAGGGGGAAGGCCTGTAGGGGTGACATCTTGGTGGGGGTCTGTTGTAGACCGCCTAATCAGGATGAAGAGATGGATGAGGCATTCTATGAGCAGCTTGCAAAACTTGCATGATCACCAGCACTCATTCTCATGGGGGTCTTCAACTTCCCTGATATATGCTGGAAGTATAATACTGCGCAGAGGAAACAGTCCAGGAGGTTTTTAGAGTGTGTGGAAGATAGCTTCCTGACACAGCTGGTTCAAAAGCCTACCAGGGGAGGTGCCCCACTAGACCTGCTCTTCACTAACAGAGAAGGACTGGTGGGAGATATGAAAGTTGGGGACTGTCTTGGGCAGAGTGACCATGAAATTGTAGAGTTTTCTATCCTTGGTGATATCAGAAGGGTAACTAGGAAAACTGCTGTCTTGAACTTCCGGAGGGTGGACTTTGACCTATTCAGGTCACTTGTTGCAGGGGTCCCTTGGGAGTCACTCCTGAAGGACAAAGGGGTCCAGGAAGCCTAGATGCTCCTCAAGAAGGAAATTTTAAAGGCACAGGAGAAGGCTGTTCCTGTGTCCCATAAGGCGAGCCGGAGGGGAAGAAGACTGGCATGGATGAATCGGGAACTTTTATTGAGACTCCAGGAAAAAAAGAGAGCTTGCAGAGGTAAATTGACAAGCCACTTTCCACCATCTATCAGCGTTCCTGGTTATCTGGAGAGGTCCCAGAGGATTGGAGGCTTGCCGATGTGACTCTCCATCTACAAGAAGGGCCATAAGGAGAATCCAGGGAATGACAGGCCTGTCAGCCTGACCTCGGTTCCAGGGAAAGTTATGAAGCAAATTATCCTGGGTGAGATCACACGGCACTTGCATGGCATCCAGGGGTTCAGGCCCAGCCAGCACAGGTTCACGAAAGGCAGGTCACGCTTGTCCAACCTCATCTCCTATGATCGTATGACCGGACTGGTAGATGAAGGAAGGGCTGTTGATGTAATCTACCTAGACTTCAGCAAAGCCTTTGACAAGGTCTCCCAAAGTATTCTCTTGGGGAAACTGGCTGCCCGTGGCCTAGGCAGGTATACTCTTCTCTGGGTAAAGAACTGGCTGGAGGGCCATGCCCAGCAGGTAGTGGTTAATGGAGTTAAGTCTAGCTGGCATCCCATTACAAGTGATGTCCCCCAGGGTTTGGTACTGGGGCCTATCTTGTTTAATATCTTTATTGATGACCTGGATGAGGGGATTGAGCGTACCCTCAGTAAGTTTGCAGACCACACCAAGTTGGGAGGTAGTGTTGATCTGCCTGAGGGTAGGGTGGCCCTTCAGAGGAATCTGGATAGGCTGGACTGCTGGGCTGAGGCAAATGGGATGAGGTTCAACAAGGCTAAGTGCTGGGTCCTGCACTTTGGCCACAATAACCCCATGCAATGCTATAGGCTTGGGGCAGAATGGCTAGAAGACTGTGAAGACGAAAAGGACCTGGGAGTGTGTTGTGGTTTAACCCGGCTGGCAGCTAAACACCACACAGCCGTTCGCTCACCCTCCCCCCTCCCTCTCTGGGATGGGGGAGAGAAACGGGAAAGTGAAGCCTGTGAGTTGAGATAAAGACAGTTTATTAAGACAGGAATATAATAATAACAATAATAGTAATAATAGTGATAATGATAATAGTATTAATAATAATAATGTGTAAGAAAACAAGTGATGCACAATGCAATTGCTCACCACCCGCTGACCGATGCCCAGCCTATCCGCGAGCAGCCGGCCCCCCACCCCGGCCAGCCACCCCTATATATTGTTTAGCATGACGTCAGATGGTATGGAATACCCCTTTGGCCAGTTTGGGTCAGCTGTCCTGGGTCTGTCCCCTCCCAGCTCCTGCTGCACCCCTAGCCTGCTCGCTGGCAGGACAGAGCGAGAAGCCGAAAAGTCCTTGGCCTGGTGTAAACACAGCTCTGCAACAATTAAAACATCATCATGTTATCAGCGCTCTTCTCATCCTAATCCAAAACATAGCACCCTACCAGCTACTAGGAGGGAAAATTAACTCTGTCCTAACTGGAACCAGGACAGATATCCACCCCTTATTCCATACCATTTATGTCATGCTCAGGTTACACTCTTTCCAATACCTTCTAATTAATCACCATTTTCATCTATGATATATAGCAATCATGGTAGTGATGACATACAGTATTATATAATAATTAACATACTACAATTCAACTCATGGGCTATTCTCACCCAGTATCAAATCCCCTTGAGGTACACACCGGACCTCCCCATTCTTTTGCATTACCCACCAAGTGCATCCAGGTCCCTGAGCAAAAGCAATTCCACGAATGGGTTTGCCTTTTCCTGAGTCAGGAGTAGCCCAGACTGTTTTACCCAGCATGTTTCTTACGTGCACTACAGGAACTTTATCCCCTTCTACAGTGCGTAACAGGTTTGATGGGGCAGGTCCAGCTCGGTTGGCAGATCCCCTGGTATTGACTAACCAGGTGGCCTTTGCCAAATGTGTATCCCAATTTTTGAATGTCCCAGCACCCATTGCTTTCA
This sequence comes from Anser cygnoides, assembly GCF_040182565.1. NCBI lineage: Eukaryota > Metazoa > Chordata > Aves > Anseriformes > Anatidae > Anser > Anser cygnoides. The sequence goes on along the minus strand of NW_027103069.1, from coordinate 483,501 downwards.
GTGTAGTCTTCAACAGTCCATTGTATCGTTCAACTTTCCCGGAGGCTGGTGCATGATAGGGGATGTGATACACCCACTCAATACCATGTTCTTTGGCCCAAGTGTCTATAAGGTTGTTTCGGAAATGAGTCCCGTTGTCGGACTCAATTCTCTCTGGGGTGCCATGTCGCCATAGGACTTGCTTTTCAAGGCCCAGGATAGTGTTCCGGGCGGTGGCATGAGGCACCGGATATGTTTCCAGCCATCCGGTGGTTGCTTCCACCATTGTAAGTACGTGGCGCTTGCCGTTGCGGGTTTGAGGGAGTGTGATGTAATCAATCTGCCAGGCCTCTCCATATTTATATTTCAGCCATCGTCCTCCATACCAAAGAGGCTTTGACCGTTTAGCTTGCTTGATTGCAGCACATGTTTCACAGTCATGAATAACCTGTGCTATAGTGTCCATGGTCAGGTCCACCCCTCGATCACGAGCCCATCTGTATGTTGCATCTCTACCTTGATGGCCTGAGGTGTCATGGGCCCATCGGGCTATAAATAATTCACCTTTATGTTGCCAGTCCAGGTCCACCTGAGCCACTTCAATCTTAGCAGCCTGATCCACCTGCTGGTTGTTTTGATGTTCTTCAGTAGCCCGATTCTTGGGCACATGAGCATCTACATGGCGTACCTTTACAACCAGGTTCTCTACCCGGGCAGCAATATCTTGCCACAGTGCCGCAGCCCAGATGGGCTTGCCCCTGCGCTGCCAGTTGTTCTGCTTCCATTGCTGTAACCACCCCCACAGGGCATTTGCTACCATCCATGAATCAGTACAGAGATAGAGAACTGGCCACTTTTCTCGTTCAGCAATATATAAAGCCAGCTGAATGGCTTTCACTTCTGCAAACTGACTCGATTCACCTTCTCCCTCAGCAGCTTCTGCAACTCGTCGTGTAGGACTCCATACAGCAGCTTTCCATCTCCGATGCTTTCCCACAATACGACAGGACCCGTCAGTGAACAAGGCATATTTCTTCTCATTTTCCGGTAGCTTGTTGTACAGTGGGGCTTCTTCAGCACGAACCACCTCCTCCTCTGATGATATCCCAAAGTATTTGCTTTCTGGCCAGTCCATAATCACCTCCAAGATTCCTGGGCGACTGGGGTTTCCTATTCGAGCCCGCTGAGTAATCAGTGCAACCCACTTGCTCCATGTAGCATCAGTTGCATGATGTGTAGAGGGGACCCTTCCTTTGAACATCCAGCCTAGTACCGGCAGTCGGGGTGCCAGGAGGAGCTGCGCTTCAGTACCGACCACTTCCGAAGCAGATCGAACTCCTTCATATGCTGCCAATATCTCCTTTTCAGTTGGAGTATAGCGGGCTTCAGATCCTCTGTATCCCCGACTCCAAAACCCCAGGGGTCGACCTCGAGTTTCCCCAGGTTCTTTCTGCCAGAGGCTCCAGGTAGGACCATTCTCCCCGGCTGCGGTGTAGAGCACATTCTTTACATCTGGTCCTGTTCGGACTGGCCCGAGGGCTACTGCATGAACTATTTCCTGCTTAATTTGTTCAAAGGCTTGTCGTTGCTCAGGGCCCCATTCAAAAGCATTCTTCTTACAGGTTACTTGGTAGAGCGGGTTTACAATCAGACTGTAATTTGGAATGTGCATTCTCCAAAACCCCACGACACCTAGGAAAGTTTGTGTTTCTTTTTTGTTAGTTGGTGGAGACATAGCTGTTATCTTGTTGATCACATCCATTGGGATCTGACGACGTCCATCTTGCCATTTTATTCCTAAAAACTGGATCTCTCGTGCAGGTCCTTTAACTTTATTCTGTTTTATGGCAAAACCGGCCTTCAGAAGGATTTGGACTATTTTCTTCCCTTTCTCGAAAACTTCTTCTGCAGTGTCACCCCACACAATGATGTCATCGATGTACTGCAGGTGTTCAGGAGCTTCCCCCTGCTCCAGCGCAGACTGGATCAGTCCATGGCAAATGGTAGGGCTGTGTTTCCACCCCTGGGGCAGCCGATTCCAAGTATATTGGACTCCCCTCCAAGTGAAAGCAAACTGTGGCCTGCACTGTGCTGCTAGAGGGATGGAGAAAAACGCATTAGCGATATCAATTGTGGCATACCACTTGGCTGCCTTTGACTCCAGTTCGTACTGAAGTTCTAGCATATCTGGCACTGCAGCACTCAGTGGTGGCGTGACTTCGTTCAGGCCACGATAGTCCACTGTTAGTCTCCACTCACCATTAGACTTTCGCACTGGCCATATGGGACTACTAAAAGGTGAATGAGTCTTGCTGATCACTCCTTGGCTCTCCAGTTGACGAATTAGCTTATGGATGGGACTCAGGGAGTCTCGGTTGGTGCGATATTGCCGCCGGTGCACAGTTGTGGTAGCGATCGGCACTTGCTGTTCTTCAACCCTCAGCAACCCCACAACAGAAGGGTCCTCTGAGAGACCAGGCAAGGTAGACAACTGTTTAATGTCCTCTGTCTCCAAAGCAGCTATGCCAAAAGCCCAGCGGAACCCTTTTGGGTCCTTGAAATATCCTCTTCTAAGATAGTCTATGCCAAGGATGCACGGAGCATCTGGGCCAGTCACAATACGGTGCTTTTGCCACTCATTACCGGTTAGACTCACTTCAGCCTCCAATACAGTTAACTGCTGGGATCCCCCTGTCACACCATAAATACAGATGGGCTCTGGCCCTTTATAGCTTGATGGCATTAGAGTACATTGTGCACCGGTGTCTACTGAAGCCTTATACTTCTGTGCGTCTGACGTGCCAGGCCATCGAATCAACACAGTCCAATAAACTCGATTGTCCCTTTCCTCCCCCTGGCTGGAGGCAGGGCCCCTCTAGTCCTGGTCAGAATCTTCGTTTCTGTGTCTAAAGGACTGCTTGCTGGAAGTTGGAGCAGCAAACTTTTCAGAGAACCCCTTTTTCCCAATTGTTTTCCTTTGCAATTCACGTACCCGTGCCTCTAGGGTCGCAGTAGATTTTCCATCCCATTTTCTCATGTCCTCTCCATGGTCACATAGGTAAAACCACAGGGTGGCGCAGTGTGTGTGCCCACCATATTGTCTTCCTTGCATAGATGAACGTTTACCCCTAATAGCTGAGACACTGGTTTGTACAGGTGGGGAGGAAAATAATCTCTCTTCAAGTTGGTGGATCTTTTCAGAAAGTTTCTCCAAAGCATTCTCCTTTAGCTGGTGGACACTGGTTCGTTCAGGTGAAGGGGAAGATAATCTTTCTTCAAGTTGGTGGATCTTTTCAGAAAGTTTCTCCAAAGCATTCTCTTTTAGCTGGTGGACACTGGTTCGTTCAGGTGGAGGGGAAGATAAATTCTCTTTAAGTTGGTGGACCTCTTCAGATGGTTTCTCCACAGCCGAGACACAGGCCTGTAGGGAAGAGGAGAGATTTCCTTCGTACTGCCGGAGTATTATAGTCACTTCATTCACTGGGGGATTCTCCTCCGCTTTCCAGGCTAGTATTGCCAATGAGCTGGCATATGATGATGGTGCACTCCGTACAAACTTCCGCCACATGGGTGGTGTACACTGGACTGCATCTGGATCTGCGGATGTTTGTGCGTCGTCTAGGTCCTTATAAATGACTTCCCGTACGGCCAATTCCCTCAGGTACTGAATTCCCTTCTCCATGGTGGTCCATTTGCCTGGTAGACATACAAGTTCTTCCTTGAAGAGATACCTTTCCTGCACAGCTGACAGGAGACGCCTCCAGAGGCTGCGAGGTCGTGCTCCATCTCCAATTGCTTTGTCAATGCATGCGTCCCTAGCAAGGGATCCCAGCCGCCTGGCTTCCTTGCCTTCTAATTCCACATAATTGGCTCCCGTGTCCCAGCACCGGAGCAGCCAGGTGACAAGCTGCTCGCCTATACAGCGACCAAAATCTTTTCGCACATCTCGTAGCTCACGCTGGTATAGAGTCCGGGTAGTTACTGTTGATTTTTCGACATCCTCATCCTCATCTTCAGTCTCCTGCACCTTTGATGGCCCAGCCTCGTCTTCACTATGCCCAGACTTAGCAGAAGACTGTCTGCGTTCTAAACGACCTGAGCCTCTATACCATTTTTTCACCTTGTCTACAGGGGCAACTTGCACTGCTACAGCTCGTTTCTCTAACCCAGACACAGGGTCTGCCACAGGGGTTGGAATACCCTCTGCGGGGTCAACTTGCACTGCTACAGCTCGTTTCTCTGACCCAGCCACAGGAGTGGGAGCGGCTGCAGGAGCTGGAGCTGCTGCAGGGGCTGGAGTGGCTGCGGGAGCTGGAGCTGGAGCGGCTGCAGGAGCTGGAACTGGAGCGGCTGCAGGAGCTGGAGCGGCTGCAGGGGCTGGAGCTGGAGCGGCTGCAGGAGCTGGAGCGGCTGCAGGAGCTGGAGCGGCTGCAGGAGCTGGAGCTGGAGCGGCTGCAGGAGCTGGAGCTGGAGTGGCTGCAGGAGCTGGAACTAGAGCGGCTGCAGGAGCTGGAGCTGGAGCGGCTGCAGGAGCTGGAGCTGGAGTAGCTGCAGGAGCTGGAACGGCTGCAGGAGCTGGAATTGGAGTGGCTGGAGGAGCTGGAGCGGCTGCAGGAGCTGGAACTGGAGCGGCTGCAGGAGCTGGAGCTGGAGCGGCTGCAGGAGCTGGAGCTGGAACAGCTGCAGGAGCTGGAGCGGCTGCAGGAGCTGGAACTGGAAGGGCTGCAGGAGCGGGAGCTGGAGCTAGGTTGCTAGTAGCATCAATTGCAGCTCGATAGGCACAAGCCAGACCCCAGCACGCTACAGTGATTTGTGTCACTTTGGAACTGCCAGAGTCATGACACCTTTTTTTCAAGCATTCTGCCAGCTTTTTAGGATTTTGCAGTTGTTCAGGGGTGAATGTCCAAAACACTGGAGGTGACCACTGCTCTAGAAACCTGCCCATATCCTCCCACACTCCCTGCCACTCGCAACTATCCCGCCTCAAGACAGATCTCCGGATGAGATTCCTAAGTAGTTGTTTAACCCTCAACAAAACCTGAAGCGCATTCAGGAGACATAACAACAAGAGCAGGCTGGTCTGAGTATCCCAAGGATATTCAACATCTCGGAGAGCCACCGTAACTAGCTCGGGGGATAAGAGGGTGGTGGTGAAGGAGAAAGGGAGAGTGAACAGGTAGGGAAACATGTCTTCCCCTGTCCCCTTCACAGATTGGCTCCCTAACGAAAACAGGCAATAGGTGTAATTGCTAATAGTTTCCGAGATATGGTTTCCAAAGTATAGAGTCGACGTCAGTGCTGAGTACAAATACCAGGTTAGAGTCGTGACCAGGTATTTCATCATTTCATAAGCCATTGTTACATCGCACAGTACCATAACAATCTTAAACCAGGGCCCGGAAAGGATAAACAGTGCAACAAGGAGCACATACAGAAAGTAACGCACCATAAAACTCAATTTGGAATACAGGTACAGCAGACTGGAGATTAAGGCAATCAACATCGTGACTAGCAACTATTAAGCAGGTCCAATACTTATACCAATTTTAGTTTAACACACTCTGGTCAAATTTGTCGATATCTCAACCCTTCGAGCCCCACGTTGGGCGCCAAAAGAGCTGTTGTGGTTTAACCCGGCTGGCAGCTAAACACCACACAGCCGTTCGCTCACCCTCCCCCCTCCCTCTCTGGGATGGGGGAGAGAAACGGGAAAGTGAAGCCGGTGAGTTGAGATAAAGACAGTTTATTAAGACAGGAATATAATAATAACAATAATAGTAATAATGATAATAGTATTAATAATAATAATGTGTAAGAAACAAGTGATGCACAACGCAATTGCTCACCACCCGCTGACCGATGCCCAGCCTATCCCCGAGCAGCCGGCCCCCCACCCCGGCCAGCCACCCCTATATATTGTTTAGCATGACGTCAGATGGTATGGAATATCCCTTTGGCCAGTTTGGGTCAGCTGTCCTGGGTCTGTCCCCTCCCAGCTCCTGCTGCACCCCCAGCCTGCTCGCTGGCAGGACAGAGCGAGAAGCCGAAAAGTCCTTGGCCTGGTGTAAACACTGCTCTGCAACAATTAAAACATCAGCATGTTATCAGCGCTCTTCTCATCCTAATCCAAAACATAGCACCCTACCAGCTACTATGAGGGAAAATTAACTCTGTCCTAACTGGAACCAGGACAGAGTGTTGATCGATGCTTGGCTGAACATGAGCTGGCAGTGTGCCCAGGTGGCCAAGAAGGCCAATGGCATCCTGGCCTGTATTAGAAATAGTGTAGCCAGCAGGAGCAGGGAGGTGATCGTCCCCCTGTACTCAGCTCTGGTGAGGCCACACCTCGAGTAGTGTGTTCACTTTTGGGCCCCTCACTACAAGAAGGGCATTGAGGCCCTGGAGTGTGTCCAGAGAAGGGCAACAAAACTGATGAGGGGTCTGGAGAACAAGTCTTCTGAGAAGCGGCTGAGGGAGCTGGGATTGTTTAGTCTGGAGAAGAGGAGGCTCAGGGGAGACCTCATTGCACTCTACAACTTCCTGAGGATGTTGTGATGAGGAGGGGGTCAGCCTCTTTTCTCAGATAGCTAATGATAGGACTTGAGGAAATGCCCACAAGTTGCACCTGGGGAGATTTAGATTAGATATCAGGAAAAACTTTTTCTCTCAGAGAGTGGTCAGGTGCTGGAACGGGTTGCCCAGGGAAGTGGTGGAGTCACCATCCCTCGTGGTGTTCAAGAAACACCTGGACAAGGTGCTACAAGATATGATTTAGTAGCTTAGTGGGTAGTATTGGTGATAGGAGGACGGCGGGACTAGATGCTCTTGTAGGTCCTTTCCAACCTTGTGTTTCTATGATTCTATGAATATAGAAACAAACATTAAGAGCCATCACTATTTTGTCTCTATAATACAAATTTTTGAGGGATTTTTTTTCTCTTAATTTTACCTGTAAATAGTAGGGGGAAAAAGCTGAAGCTATTTGCAGTTCTGTTTATGTTCATTTCTATACTAAGATACTGGAAAGCATACCATGGAGGACTAATGAGACCTATGCAAAATATTTCAGGTCTGGGTCTATGAAACCGCTGAATTGCAATATTATTAAAAAGGACAAGGGATAAAGTAGACCACTTAGGTACATCAGTGTTGAATTGCCATTTCCCACTGTATAACTGTGAACCATTTACATTTGAATTAATGCCAAATTTTCAAAGCCTCTTGAAATGGGCGAGCCGGGCAAGCAAAACATGCACAACAGCTATCCAACCCAAACCAGGAAATTCAGATTTAAACAAGTTCTTGTTCATTTCATTATGAAATCCTGATTAGGCACGCAGCATTTTGATACAGATAGGATCATGTCTCTAGACTCATGCTATGTGGGACTTGTATTGCTTCAGGGCTAGATTCTCTGGTGCCTAATAACTTATTCAGTTATATGTATGTACTTAGGTAAATCACAACTAAAGCATTGTAGCATTTTGCAGCTGTTTTATAAACCAGATACAAAGCAGCTGGGATCCAAATAGGAGCACAGTCATAAGTACCAGAGAGTCATTCTGCAAAATATTCCTGGGAGTTCAGTTTTATGGGGTATATTGTTTTTCTCATTTTCATAACCACATGAGAAAAAGCAGCATGACATGAAACATGAACTAGGAGCCAAAGAAGCCAGTTTTACATTCGATTTCCTGCTCATCCCTGGGTAAGTCACTTCATTTTTCTTTCTCAGTTACCTCTCATAAAAAATGTGATAACATCTCTTAATTGTGTTTTCTACAAGATTCTGCAGAGATTAGCTATTAAGGATTAATGATTGCTCTGCGCTTTGAGCAAACGAAGTACAGTGTGCATAGAATTCCCCCAGCAAGTATAAAATCACATATACTTCTGTGATCTTGTCAGTTCTTCTGTTTCCCATAGTATTTTTAAAACATTTAATAGAAAACATTTGGAAATTACCTCATATGAAGCACAGAGCACTGAAAGTTAAATCCCAATGGATAGACCAAATCCCAATATGAAGTGCTTTGCTCTATGTAGAAGTTTACTCAAGGCTAAAGTCCCCTGCCACCTGCAGCCCATGCTGACTGAGCCTGATCACCTGGTTGCCCTGTAGGTGCCACTGATGGCACTCAAGATAATCTGCTCCATGAGGTTCCCCAGCACTGAAGTCAGAATGATAGGCCTGTAGTTTCCCGGATCCTCCTTCCAGTCCTTCTTGTAGATGGGAGTCACATTTGCTAGCTGCCAGTGAACTGGGACCTACCCTGATAGCCAGGACTGCTGATAAATGATGGAAAGCAGCTTGGTGAGCACTGCCACCAGCTCCTTCAATACTCTCATGTGGATCCCATCTAGCTCCATAGACTTGCATACATCCAAGTGAAGTAGCAGGTCACTAACCATTTCCTCGTGGATTATGAGGGCTTCATTCTGCTCCCTATCCCTATCTACCAGCTCAGGGGGCTGAATACATGGAGATCAACTGGTCTTGCTGCTAAAGACTGAGGCAAAGAAGGCATTAAATACCTCAGCCTTTTCCTCATCTTGTCACTATGTTTCCCCCAACATCCAATGAAGGATGAAGATTCTCTTTAGTCCTCCTTTTTTTGTTTATGTATTTATAAAAATATTTATACCTTCTTTAACAGTAGCAGCCAGATTGAGCTCTAGTTGGGCTTTGGCCCTTCTAATTTTGTCCCTGCACAGCCTCACGACGTCATTGCAGTCCTCCTGAGTGGCCTGCCCTTTCTTCCTGTCTTTACCCTTTACACTGCAAATTTGCACTATGATTAGCATGGGAGTCTGAAAAATGTTTCAAAATGGAGAACAGCAGGAAGGAGGGAGGTAGGAAAGGAGACCTTCAAATCTTGCTTCCAACTTAATCTAAATTGTGGGTAAACAGATTATCATACAGATCGAAGGGTCTGAAAAGAAGTCATGAAAAGTAGTCTCTGGGAGAAGCTAATCCCAGGGTGGGATGAAGCGATCCACCATGAAGTGATTATCCCAAGAAGTATAACAATTTCTAGACTTTTTAGCCTTATATATTCATCTCACCAATTGCACTTGTGGATTTGGAATAATTAAGGAAACACTCCGGACTACAAAATGTTGCACAAAGCAAGCACTAAGTCACTGAAACAAAGATCAAAGACAGCAATTTCAAAAAGTAGAAAGAAAAGCCAGAAATAAAAAGGAATGCTGTTTTCATCAGAACTAGATCTTGCAGTCTGTAATTCACTTGCACAACTCAAAACACACATTTCAACAGAATCTAACAATATCAACTGAATTACAGTACTCACACACATACATCAGGATCTTGATAAACAGCTTGTTTTCAAAATCTTCATGTATACAACTTCTATAATACAACATATATAGGAAACTATGCAAACCATTACCTCTTCCTCCCCCTCAAAAAAGAAAAAAAAAAGAAAAAAGGAAGAGGGCAAGGGAAAGCTATGCTTTAATATTTCTAAGAACTTAAAGTCAAATTGATCCTTCAAATGCACATTTACTAAAGTTTAATGACATGGAATCAAAGTGCTATCATTTAAATAAGCTTAAGGAAACTTGAGATGTGTACATTTTTGGAGGGATCATCCCTGAAAAAATAATGAGAAATCATGAACTCTCTTTTCTCCAAGAAATGCCTCTGAAACGTTTTTTAAAAAACAAACAACTCATGCCTGTGAGCTACATCAGACAGCTGTTACCCTATAGTACCATTTGTAACTGTCAGTAACAGTTGATTTATGCTAATCTGAATCAAAACCAGCAGTGTAAGTAAAAACTGCCCTCATTTATCTTAAATAATATAAGGCAGGAAAAGAAACAACAATACAAAGTGCCTTTTAGAATTGTGTTATATGTGCCATTTCAGTTTAACTGAGTCTGACATTCAGTCTTTTAGTGGTTTGAGCTCCTTCATTTTTATCATAAAAAAAAAAGAAAATCAAATATATACCATAAACGTCTGGATCCAAAAGTAGGCCACTACCTGTGCATGGAGGAAAAAAAAAAAAAACGCCTTTGTAAATATATTGAAAATGCTGGAAGAATAAGAGTTTCTTCAAGATTTTCTTTTAAGAAATGACATGTTATTTGCAATAGCAATGGTCAGTACCTAGACAACTGCAAAGCAACATCAATATATTCTACTAGGTCTTTATAAGATGGCATTTACAACTGTTTTAGAGCTATCCCAAATGTAAACACTTTGCTTTATATGAAACAAATAATGCACAGGGCATTTGCTCCAGTAAAATATTTATCAAATGGGCAAAATTCCACTGTTAATGTACATCTGGAATAAGTGGAACGGTAGCTACTGTTGAAAATCAGTGGTAAAATTCTCCCTGATATTAAGTGGAAGAACACTTCAGTGGAAGTTGTAATAAGTGACTTCTACCTGGTCAAAGTTTTTGTAGTTAAATCACTGAGAGAGCAAACTAGTTTAGAGCTGCAGCATTGTGGCAATTTAAGGGTTATAAATTGCTTTTAGAGGATGCTCCGAAGAAGACAGCTGCACACCTGATCCACAGAAAAAAACTCTTCTTGAAAGAATAAGATATATGCAAAGAAACAAGAGAAGCCAGCATTTACACAAGTAAAGTGGATACCTGTCTAGTATATACTTTCCTAAATATTAGTAGTTCCAGTTTGCAGCTTTTTTTCCAATTATTGCACATATTATGAGCTGAGCTAAGCACATAAGTATAATGCACAGAACACTCAATGAAGTTAATATACTATTATTTTATTCATGCTTCAAAAGATACTTGTGTTATATTTCAACATACCTGTTCATACTGGTCTAAAATGTATTTATATCATGCCTTATGTAGTAAGCCCCTAATTATCTTTTCTATATATTTACTGTTTTTTCTCATTGGTTTGGAAATAAAATTAATAATTAATAATTCAAAATGAATCAAACTTCAAAAAGTATAATTCTGTAGTACCAATTATAGTACCATACATTAATTCTATACCAGTGATGTTACACTGGCATAAAACCACTGTGAAGTATGAGCAGAACACAGTTGTTTATGTCAACAGCAAGAATATTTTTCTGTGCTGAAAATATAAGAGTTGCAACCTATTTGCAGAATGGCAGCAGATAATTAGGTTTATTTTTTAAATGCATTTGAAAATATTCCAGTACCCAGAGTTAGAGGTTAAGAGCCCCCATGATGTTGTGGTTTAACCTGGCAAGCAGCTGTCCTTGACAAAACAAGGACACATGAGAATGGTCAAGTCAATTTCATAGAATCATAGAATGGTTTAGGTTGGAAGCGACCTTAAAGATCACCTAGTTCCAATCCCCCTGTCATGGGCAGGGACACCTTCCACTAGACCAGGTTGGTCAAAGCCTCATCCAACCTGGCCTTAAACACTTCCAGGGATAGGGCATCCAAAACTTCTCTGGGCAACTTGTCCCAGTGCCTCACTGCCCTCATAGTAAATAATTTCTTCCTAATATCTAATCTAAATCTACCCTCTTTTAGTTTAAAGCTGTTACCCCTTGTCCAATCACCACACTCCCTGTTAAAGAGTCCTTCTCCAGCTTTCTTGTAGGTCCCCTTTAGGTACTGTTCCAGTAAGCCCCTAGGTACTGTTCCAATAAGCCCCTAGGATACTGGATCCCTCCAGTATTATTATTTTTTTTTTCAGAAATAAATAACAAGTGAAAGAAGTGTGTACTACTATCTGTCCTCGAGCAAGTTCTAACCAGGGATTTTTGTCCATAAATCTTCATGGATTCAGTTTTTCTAGTATAAAACATTCAGCTGATGAAAGAACATATTTCCAGTTTACCTTCTTTATGAGCACTACTTCTCATAATCTGAAGAAAAAAAAAACTTCCTAGGCCTTTACTCCTGAGTTAAATGGCAATATTTTTATTACTCTTTACTGGAATTGCAATAAAACAATCAGATTGTTTTAACCTGTAATTTCTTTCAGGGGCATATAAAATAGGAAGTTATCTACCTCCATTCAAATACCTTTTACATAACTAAATATTTCATTTGAAATAATGTTGCAAAAATCAAGAAGTTGGAGGAAACCAAAATTTCATCAAAACATCAGTTGAATCTATTTTAACATGAAACTTCACCACAGTAATTTTGGCACGTTTGCATGCCATTATTTTTAAAGGCAAAGTTTTGGTCCCTGATAGAACAGATTGTTGTGCAAATAAACTATTACAGACATATCCTATTCGCTCATCTTTATAAACTGCCTCAATTACATTTGTTTTGCTTAATTCTTTCTTTATAAAGTTGATATTTTCAAAATAAAGCATCAGCAAAACACTCAAACCAAAAAAAATACTTCTGCAAAAGTTGCATATTGCACCAAACCAGCAGGATGCTACTTCTAAAGCATATTTAACATATTGATTTTTGCAAGTTTAGCATATTATTTTGCTTTGACAAGATACTACGACTTGAATTCCTTCAGATGAATTTCAGAGTAAAGGGCTGGTAGATGAATGATTTTACTTAAAAATATTTATTATTAAAAATCTCTGCAGGATTCATTAACTGTTATGAATCAGTTATGAAAACAGCTTCTGGAATAAAACACAGATGTTTCTTGATTAGTATTTGCGACAGTGTAGTCTCAAATAGTAACATTTTCTTCAGCAAGAACAGCTTCACTGGAATCCAGATTAGCAATTAGCAGATTAAAAATTGTTAAAATCTAGCTAACAGAATGTGAAATTTGTTCCCCCAGATCTTAGTATTTAAAACAAACTTTTAATTTATAACATTAACTCTGTTATCATTAATTTGACCCAAATCCCACCGTGGTAGATGCTTTCCTCCCCTTTATGGTCTGCATTCTCAGTCCAGTGAAAAATGTTCTGTGAGTAGCATGATGGAAGCTGAGAGCATCTTAGCACAAATCCTGTCATTATGTTTTATGCAATTTTAAAAGTAGAGTATTAGGCTATTGATGATACAACATGCTTCAGACTTTGTTGTATTAAATAGACATATAATGTATGTAAATAGACATACAGTTTACACGTGAAGGGTTTTTTAATTTGCTTTTATTTTTACCTTCAGTGCATTTACCTGTAAGTGATTTAATAACCAGAGATTCAGTTCAAAGCTCAGTAAGGATATTCCACACCATGAAACACTGGGGCTGGTATTTAATTCAGTCATGAAAGCATGGAAATGAACATAATACCAGAACACAAGCCTAATCTTTGTGTTTCATTGTAAAATATGTGGGTCAAAAGGAGATTCTAAAAAGTAATGATAGTGCTGAAAAAGCCTTGTAAGGGTTTGAACGATGCTGGCAGTGCTTTAAATAGTAATAGTAAAAAAAATAAATGTAATAAAAGGTATGGATGATGCTATTTTTTTAAGATTTACTTTAATGCCAACTTCAGCGGAGGAAACAACAATACTGTGGAATATTCTAAAGCTCAGCACCATAAGTCTTACAGGAAGAAGCCCCACTAATAAAAACAACATTGAGGAGGCTAACTAGATAAACAATTTCCCCTGCTGTTAATTTTTAAGACTGGTTTGGTGCCATCCCCTACACACAAACTGATTTCTAATGCAGTTACATCCTGTCTATGAGTAGTCATGTGAAAACAGCATAGATTATCTTGGAGACTTATAATGCATATGGTTATAAAAATGAAGGAGGAAATAAATAAGGATATTAGAGGATACCAGTAGCTGAAACCATGCTGTGTTTCTGTAATTACTCTATTTAAAGACGGACTAGAGAAAAAAAAAAAAAAAAAAGAGGAAAGGAGCTACTAAGAACAGCAGGAGTAAATAGAGACTGGTTATATCAGCATTTCAACTTCTAAGGGAAAAGACCTGCCATCTCTCTCCCTGTAGTAGGCTGAGCTCATAGGAACAAACATTAAATACAGACTATATTTTTACTGCCTGTAGCCTGAAATGTAGGAGATGGAATTTAAATATTCACATTTTTTTCTGTGACATAACATTAGCACTGTATACTGATGTTTCAAAAAAAAAAAAAAAAGGAGGCTATTCCTATCCTGTGGTTAAAAAGCCAAAGGTATACACATGCTCATATTTTCAGATATGATTCTGCAATAATTTGCACAAAACCACACCTATATTTCTACTCATTTTTGTCACATACAGCAATGCACTTACATGCATGCCTTCTTATTCTTGCAGTCACTTCACATATGGTTTTGAAGATGTGGGGAAAGATCAAACTACAATGAATATTAACTACTTGCAGTATTCCCTGCATTTCAGTGAATGAGTCCACCGTGGGGCTGCTCACAGAGCATTTAGAAGGTCTAACCTGGAGCCTTTAGAGCAGCATAATATGTATACATTTGAAGGCAACAATCTTGAGCACAGATACTTCTAGGCATGCAGGAGCCCAACTTTCACCAAAATGAATGGGAATTGGATGTCTAAATGCTTATGAGGACCTGAGACCTGGTCCATCCTGCCTCTGGGTTACTCATTTTCTATCTCCCTCTAGTGTCTTAAACAATATATTATCAACTCACTAGACTTCATTAGTGATTTTGCAACAATGAACTTGATGCTACATAGGTATCCTCCCTATGTCCTTGGATACACTGCCTATTTGCACTTGTATACAATGTAGAAAACTTGCAGTGACTGAGTACCAACTCAGTGCTTTCCAGGATCAGAAATGAGACTAAAGGCAACACTTCAGAAACAGCAGTCTTTTACTAGCCTTAGCTGGCATTGAGGATGTTTAGTTACAGGGAGAATTTTGAGAGTACTAGCATGGCCTCCTTTGAAAAGCAATGAACAAGAAGAAAATGTTAAAGAAAAATATTGTTTTGCAACTAATCTTGAACACATTCATTCAGAGAAAAAAAATGCATATAAAAAGCTTCCTCCAAAATAGGTAATCTGGCCAGGAGCACTGGCTCCACATTCCCATCAGTCTGCAATTGATAGCATAAAAAAAATAATTATACTCACCATCCCCAGGCACTGACATAAAACGAGCATCAACCTGTTTTTCATCTTCTCCATACTCATTCTTTGCCAATAAGGTATAAGCACCATTGTTCAGATGGGTAGGGTTGCCCAGCTGAAGGCAGCCCTGGTATTCACTTTGATTGATAACATGTATTTTAGTACAGATGTACTCAGACTCCTTCAGTATAGCCCCTTCATAGAACCACTGCAATGTGGGCTTAGGGTTTCCTTTCACAGTGAATGGAATGCACCAGTGGTAGTCCAGTGTTGGAGATTCAATAAATGTGATATTGGGTGCAACTATATTGGGTAAAAAAAAAAAAAAAGTGAAAAACATAAGAACTAACATCTCTTTTTTTCTTCTCAGATTATCAGGGAAATATTTTTCATTCATCAGTGCTAAAATATGCTACTTGAAGGAATTATACCTCTTTGGAGGTTGCTCACGCAAGAAGCCCACCTGCTCTGCTTTAGGTACTGTGCTCACAACTGATATGAAGCAATTCTTAGAGAGAAACAAAGCAAACTAGTTTCAGACAAAGTCTGAACTTCCATAAAATCACTTAGACTCTGCAAGGTGTGGAAAGTTCAGTTAACAGGTCACTGAGAAGGGAGATTGGGAAATTTTGGCTTTACTGTTGTAGTGGGTCCCGTGGGAGGGACCCCATGTTGGAGCAGGGGAAGAGAGTGACTGAGAAGGAGCGGCGGAGACAAAGTGCTATAGACTGACTGCAACCCCCATTCCCCCATTCCCCTGCACAGCACGGGGGGAGGAGGTAGAAGAGGGTGGATGGGGGGAAGGTGTTTTTGGTTTCTTTCCTTTGTTTCTCGCTTCTCTAGTTTGTTAGTAATAGGCAATAAATTTTATTATCTCCCTACTCTGAGTCTGTTTTGCCCATCACGATAATTGCTGAGCGATCTCCCCATCCTTATCTGAACCCCTGAGCCCTTTGCATCGTATTTTCTCCCCCTTTCCCTTTGAGGTGGGGGAGTGAGAGAGTGGCTGAGGTGGAGCTTGGCTGCCGACCCTAGTAAAACCACCACAGCTGTGCTCAAAAAAAAAAAGGCACAGAGTAGTGCTGAAGGAACAGAAAAGTATTAAAAACATTTCAAAGTCAGACAAAAGCAAGTAGTAGTGGAAACAGATTCAGCTAAGAATTCAAATTTTCAGATTTTTTTTTTAAAGAATCAAAGCCAGAATACATGATTTCATTCCCTGGTTTCTTCTGTCATGGAAGAACCATTTTCTACTACACATTTTCTAATTCTTTGTTCAAACCTGCTAACTGCCTCAAGTTTACAGACTTCTGTTTCCATCAGGAGACTATTTCAACATCTTGCACATTACTTCACAGTTAGGAAATTTTCTTTGATATTTATTCTTAACTACATCCAATTTCATCTAATTATACCCCCTTTTATCACTGCCAATCTCACAATCTCATTTACATAGTTCAATCATTTCTAGTTTATGTCCCTTCCCATAGATATTACATACCTAATTTCAACATACAAAACATTTAAAGTGCTTCTAGAGTGTTTTCTAAAGTTTACTGTCATGAGCACATACTGAAAAAAAATTTCCACCTACAAAGTGTTCCATTACTACCTTCAATTAAACTGGGTTGACACTTGTGAGTCATAGAATCATAGAATTATTCAGGTTGGAAAAGACCTTCAAGATCATTTGGTCCAACCATCTCCCTACCACCGATATCACCCACTAAACCATGTCCCTAAGCACCACATCCAACCTTTCCTTAAACACCCCCAGGGACGGTGATTCCACCTCCTCCCTGGGCAACCTGTTCCAATGTCTGACCACTCTTTCTGAGAAATTTCTCCTAATTTCCAACCTGAACCTCCCCTGGCACAACTTGAGGCCATTCCCTCTAGTCCTATCGCTAGTTACCTGTGAGAAGAGGCCGACCCCCCAGCTCCCCACACCTTCCTTTCAGGTAGTTGTAGAGAGCAATAAGGTCTCCCCTGAGCCTCCTCTTCCCCAGACTAAACAACCCCAGTTCCCTCAGCCGCTCCTCATAGGACTTGTGTTCCAGGCCCTTCACCAGCTTTGTAGACCTCTGGACACACTCCAGGGCCCTGATGACTTTCTTGTAGTTAGGAGCCCAAAAGTGAACACGGTACTCGAGGTGCAGCCTCACCAGAGCAGAGTACAGGCGGACAATCACCTCCCTGGTCCTGCTGGCTACCCTATTCCTGATACAAGCCAGGATGCCATTGACCTTCTCGGCAACCTGGACACACTGCCAGGTTGTGTTCAGGCGAGCATTGACCAACACCCCCATATTCCTTTCCTCTGCAGAGCTTTCCAGCTACTCTGCCCCAAGGCTATAGCATTGCATGGGGTTGTTGTGACCAAAGTGCAGGACCCAGAACTTAGCCATGTTGAACCTCATCCCACTGGCCTCTGCCCATCGATCCAACCTGTCCAGGTCCCTCTGCAGGGCCTTCCTACCCTCTGGCAGATCGACATGATCTGGCAGATCACTGGTGGAGTGACTCCCTGCAGGACCGGAGGGAGAGGGACCAGGGTGAGACGCTCCAAAGGGGGGTGGACCCCCTGCCCTGTCACCATCGGGCAGAGGGAGGGGACCTGCGAGTTGAGGAGGAATGGAGACAGGTCCCTGCTCGACCTTGCAGGAGATGCCCTCCCCTTCCGGTGCCGCCTTCCCAGGTGCCCTTGAACAATAGGTTTGAGGCCCTAGAGCTTGAGAGACCGGTGGGTGAGGATGAGGTAGGAAGCCTACCCAGGAGGATGCCTGAGGTGAGGAAGTTGACTCCACGCCTCAGGACTGCCTCCACCAAGAAAGAAAGAAGGGTGATTGTTGTGGGCGACTCCCTCCTCAGGGGAACGGAGGGCCCTATTTGTCGGCCTGACCCTACACATAGGGAAGTCTGCTGCCTCCCTGGGGCCAGGGTCAGAGACGTTACCAGGAAGCTTCCAAACCTGGTTCGCCCCTCTGACTACTATCCGCTTTTGATAGTCCAGGCTGGCAGTGACGATGTTGAAAAGAGAAGCCTCAAGGCTATCAAACAGGACTATAGGGGGCTGGGACGATTGGTGGAGGGAGCGGGAGTGCAGGTGGTGTTTTCGTCTATCCCTACAGGGGAAGGGAGAGGCACGGAGAGGACACGGAAAGCTCGCGTGGTTAATAGGTGGCTCAGAGGCTGGTGCCAGCACAGAAATTTTGGGTTTTTTCACCATGGGGAGCTTTACTCGGCACCCGGCCTGATGGCCCCAGACGGATCCCTATCTCCAAGGGGAAAACGGATCCTAGGCCAGGAGCTGGCGGGGCTCATAGAGAGCGCTTTAAACTAGGTAAGAAGGGGGACGGGGCTCAAACAAGGCTTGTTGGAGCTGTGCCGGGGGAAACAATGGCTAGGCCGGGGAAGAAGGCGATGGCCCAGCTGAAGTGCATCTACACTAATGCACGCAGCATGGGTAACAAACAGGAGGAGCTGGAAGCCATCGTGCAGCAGGCAGGCTATGACTTGGTTGCCATCACGGAGACGTGGTGGGACCGCTCCCACGACTGGAGTGCTGCAATGCCTGGCTATCGGCTCTTCAGGAGGGACAGGCAGCACAGAGGGGGTGGTGGCGTGGCTCTCTACATTAGAGAATCTTTTGATGTTGTGGAACTCCAGGCTGGGAATGATAAGGTTGAATCCCTGTGGGTTAGGATTCGCGGGAAGGCCGGCAAGGCTAGCATCCTGGTCGGGGTCTGTTATAGACCGCCGAACCAGGATGAGGAGATGGATGAGGAGTTTTATAGGCAACTGACAGAAGTTGCAAAATCGTCGGCGCTTGTCCTCGTGGGGGACTTCAACTTCCCGGACATATCCTGGAAACACAACACGGCACAGAGAAAGCAGTCTAGGAGGTTTCTGGAGAGCGTGGGAGATAGCTTCCTGACGCAGCTGGTCAGTGAACCTACCAGGGGTGGTGCCCCGCTAGACCTTCTCTTCACAAACAGAGAAGGACTGGTGGGAGATGTGGTGGTCGGAAACTGTCTTGGGCAGAGCGCCCACGAAATGGTAGAGTTCTCTATTCTTGGCGAGGCCAGGAAGGGGACCAGTAAAACTGCTGTATTGGACTTCCGGAGGGCTGACTTTGAGCTGCTCAGGACGCTGGTTGGCCGAGTCCCTTGGGAGGCGGTTCTGAAGGGCAGAGGAGTCCAGGAAGGCTGGGCGCTCCTCAAGAAGGAAATCGTGATTGCACAGGAGCGGTCCGTCCCCACGTGTCCAAAGACGAGCCGGCGTGGAAGAAGACCGGCCTGGCTCAACAGAGAGTTGCGGCTTGTGCTTAGCAGAAAAAAGAGGGTTTATAATCTTTGGAAAAAAGGGCGGGCCACTGAGGAGGACTACAAGGATGTAGCGAGGCTGTGCAGGGAGAAAATTAGAAAGGCCAAAGCTCATCTGGAGCTCAACCTGGCTTCTGCCGTTAAAGACAACAAAAAATCCTTTTACAAATATATCAACGCGAAACGGAGGACTAAGAAGAATCTCCATCCTTTACTGGATGCGAGGGGAAACCTAGTTACTAAGGATGAGGAAAAGGCTGAGGTGCTTAATGCCTTCTTTGCCTCAGTCTTTAGCGGCAATCCTGGTTGTTCTCTGGATACCCAGTGCCCTGAGCTGGTGGAAGGGGATGGGGAGCAGGATGTGGCCTTCGCTATCCATGAGGAAATGGTTGGCGACCTGCTACGGAGCTTGGATGTGCGCAAGTCGATGGGGCCGGATGGGATGCACCCGAGGGTACTGAAAGAACTGGCGGAGGAGCTGGCCGAGCCGCTTTCCATCATTTATCGGCAGTCCTGGCTATCGGGGGAGGTCCCAGTTGACTGGCGGCTAGCCAATGTGATGCCCATCTATAAGAAGGGCCGCAGGGCAGACCTGGGGAACTATAGGCCTGTCAGTTTGACCTCAGTGCCAGGAAAGCTCATGGAGCAGATTATCTTGAGTGTCATCACGCAGCACTTGCAGGGCAAGCAGGTGATCAGGCCCAGTCAGCATGGGTTTATGAAAGGCAGGTCCTGCTTGACGAACCTGATCTCCTTCTATGACCAAGTGACGCGCTTGGTGGATGAGGAAAAGGCTGTGGATGTGGTTTACCTTGACCTCAGTAAGGATTTTGACACAGTTCCCCACAACATTCTCCTCAAGAAACTGGCTGCTCGGGGCTTGGACTGGCGTACGCTTCGCTGGGTTAGAAACTGGCTGGATGGCCGGGCCCAGAGAGTTGTGGTGAATGGAGTCAAATCTGGTTGGAGGCCGGTTACTAGTGGAGTCCCCCAGGGCTTGGTACTGGGGCCGGTCCTCTTTAATATCTTTATCGATGATCTGGATGAGGGCGTCCAGTGCACCCTCAGTAAGTTTGCAGATGACACCAAGCTAAGTGCGTGTGTCGATCTGCTCGAGGGCAGGAAGGCTCTGCAGGAGGATCTGGGTAGGCTGGAGCGATGGGCTGAGGTCAACTGCATGAAGTTCAACAAGGCCAAGTGCCGGGTCCTGCACCTGGGGCGCAACAACCCCAAGCAGAGCTACAGGCTGGGAGATGAGTGGCTGGAAAGCTGCCTGGCCGAGAAGGACCTGGGAGTATGGGTTGATAGTCGGCTGAATATGAGCCAGCAGTGTGCCCAGGTGGCCAAGAAGGCCAACAGCATCCTGGCCTGTATAAGAAGCAGTGTGGCCAGCAGGTCTAGGGAAGTGATTGTGCCCCTGTACTCGGCTCTGGTGAGGCCGCGCCTTGAGTACTGTGTTCAGTTTTGGGCCCCTCGCTACAAGAAGGACATGGAGGTGCTCGAGCGAGTCCAGAGAAGGGCGACCAAGCTGGTGAGGGGTCTGGAGAACAAGTCTTACGAGGAGCGGCTGAGGGAGCTGGGCTTGTTCAACCTGGAGAAGAGGAGGCTCAGGGGCAACCTTATCGCTCTCTACAGTTACCTTAAAGGAGGCTGTAAAGAGGTGGGGGTTGGTCTGTTCTCCTACGTGCCTGGTGACAGGACGAGGGGGAATGGGCGAAAGTTGCGACAGGGGAGTTTTAGGTTGGATGTTAGGAAGTACTTCTTTACCGAAAGGGTTATTAAGCATTGGAACGGGCTGCCCAGGGAGGTGGTGGAGTCACCATCCCTGGAGGTCTTTAAAAGACGTTTAGATGTAGAGCTTAGCGATATGGTTTAGTGGAGTACTTAGTGTTAGGTCGGAGGTTGGACTCGATGATCTTGAGGTCTCTTCCAACCTAGAAATCTGTGATACTGTGACATTTCCCCCCAACTTGGTGTCGTCTGCAAACTTAGTGAGGGTTCACTCTATTGCCTCATCCAAATCACCAATAAAGATATTAAATAGGGTGGGCCCCAACACCGATCCCTGGGGAACACCACTCGTGACAGGTTGCCTGCTGGATTTTGCTCCATTCACCACCACTCTCTGGGCCTGTCCATCAAGCCAGTTTTTAACCCAGCGAAGAGTGCACCTGTCCAAGCCATGGGCTTACAGCTTTTCCAGGAGAATACTATGGGACACCATATCAAAGGCTTTGGTGAAGTCTAGGTAGACTACGTCAACAGCCTTTCCCTCATCCACCAGGAGTGTTACCTGGTCATAGAAGGAGATGAGGTTGGTCAGGCAGGACTCGCCTTTCATGAACCCATACTGACTGGGCCTGATCCCCTGGTTGTCCCACATATGCTGCGTGATTGAATTCAAGATGACCTGTTCCATCACCTTTCCTGGCACTGTGGTCAGGCCGACCGGCCTGTAGTTCCCCGGTCCTCCTTATAACCCTTCTTATAGATGGGCGTCACAGTAGCAAGTCTCCAGTCACCTGGGACCTCTCCAGATGACCATGACCACTAATAGATGATGGAAAGCAGCCCAGCAGTCACATCTGTCAACTCCCTCAGCACCCTCGGGTGCATCCCATTGGGCCCATAGATTTGTGGTTGTACAGCTTGCCTAAAAAGCGTCTAACCCAATCAGGTATTTGTAGAGGCTGATAAGATCCGCTCTCAGTCTCCTCTCCTCTAGGATAAACAGGCCCAGCTTGCTTAGCCTTTCCTCATAAGACAAGCTCCAATCCCTTAATCATCTTCGTGGCTCTACTCTGGACCCTCTCTAGAAGTTCTACGTCCCTCTTGTAATGGGGAGCCCAGGACTGGACACAATACTCCAGGTGTGGCCTCACCAGGGCTGAGTAGAGGGGGAGGATCACCTCTCTCGACCTGCTGTCCACACTCCTCCTGATGCAGGCTCGGATCCCATTGGCCTTCTTGGCCACAAGGGCACACTGCTGTCTCATGGTTAACTTGCTGTCCACCACAACCCCCAGGTCCCTCTCTGCAGAGCTGCTCTCCAACAGGGCAGCTCCCAGCCTGTACTGGTGCCTGGGGTTGTTCCTCCCTAGGTGCAGGCCCCTGCACTTGCCCTTGTTGAACCTCTTGAGGTTCCTCTCCGCCCAACCCTCCAGCCTGTCCAGGTCCCTCTGAATGGCCGCACAGGCTTCTGGTGTGTCAGCCACTCCTCTCAGTTTCGTATCATCTGGAAACTTGCTGAGGGTGCACTCTGTCCCTTCATCCAGGTCACTGATGAATAAGTTGAAAAACACTAGACCCAGTACTGACCCCTAGGGGACACCTCTAGCCACAGGCCTCCAACTAGACTCAGCACCATTGAGCACAACCCTCTGAGCTCTGCCACCCAGACAGTTCTTGATCCACCCCACTGTCCACTCATGGATTCCACACTTCCGGAGCTTGCTCAGGAGGATGTTATGGGAGACAGTGTCAAAAGCCTTGCTGAAGTCAAGGTAGACAACATCCACTGCTCTCCCCTCAACCATCTAGCCAGTCATCTCATCGTAGAAGGCTATCGGTTTGGATAAACATGACTTCCCCTTGATGAACTCGTGTTGACTGCTCCCGATCACCTTCTTTTCTTCCACGTGCTTAGAGACAGCCTCAAGGATGAGCTGCTCCATCACCTTTCCAGGGATGGAGGTGAGGCTGACTGGCCTGTAGTTTCCTGGGTCTTCCTTCTTGCCCTTCTTGAAGACTGGAGTAATGTTGGCGTTCTTCCAGTCCTCAGGCATCTCTCCTGTTCTCCAAGACCTTTCAAAGATGGTAGAGAGTGTCTTAGCAATCACATCCGCCAACTCCCTCAGCACCCTCAGGTGCATCCCATTGGGGCCCATAGATTTGTGGGTGTCAAGCTTGCCTAAATAACCTCTAACACAATGCTCTTCAACCAGGGGAAAGTCTTCCTCTTTCCAGGTTTTCTTTCTGGTTTCCAGGCTTGGTAGTGTGTGGGGGCTAGCCTTAGCAGTGAAGACTAAAGCAAGGAAGGCATTCAGTAATTCCTCCTTCTCTGTATCCATCATCACCAAGGCACCCACCTCATTAAGCAGCGAACCCACATTTTCCTTAGTCTTCCTTTTGCTGCCGATGTATTTGAAGAAGCCCTTCTTGTTATCCTTGGTGTCTCTTGATAAATTTAATTCTAACCAGGCCTTGGCCTTCCTCATTGCATCCCTGCATTCTCTGACAGTGTTCCTATATTCCACCCAAGTGGTCTGTCCCTTCTTCCACATCATGTACGCTTTCTTCTTCTGTTTAAGCTTTCCCAAGAGCTCCTTGCCCATCCACGCAGGTCTCCTGCCCCCCTTGCTCGACTTCTTTCTCGTAGGGATGCACCGATCCTGAGCTTGGAGGAAGTGGTGCTTGGTTGCAGTCCTACTTTTTGCCCTGCTTTCTCCTCACAGGATCTTGAACTCCAACATCTTGTGATCACTGCAGCTGAGACTGCCCTCAACCTTCACGTTTCCAATTAGGCCATCTCTGTTTGTTAGTACCAGGCCCAGCAGCGCCCTGCTCCCTGTTGGCTCACCTACCACCTGCATCAAGAAGTTATCTGCAATGTTCTGCAGTAACCTCCTGGACCGTTTGTTCTGAGCTGTGTTGTCTTCCCAGCAAATATAGGTGTGGTTAAAGCCCCCCATAAGAACCAGGGCCTGTGAACGTGAGGCAACTTGCAGCTGCCTGTAGAAGGCCTCATCCACTTCCTCTTCCTGATCTGGTGGCCTGTAGTAAACACCCTCCACAATGTCACCCCTGTTGGCCTGCCCTTTAATCCTCACCCCTAGGCTCTCGATTTGTATTTCATCCCCCCCCCCCCCCAGGCAGAGCTCCATACATTCCAGTTGCTCACTCATAGAAAGAGCAACTCCACCACCTCATCTTTCTGGCCTGTCCTTCCTAAAAAGCACAAAGCCGTCCATGGCCACATTCCAGTCATGAGAGCTGTCCCACCATGTCTCAGTAATTGTGACGAGATCATAGCCCTGCAACCCCACGCACATCTCCAGTTCCCCTTGTTTATTTCCCATGCTGCATGCATTTACATAGAGGCATTAGAGTTGGTCTCCCAATGCATCTGCCTTTCTAGATGGGGCAACTGTAACTCATCCATGTATGTCTACGGTAGCTCTCCTGTTAAGCTCTGTTCCCTGTCTAGGCTCTGGGCATCCTTTGCCGGCTCTGGTGTTCAGCTGGCATGAGTGGGATGGCATGTCATCCCGCACCTTATCACCAGAATCCCTGATGATATCCCCCTCCCCCATCCCAGCTCATGACCAAGGACCCTCTTCCCTCTTTGGGAAAGATGAATCCCATCTGATTCCAGCAAGCCCGGTGCCATGTGAGGCTTCTTGTTGCCAAAGAACCCGAAATGTTGGCGATGACACCAGCCATGGAGCCACATGTTAAGGGACGCTATCCTTCTGTTCCTATTGCTGTCAGTACTGGGGAGAATGGAAATGATGACTTGCACACCCGAGTTCCTGATCATCCATCCCAATTTCTTGAAGTCCCTTTTGATTGCTCTCGGGCTACACGTTGCTACTTCTCCCCCCAGATGTAGGACCAGAAATGGGTAGTAGTCTGAAGGGTTGAATCAAGCTGGGAAGTCTGCTGGTGAGGTCCTTAACCCGGGCCCCAGAAAGGCAGCAGACTTCCCTTAGAGGAGGGTCCTTTCTACATATTGGACCCTCTGTTCCCCCTATTGTGGAATCACCCACAACTAAAACATGCCTTTTTTTCCTCCTTCCGGTGGTCGCGATACAGGGGGTTGGCCTTTCCGACCCTGGCAATATCTCTGGTGGAAAGGGATCATTGCCTTCTCCATCCATCGATTGCCTTTCAGCCTCCAGGGCCTCATACCTGTTGCTCAGGGCTACTTGATAGGGTGAGATGGGTGAAGGTGGATTTCTCCTGCCACCTCAAGCCTGGACTGGACTCCTTTCATTCACAACCTTGCAGCTTATGCCTTGTGTTTGCTGGGGGATGGATACTGCATTCCCTTCTTGTTGGGGAATTCCTGGTGCCTGTTCTTGTTTGACAGAGGTCAGAGCTTAGTACCACCAGTCTATCTCCCTCTCTGAAACCCAGATGCTCCTCAGTTTTTCCACCTCTTCTCGTAGCTCAGCTACCATGCTGAGCAGGTCTTCCACCTACTCACATCTCATGCAGTTGCTATCTCTGCAGCTGCCCAAAAGTGGTGTGAAGCTTTGGCACTCCCTGCAGCCTGGCACCTGGACGGCTGCATGCTTTTTCGGAAGCTCAGTTTGGGTCCCCACCTCCTTTTTGGCAAGTGTGGTCGTAGCCTTCTGCCTCCTGTTTGCCATGACTGGTCTCTCACTGGAGCTCACTGCTGCACCCTGCCCGTGCAAACTGCAGCGCCACACTCTGTTCGCAGTGCTCCTGGTTGCTTGTGCTCCCTAGGGGCTGCCTTTGTATGACAAAGGGGGGGGGGGGGCACTTCTGGCTCCACCCATGCCTCACCAACCGCCCTTGGGAGGGCTACCGGCTCTTGGCGGCTCCCTCAGCTGCCTCGAAGTGTGCCTCGATGAAGAGAAACCCCTGCATGCTGCGATCCCTTGCTCCGCTGCAGAACGCGTCTGCCCCGGAGACAATTGCCTCGGCGAGTGACTGTAAAATGACAGCGACGCCTGATTTAAATGTCCTGCCGCTGCCGCTTCTGGCTAGACCCACACCTTGTCAGCTGCCCTCGCGAGGGCTGCCGGGCCCTGGTGGCTCCCTCAACTGCCTCAAATGGGCCTCGATGAAGGGAAACCCCTGCAAACTGTGATCCCCCACTCCGCTGCAGAATGTCTGCCCCGGAGCCGATCGCCTCCTAATACCTAAACCTCCCCTGGCGCAACTTGAGGCCATTTTACCTATTTTAATCACTTGGTGCTTGGGAGAAAAAAGGTGGTGTGAAGCTTTGGCACTCCCTGCAGCCTGACATCTCAACAGCTGTGTGCTTTTTCGGTAGCTCAGTTTGGGTCCCCATCTCTTTTTTTTTTGCAAGTGTGGGGCTCACTGGGGCTTGCCAGCCCTAAGGATTGCCTTTGTATGAAGGTGGGGACACGTAGCTGTTCCTGGCCTCACCCAAGCCTCACAAGCTGCTCTTGCGAGGGCTGCCAGCTCCCATAGCTGCCTCAAGTTGCCTCGGTGCAGAAAACCCCCTTGCATGCCTCAATCCCCAGCTCCGCTACAGCACACGTCTGCCCCGGAGTCAATTGCCTCGGTGAGTGGCCAGATTGTTGAGACAGATGCAGCCCAAAGTCAGTCACAGACTAATCAAACTCAGTGGATATTTTATATACATAAATGAAAAATGGCAATTAATTGGAATGTATTGGAAAGTGTGGGACCTAAGCATGACATAAATGGTATGGAATAAGGTGTGGATATTGTCCTGGTTTCGGCTAGGATAGAGTTAATTTTCCTCCCAGCAGCTGGTATGTTGCTGTGTTTTGGATTTAGGATGAGAATGATGCTGATAACACACTGATGTTTTAGTTGTCGTGAAGCAGTGCTTGCACTAAGCCAAGGACTTTTCAGCTTCTCACTCTGTCCTGCCAGTGAGCAGGCTGGGCGTGCAGCAGGAGCTGAGAGGGGACAGACCCAGGACAGCTGATCCAAACTGGCCAAAGGGGTATTCCATACCATATGATGTCATGCTGAACAATTACTATGGGGTGGCTGGCGGGGGTGGGGGGACCACTGCTCAGGGCTGGACTGGGCATCGGTCAGCGGGTGGTGAGCAACTGCATTGTTCATCACTTGTTTTGTACACATTATTATTAGTAGTACTATCTAGCTGGTAGATAGGAATGGGGAGGAGAATGAAGCCCTCATAATCCATGAGGAAATGGTTAGTGACCTGCTACACCACTTAGACATGCACAAAAGTATGAAGCTGAATGGGATCCACCCAAGGGTAATGAAGGAGCTGGTGGAAGTGCTCACCAAGCCGCTTTCCATCGTTTATCGGCAGTCCTGGCTATCAGGGGAGGTCCCAGTCGACTGGCGGCTAGCAAATGTGGCGCCCATCTACAAGAAGGGCCAGAGGGTAGACCCGGGGAACTATAGGCCTGTTAGTTTGATGTCAGTGCCAGGGAAGCTCATGGAGCAGATTATCTTGAGTGTCATCACGCGGCACTTACAGGGCAACCAGGCGATCAGGCCCAGTCAGCATGGGTTTATCAAAGACAGGTCCTGCTTGATGAACCTAATCTCCTTCTATGACAAGGTGACCCACTTATTGGATGAGGGAAAGGCTGTGGATGTGGTCTACCTTGACTTCAGTAAGGCTTTTGACACCATTTCCCACAGCATTCTCCAGGAGAAACTGGCTGTTCAAGGCTTGGATGGGCATACACTTCTCTGGGTATAAAACTGGCTGGGTGGCTGGGCCCAAAGAGTTGTGGTGAATGGTGTTAAATCCATCTGGAGGCCAGTCACTAGAGGTGCCCCCAGGGCTCAGTATTGGGGCCACTTCTCTTCAATATCTTTATCAGTGATCTGGATGAGGGGATCGAGTGAAACCTCAGTAAGTTTGCGGACAACACCAAGATGGGCACGAGTGTTGATCTACTTGAGGGTAGGAAGGCTCTGCAGGAGGATCTGGATAGGCTGGATCGATGGGCGGAGTCCAACTGTATGAGGTTCAATGAGGCTAAGTGCCGGGTCCTGCACTTGGGGCACAACAACCCCATGCAATGCTACAGGCTGAGGGAAAGGATATTCCATACCATATGACATCATGCTCAGCAATAAAAGCTGATGTAAAGAAGGAGGAAGGGGGGGGATGTTTGGAGTGGTGGCATTTGTCTTCCCAAGAAACCGTTACGTGTGATGAGCCCTGCTTTCCTGGAAATGGCTGAACATCTGCCTGCTGATGGGAAGTAGCAAATGAAATCATTGTTTTGCTTTGCTTGCTTTGAGGCATTTTTCATAAACAAGTCTGACTTGCAATTTATCATCTCAGCACAGCTTATCTTCTGTGCTGGATATGTATGTATTATCTTTTGATGACCTTTCTTTTTCCTGGAACAATGCTTCTCTTTCTTTCCCTCCCCACCCTTTTTCTTTTTTTTTTAAATTAGAGTATAGTAGTTTTATCATCTACATGCAGGTTTAGAAGCTTAGCAAAGGGATTTTTTTTTCCTGCAAGAAGTCCCATACAATTAACCATCCAATCAGTATAGATTGTAACACATTAATGTTTGCTAGGATATTGGAAGCTCTCAAGTTTAGTTAGTTCAATAAATTTACATGAGAGGAACTAATAGCCAGGAGAAGACAAATGATTTCCCATGCAATGCCTTTTTTCCTATAATAAGATTTGAAAATCAGCACAAATATGCAATAACTGCCTCAGCAATTCTCCTAGTGTTTTAAGCAGTGTTGTAATGTGATTCCCAATAAAGGTGTCATGGATTTCTTCTATTATGTTCACTTTATAAATCATATGTTGAAGCTTATTGAGACAAAGCTGGATGGTTTGTAGGCCTTCATGCAGTATTCTGTTAGCAAAGGTAGTCATCTGCTCTCACCATCTGTGAAATCAAATCTTAGCAGTGTCTGTCAGCTAGCTGGGCAGGAAATAAATCTTAGGGAACATTTGGATATTAATTATTCTGGTTAGGGAACAGGGAGAGAAGTAAAGAGATGGTTCACTTTATAAAGTTAGCCTTCCACACCAGCTCTGAAAACTGTTCCAACTGCTCTTGCCAGATGTAAACTTGAAAGAGATTAAGGCTCCCCTCTTCTCCCTAGCACCACTACTCAGGACAAGGTCTGCTTGCTGTGCAATTCTGCACAGTTTCTGTTAACACATCATTTCACATAAAACCTCGCATTCAGGCAAAAATAATAATAATAGAAAAACTTTGGACCCTTAGAGCCCTCCTTTAATAGCCATTAAGTTTTGAGACTGCTTCTTTCTGCACTGTGTTTATTTACAGGATAGACCTTTGAAGTTGTATTCCTCTGATACGGGTTTTGGTTCCCACCTAGAATTAGATCTACTTCTGTCTATTTGCAAAAGTCTGTACATGCCATGTTGGTGTTATATCTTTGCGGGAAACAGCTATATTTCCCGTGTATCAAGCCAGAAGGTTATAAAATAATAGTGCTTATTATTTTATAGAATTGTAAAGTTAGGCTAGAAACAAGTGTATTCGGTTTACGTGGCAAGGGTTTGGTAGCAGGGGGCTGCAGGGATGGCCTCTGTGAGAAGAATCCAGAAGCTGGCCCATCTTAGATAAAGGCCAGTTTCAGAGAGCTGGAAAACGGACCTGCTGCTGCCCAGAGCCAAGCCAATAAGTGATGTTGTTTGTGCCTCTGTGAAAGCAGATTTAAGAAAAAAAAAAAAGAAAAAAAAAATCCTGCTGCTCAACAGCAGCTGGGAGAGTGATGAGTGAGAAACAGCCCTGCAAACAACAAGGTCAGTGAAGAAGGAGGGGAAGGAGGTGCTCCAGGGCATCAGAGCAGAAGTTCCCCTGTGGCCTGTGGTGAGGATAATGGTGGAATAGGCTGTCCCCCTGCAGCCTGTGGAGGACCCCACCGTGGAACAGGTGGATCTGCCCTGAAGGAGGCTGTGGCCTATGGAGAGCCCCCAACAAAGCCGACTCCAGGCTAGACCTGTAGCCCATGTAGAGGAGCCCACACAGGAGCAGGTGATCTGGAGGGAGCTGCTGCCCATGGGGGACCCAGGTTGGAGCAGTTTGCACCTGACGGATGGACCCCGTGATATGGACCTATATTTGGAGCAGTTCTTGAAGAGCTGCTGCCTGTGGGAAGCTCACACAGGATCAGTTTGGGAAGGACTGCATCCCGTGGGAGGGACCCCACGTTGGAGTATCCCTCCCCACTCAGGAGATTGGCTCACCTATCGGCTGCCTCCCAGACAACAGGTACAGCCATGGTCTCCACCAGGTGGAAAGTGCTTGCCAAAAAAACTGCGGCAACCCAGATCGAGTGCCTGCCCAAAAATGTGGCTGTTCAGGTCTCTGGCTGCAGGGAGTGCCTGAGCCTGTTGCTACCATTGGAGGGTGATGGAAATACTGCCTGCGTGAGGTGTGAGCAGGTGGAGGATCTGATCAGCCTGATGTCAGAGCTCAAGGAGGAGGTGGAGAGATTATGGACCATCAGGGAGTGTGAGCAGGAGTTAGAGTGGTGGAGCAACTCCCTGCCATGCCTGAGAGAAAGGCACCGGGGTGATACACCCCAAATAGTGATGTCCCCCCTGCCCTGTTACTGTCAGGCAGAGGGAGGGGACCTGAGAGATGGAGAGGAATGGAAACAGGTCCCTGCTCAGCATCACAGGCAAGCCTCCTCCCTACCGGCCTCACCTCCCCAGGTGCCCTTACACAACAGGTTTGAGGCCCTGGATCTTGAGGGACAGGTTGGTGAGGATGTGGGGGAAAGTCAACCCAGGAGGTTGTCTAGGGCAAGGAAGTCCACTCCATGCCTCAAGACTGCCTCCACCAAGAAGGAAAGAAGGGTAATTGTTGTAGGTGACTCCCTTCTGAGGGGAACAGAGGGCCCCAAATGTCGTCCTGACCCTAGCTGTAGGGAAGTCTGCTGCCTCCCTGGGGCCTGAGTCAGGGACATTACCAGAAAACTTCCTGGCCTTGTTCGCCCCTCCGATTATTACCCCTTAGTGATAATTCAGGCTGGCAGTGATGAAACTGCTGAGAGAAGCCTGAAGGCTATCAAAAGAGACTTCAGGGGATTGGGGTGGTTAGTGGGTGGAGTAGGAGTACAGATGGTGTTTTCCTCTATCCCTTCAGTGGCGGGGAGGGATACTGAGCTAATCTGGAAGGCCCAGCTGACCAAAACATGGCTGAAAGGCTAATGCCATTGCAGGAATTTGGGGTTTTTTTAGTCATGGGGAGGTTTACTTGGCACCTGGCCTGATGGCTGCCGATGGGTCCCACCTGTCTCAAAGGAGGAAAGGGATTCTAGCCCAGGAGCTGGCAGGGACCACTGAGAGGGCTTTAAACTAGGTATGAAGGGGGATGGGGATGAATTGAGGCTTGATAGAGATGAGCCTGGGGGAGCAATGCCAGGGTTGGGGGTGAGGGCAATGGCGCAACTGAAGTGCATCTACACCAAAACACGCAGCATGGGCAACAGACAGGAGGAGCTGGAAGCCATTGTGAGGCACGCAAACTATGACCCAGTTTCCATCACTGAAATGTGGTGGGACCACTCCCATGACTGGAGTTCTGCAATAGATGGCTAGAAGCTCTTCAGAAGGAACAGGCAATAAAGGAGGGGCGGTGGAGTGGCTCTCTATATTAGAGAGTGTTTCGATGCTGTTGAGCTTGGGGTTGGGAATGATAAGGTAGAGTCCTTATGGGTAAGGATCAGGGGGAAGGCCAACAAGGCGGACATCCTGGTGGGGGTCTGTTATAGACCGCCAAATCAGGATGAAGAGACAGATGAGGCATTCTGTAAGCAGCTGGCGGAAGTCGCTCAATTGCCAGTGCTTGTTCTTATGGGGGACTTCAACTTCCCAGACATATACTGGAGATACAATGCAGCCCTGAGGAAGCAGTCTAGGAGGTTCCTGGAGTGTGTGGAAGACAGCTTCCTGACACAGCTGGTTAGTAATCCTACCGAGGGGATGCCCTGTGAGACCTGCTGTTCACAAACAAAGAAGGACTGGTGGGAGATGTGGTGGTCGGGAGCAGTCTTGGGCAGAGTGACCACAAACTGTCAGAGTTTTCTATTCTTGGTGAAGTCAGGAGGGGGGGGTCAGTAAAACTGCTACCTTGGCCTTCCGGAGGGCAGACTTTGAATTGTTCAGGGCGCTAGTAGGGATGGTCATTTGGGAGTCAGTCCTGAAGGGCAGAGGGGTCCAGGAAGGCTGGATGTTCCTCAAAAAGGAAGTCTTAAACCCAGGTTGGAGCAGTTTGCTCCTGACGGATGGACCCTGTGATATGGACCCCTATTTTGAGCAGTTCTTGAAGAGCTGCTACCTGTGGGAAGCTCACACAGGATCAGTTTGGGAAGGACTGCATCCCGTGGGAGGGACCCCATGTTGGAGCAGGGGAAGAGAGTGACTGAGAAGGAGAGGCAGAGACAAAGTGCTATAGACTGACTGCAACCCCCATTCCCCCGTTTCCCTGCTCCACTCGGGGGGGAGGAGGTAGAAGAGGGTGGATGGGGGGAAAGTGTTTTTGGTTTCTTTCCTTTGTTTCCCACTTCTCTAGCTTGTTAGTAATAGGCAATAAATCTTACTATCTCCCTACTCTGAGTCTGTTTTGCCCGTCACGATAATTGTTGAGTGATCTCCCCATCCTTATCTCAACCCTTGAGCCCTTTGCGTCATATTTTCTCCCCCTTTCCCTTTGAGGTGGGGGAGTGAGCGAGAGGTTGTGGTGGACCTTGGCTGCCCACCCGAGTAAAGCCACCACACCCCCACACACCCCCTCTCCTTCCTTTTTTCCACCTTTTATTGCTGAGTGTGACATCATATGGTATGGAATATCCCTTTGGTTGGTTTAGGTCAGCTGCCCTGCTGATGTCCACTCCCCACTTCTTGCCCACTCCCTATTGGCTCGAGGGGAGGGAGTGGGTGTTACTGGAAGTCTTGATACTGTACCAGTATTGCTCTTTCCCTGCAGCAGCCCATATAGCATTGTGCTCTGCACATGTAGCTATAACAGCATTGTTATCACACCAGTGTCTACTGCTGAGCAAAACTGGCACAGCATCAGGACTCCCTCTACCCGCCGCCCCCCAAGAGCCAGCAGGCAAGGGGTGGGGAGGGGACATCACCAAGGCAGATGACCTAAACCAACCAAAGGGATATTGCATACCATATGATGTCACGCTCATCAGTAAAAGGTGGAAAAAAGGAAGGAGAGGGGAGGGGTGGACTCTCGTTGTGAAAAACGTGTCCTCTCAAACAATGGATACACGTATTGAGGCCCTGCTTCAAACGCATTGCTCACAGGCGGGAAGTAGAGAGTAATTTTGTTCCTCTGTGCTTCCACACGACCTTTGCTTGTTTTTGCTTTTGTTTCTGTTTGTGTTTTTGTTTATGTTTTCGGTTTTTGTTTTGTTTTTTTGTTTTGGTTGTTGTTCTCTTCCCCTTTCCCCCCTTTTCCTTTTCCCTTTAGTTAAATTATTTAATATTAATTTTCCCTTAATTATTTTTACTTTAATTGGATTATCCTTATCTCAACCTGTGAGTTGTTTTTTTTTTTTTCCTTTTCTTCTTCCCCTCCTCTTCTGAGGAAGGGGAGTGAGAGAGCGGTTGTGGTGGAGTTCAGCTGCCTAGCAAGGTAAA
Organism: Anser cygnoides; assembly: GCF_040182565.1. Lineage (NCBI taxonomy): Eukaryota > Metazoa > Chordata > Aves > Anseriformes > Anatidae > Anser > Anser cygnoides. The sequence continues at coordinate 449,860 of NW_027103069.1, read as the reverse complement.
CCACCACAACTTGTAGCTAGAACAGCATTGGTATCACACCAATGTTTTGTCTATTGCTGAGCAATATTGGCACAGCATCAAGACTCCCTCCAAATCCCCCCCAAGAGCCAGGTGGCTGGGGATGGGCAAGAAGTGGGGAGGGGACATTGCCAGGGCAACTGACCTAAACCAACCAAAGGGATATTCCATAGCATACGATGTCACACTCAGAAATAGAAGGTGAAAAAGGGGAAGGAGAGGAGGGGTTCTCGTTATGAAGACATATGTTCTCCCAAACAACTGCTATGCCTATTGAGGCCCTGCTTCCCAGGCTGTGGCCGAACATCACTCGTTGATAGGAAGTAGAGAGTAATTTTTCTCTCTCTCTGTGTCAACCCAGGAGCCTTTTTTTTTCCTTTCCAGCCTACTTTCTTCTCCCCCTCTTCTTCTGAGGAGGGGGAGTGAGAGAGTGATTGTGGTGGAATTCAGCTGCCCAGCAAGGTAAAACCACCACACTAACCAAAGTAGCAAAAAAGTATGAGACTAATTTGTTCTACATATAACAAATACATATGCAGATTAGCTATTTGTTTACATATGTAGTCAGTTAGTGGGAAGTTTGTCTGACCTAGGAACTGTGTGATTTTACAAATGCTAACATTTTTTGTCTGTCTCTATTTGTGCATTAAGTACTGTGGAGGGTGTGCTTTGCTCTTGGTGCTGTTTGTATAACTGACAAAATTTTAGAAATTATTTCTGTCTATGTACACTTATCATTTAAAGAGACAGGTTCATCAAAGCAAGTCATTTCTTTCTTTAATTGGAAAGCCACATTTTTATAAGCAACTATTCAGATAACTCTAAACAGACTGGACTGGGTATGGCTTCATTTCAGTCTATGCCTCTGGTGGTAGATTTTTGTCCTAGAGGTAAGTAAATAAGTAAATGGAAATATCAAATTATAGGCAGGTGGTTATAAATTCTAAGTGGGAAAAAGGCAAATTGAAGGACTGACATGTTTATTCTCTGAATTTATAGTGCCCTGGTTTCATCGGAGATAGAGTTAATTTTCTTCATAGTAGCTGGTATGGTGCTGTGGATGAAAATAATGTCAGTAACACACTAATGTTTTAGTTGGTTAGTTGGGTTTAGTTGGTTTAGTTACTGAGAAGTGCTTTAACAGAGTCAGGAAACTTTCAGCTTCTTGTGCTGCCCAGCCAGAGAGGAGGCTGGCAGTGCACCAGAAACTGTGAGGGGACAGAATCAGAACAACTGACCCGAGGGATATTCCATACCATATGATGTCATGTTCAACAACAAAAATGTGGGGATTTGGGACTAGTTGGGCATCGGTCAGGGGTGATGAGCAATTCCACTGTGCATCACTTGCTTTGTACTTTCTTTTACCATCATTATTATTATTATTCTCCCTTCCTTTTCTGTCCAATTAAGCTGTCTTTATCTCAAGCCACAAGATGTTTACTTTTTTGTTTTTTTTTCTTCTGATCCTCTCCCCCATTCCACTGGGGACTGGGGAATGAGTGAATGGCTGTGTGGTGCTTAGCTGCCTGCTGGGTTAAACCACAAAAGGAACCATTCTATGGAGGACACCTTCCCCTTCCCCTTTCCCTTCTCCTTCAGGCTATTTACAATAGCTCTTGATAATTTTGAATATCCTTGGGATGTTCAAACAAGCATGTTCCTATTGCTTTGTTTCCTGCGTGCATTTTTGGTTTTGTCTAAGGTTAAATAACTATTTAAGAATACCACCCAGAGATCTGCTCTGAGGCAGGATGGTTATGGGTGGCAAAGTGTATGGGAGACTACGGGAAGGTATCTATCGCAGTTATCAACTCCAATCATTTTGGACTTCACCCCTGAACAAGTGCAGAAAACTAAAAAACTAATAGAATGTTTGGAAAAAGTATGCCTTGACCCTGGCAATACAAGAGCGTTACAGCTTTCCACACTGTTCTGGGGCCTGGTGCATGGCTACAGAGCCATGTTCAATACTATTCAGCACCCTCAGGGGGAAGAGTATGCCTCTATATCTGATCCAGCCCCCGCAACAGACACTGTGACTGATCCAACTCCTGCAAAAGACATGGCAGCTAATACAGTTCCCAAAACAGGCACTGTGGCTAATCCAGCCCAGCAAAAGGAATAAATGAATCATAGTCATAGACTGGTTTGGGTTGGAAGGGACCTTAAAGATCATCAAGTTCCGATCCCCCTGCCATGGGCAGGGATGCCACCCAATAGATCAGGTTGCCGAGCACTTCATCTAGCCTGGCCTTGAACACTTCCAGAGATGGTGCAGTCACAACTATTCTGGGCAACCTGTTCCAGTGCCTCACCACCCACACAGAAACTAATTTCTTCCTTCTGCATTTGTGGGTGACTGTTTATTATCACAGAATCACAGAATCGTCTAGGTTGGAAGAGACCTCCAAGATCACCGAGTCCAACCTCTGACCTAACACTAACAAGTCCTCCACTAAACCATATCACTAAGCTCTACATCTAAACGTCTCTTAAAGACCTCCAGGGATGGTGACTCAACCACCTCCCTGGGCAGCCCATTCCAATGCCTAACAACCCTTTCAGTAAAGAAGTTCTTCCTAATATCCAACCTAAACCTCCCCTGTCGCAACTTTCGCCCATTCCCCCTCATCCTGTCACCAGGCACGTGGGAGAATAGACCAATCCCTACCTGGCTACAGCCTCCTTTAAGGTACCTATAGAGAGCGATAAGGTCGCCCCTGAGCCTCCTCTTCTCCAGGCTGAACAATCCCAGCTCCCTCAGCTGCTCCTCTTAAGACTTGTTCTCCAGACCCCTCACCAGCTTCGTTGCCCTTCTCTGGACTCTCTCAAGCACCTCGATGTCCTTCTTGTAGCAAAGGGCCCAAAACTGAACACAGTACTCGAGGTGTGGCCTCACCAGAGCCGAGTACAGGGGGACAATCACTTCCATAGACCTGCGGGCCACGCTGCTTCTTATACAAGCCAGGATGTTGTTGGCCTTCTTGGCCACCTGAGCACACTGCTGGCTCATATTCAGCCGACTATCAACCAGTACTCCCAGGTCCTTCTCTGCCAGGCAGCTTTCCAACCACTCATCTCCCAGCCTGTAGCGCTGCTTGGGGTTGTTACGCCCCAGGTGCAGGACCCGGCACTTGGCGTTGTTGAACTTCATACAGTTGACCTCAGCCCATCGCTCCAGCCTACCCAGATCCTCCTGCAGAGCCTTCCTACCCTCGAGCAGATCGACACACGCACCTAACTTGGTGTCGTCTGCAAACTTACTGAGGGTGCACTCAATCCCCTCATCCAGACCATCGATAAAGATATTGAAGAGGACTGGCCCCAGTACTGAGCCCTGGGGGACTCCACTAGTGACCGGCCTCCAACTGGATTTGACTCCATTCACCATGACTCTTTGGGCCCGGCTATCCAGCCCGTTTTTAACCCAACGAAGCGTACACCAGTCCAAGCCACGAGCAGCCAGTTTCTTGAGGAGAATGTTGTTGAAAATGGTGTCAAAAGCCTTACTGAAGTCAAGGTAGACCACATCCACAGCCTTTCCCTCATCCAATAAGTGGGTCACCTTGTCATAGAAGGAGATTAGGTTCATCAAGCAGGACCTGTCTTTGATAAACCCATGCTGACTGGGCCTGATCGCCTGGTTGCCCTGTAAGTGCCGCGTGATGACACTCAAGATAATCTGTTCCATGAGCTTCCCTGGCACTGACGTCAAACTAACAGGCCTATAGTTCCCCGGGTCTACCCTCTGGCCCTTCTTGTAGATGGGCGTCACATTTGCTAGCCGTCAGTCGACTGGTGTTGTCGACGGAGGGAAGACACAAACGCTCAATATGAGTGTTAGGTATGCTTCAGCTTTAATGGATAGCTCAATTGTCTTTTATCGTGTACAGGATAATTAGCTCATACATATTGCAAAAGCCAAGCTCCTTATTGGTAAGCGTCATCTACTGCCCTATCTGTTAGTTCCGCATTCTAATCTAACTATAACTCCCAGGGCAGTATGCCCTCTACTATCATTGTTTCTAATTGCCTGGGATTTCTCACAAGAGTTCCCAGACAAGCTGCCTGGGATTTCTCACAAGAGTTCCCAGACAAGCCTTGCGTACGTGCCTTTGCTCTTGTTTCCCTAGACTAGCTGGGTGCGGTAATCCGCCATTTCCTTGTCTTGCAGCTGCATGATATCAATGTGATTACGCGCAGCGAGCCAGTCCTCAACAATTCCCCCGTTTTTATTTTGAACCAAAAGCTTTCTATAGATTTTTCTATCAATCACCGCACATACTGCAATAAGCAAGGTACAATAAGCAACAGGGTCAAAAATCTCATGCAGAACTACGATTGTAAAGTAGTGTGCCTACTAGAATCTACATCAGTCAACAAGCCACTAAGCGCTAGGAATGTTGCTTCGCAGCGATACTGCTTCTTACTCGCACAGCACAATCACACAATCACACAATCACGCAGAGAGGCCTCTTGCACTTCTCATTCATACCACAAGACAATATCACTTAAAATAATTTGTGTGCAGCTTCAGGAGGTCCTTGTCTGCTCCCGTGGTGAGCGGCTGAGAGTGGAGACCCCTCCGAGGAAAAAATGCTCGGGGTGCACCTAGGGGCGTCCGTTCCACAGTCGATCCCACAGCCGAGCAGAGCGGCTCCTGGCGCAAGGAAGGATGCTATTATAGTTTGTATAATGACAGCAAAGAGATGCATTGCAATAAGGAGCACGTGTGGCAGCTCAATCTGCGTGAGTCCTTGTGCTAGGTGGATCAGAAGCACTAGATGCAGAGTCAGAATCAGCATTTCGTTCTCTGGATCCATTTTCCTGGAGTGCAGGCTTCACGCATCGGCTAGGCACCCACACTGGACCTGAGGGAGTAGAGACACAAACATAACCTCTACCTATATATATGATATCCACGGGTCCCAACCATTGGCCCGTTTTCATATCCCGGTACCGTACTTGCAATTTCGGTTTATTATGTCTATCACCTGCAGGATAATGTCTTTTCGCGGGGGGTTCGTCAATCTCACCAAACACACACAGATAGTTAAGAACAAACAAAACTTTCGCCAGTCTCTCTCTGATGTCCATAATGTCCTTAAATTTATCAATATATTGCTTGAGTGTTTGATTTGCCCTTTCTACAATCGCTTGCCCCGTCGGCGAGTGTGGAATGCCTGTAATATGTCTGATACCCCATTGATCCATAAAGGTCTTCATGCCTTTACTTACATACGCTGGCCCATTATCTGTCTTAACTATTTCGGGCACCCCCATAACTGCAAAGCAGCATGTAAGATGTCGTCGGACATCCCGTGCTCTTTCTCCGGACTGTGGTGTTGCCCAGATCATATGGCTATAAGTGTCAATCGTAACATGAACATATTTTAACCTCCCAAGACTGTTTACATGAGTTACGTCCATCTGCCAAACCTCATTGACCTTCAGGCCTCGCGGGTTCACTCCCACTCCTATTCCTAGTCCCATATTATGGTGACTACAAATAGGACAGGCTTTCACAATCGCCTGAGCATCTGTTCTAGAAATACGGTATGCCTGAACGAGTCCTTTAGCATTCTGGTGGAACGTAGCGTGGGCTTCTCTAGCTTTGCAGAACTGAGATAAAGGTGCCTCTCCGGCAATGCCCGCCACCAATCGATCAGCTCGGGCATTGCCTTCCCCTAGGCCTCCTTCCCACTGATGGCTCCTAATATGGATGACTGCATAGGCCTCTGTCCTCTGATTTATGGCTTGTCGGAGACTTATCAATAATTCCGCCAAGCGTTTATTCTTTATGTCCCGCAGACTCGCATCTTCAATGCGACTAACAATTCCCACAACATATAGTGAGTCTGAGACAACATTCAGCGGGGCATCTTTCCATTTTAAAAATGCCCAGACAACAGCATAAAGTTCCAAGGTCTGTAAAGAGTCTCCTGGTATAGCTTGTAGAGTCTGTTGGTGCCATTCAGTCCCTTCTTTCCAGGTAATTGCTGCTGTACGTGACCGTTTCCCAGCATCCGTAAAAACCGTAACAGCGTTGGGCAAAGGTTCAGTCGATCTCTTTGGTGTGACAAGCCAACGCTGGTTCTGCATCCATGCCAAAGTTGCTGATGGAAGGGGCTTCGCCACAATCTCGGTTCCATCTTGCAATAACGCGGCCTGGAGCTCTGGCGAATTTCGCAAATACCATTCTAAATCGCCTTGCCTAATTGGAACCCAAATTGTATTAGGCGGGGTACCGTCTATCTGTAACACCCGTTCGCGCCCCTTTTTTATAAGCTCCGCGAGCGAAAAAACTCTTTCTTGTATTGTTCTTCTTGGCTGCAGTGGTGGTGCCAACCATTCCAGGACTTTTATTTCCGGCCCCTTTTCCCCCGTTTTTAATTTTTGCTGGGTGATAGCTCCCATTAAATATTGGGAGCCACATAGTATTGTAAGATCGAGCGGCAGCCCTTCTGTCCGGCGCTGGACTGTGTGTGATGTAATCATGGAGGCAATTTGTTGAATTGTGGCTTGCTGTTCTGGTGTTACCGAGACAGGTGCTGCTGGATCCGTGCCTTTCAGCATAGGGCGCAGCACATTCAGCAATTCGTTTGGAATTCCCACAACTGGTCGTACCCACTGAATGTCTCCTAACAGTTTTTGGGCATCATTAAGGGTTTTGATGTCCATTTGTATAGATATTTTCTGTGGTTGGATGCAGGCGTCAGTAATGTGCCACCCAAGGTATTTCCAAGGGCTAGTTTCCTGTATTTTTTCTGATGCAATGATCAAGCCTGCTTCATTTAAATGTTCCCTTAACAGATCTTTCTGCTGCGATGTAAAAGGGGTTGGTTGTGCCATCAGGATGTCGTCCATATAATGATAAACTATCACCTTAGGCCATTGTTGCCGTAGTTGCTGGAGCGCCGCATCCACATATATCTGGCATAGCGTGGGCGAGTTCTTCATTCCCTGCGGCAGCACTGTCCACTCGAATCGCTGATCAGGCCCTTCCCTATTGATGGCGGGGAGGGTAAATGCGAATCTTTGGGTGTCGTGGGGGTGCAGCTTAATTGTGAAAAAACAATCTTTCAAGTCTATAATTAGCAGAGCCCACCCCTCAGGTATCATGGATGGGTTAGGCAGACCAGGCTGCAAGGCCCCCATGTCATACATCTGTTTGTTGACGGCTCGGAGATCATGTAACAGCCTATACTTCCCCGACTTCTTCTTTATTATAAAAATAGGGGTGTTCCATGGGCTAACAGATAGTTTCAAGTGTCCTTGAGAGTACTGTTCCTTTACCAGGGCATGTGCCTGGACTAGACTTTCCCTTTTTAGTGGCCATTGCTCAACCCATACAGGTTGTTCCATCTTCCACCTGATGGGGATTGGGAAAGTCCAAGCAATGGCCGTATTTATAAAGGGTAGCCGTCCGATGTCAGCACCATTCCCATCTGCGCCAGTATATCTCGACCGATCAGTGCGTGCACCCCATCGGGGAGTGGTAAGACGGATACGGTGCAGGTAACTAATTTTTCACCTATGGTGATCCGCAACAGCGGCGAGCGCTTCGCAAAAGTCATGCCGCCAACTCCACTGATGGTAGTGTTTGTGTCTCTGGCCGGCCAATGTGGCGGCCATTGTTGTGTACTTATAATGGAAACATCGGCTCCGGTATCCAATAGTGCCTCAACTCTTATGGTCTCGTCCCCATATGCCACGTCAACCGTTTTCCGGGGCCTCTGTTTCAACCCTATTGTTAACATTGCCATTCCTCCTGTTGATCCAAATGCTCTCGATTGTCGCGGTTGACTATGCAGCGGGGGAACCTTTTCTGTCAAGTGTGGCAGAGGCACCAATTGAGCCAATCGGGTTCCCTTTGGTATATGCAAAGGAGGGAACATGGCCGATACCATAATTAGTATTTCCCCGGTAAAGTCTTTGTCAATAAGGCCCGTTAACACCAAAGCCCCATTCAACGTTGCTGATGATCGTCCAATCAAAAGTGCGCCAACAGGTTGATTATCGATTTTTACAGGTCCCATGACACCTGTTTTCACCGTAACAGGTTTGCTGTCCATTAGAGTCACATTCACTGCGGTTGCCAAATCCAACCCGAGGCTCCCTCCGGTGGCTGGCTGGAGGTAAAGGGGTTTGTCTTGGCCGGACTCCCCGTCGTTGTTGTCGCCGTTGAGGGGAAAGCCGCTTTTTGTGTCGTCGCGGGGCGGCGGTTCCCGCTGGCCCTCCCGTTTCCCTGGGCCTTCCTCCGGCAGACGGTCTCGTTGTGCGAGTTGGATTGGCAATGAGGGCACCACACGTTCGCTGTCCTGCACTGCCTCTTCATATGGCCCACGATACCGCATCGATAGCAACGTAGTGCAGGTCTCCCTGATGAGCGAGGACCTTTCCCACTTTGCAGGGGGGCAAGGGCGGCAAATACTTGCGACTGACTAGCTTGCAATCCCTGGCTGATACTCTCTCCTACCTTGCGGATGGCATCGACCAAAAGGGCCTGTGAACCTATTGGTATTTGCGATAATCTATCAAGAGCCTCTTCTATAGTCCAAGTACTGGGCAGCGTATTTAGTACGTTTCGAGAAGTTTGATTACAATTTTGAAGGGCACATTGTTTAAGAATAGGGCCCTTGAGATATTCGGGTAACCCAGCTACCTGTATAGCTGCGGCAACCCTATCAATAAAGGTTCCAAACGCTTCATCTCGCCCTTGCTTGATGGACATATAGGAGGGCATTCTTCCAGGCTCTCTAATTTGGTCCAGTGCCATCCTAGCTAGTGTCATGGCAGCTTTTGCCTTATCCGGCCCCATTAGAGCCTGGGCCTCCAAGCGATTGTATGCACCGACCCCCAAGAGCTCATCCAGCGTGACCCCGTGTAGTGGATCTCCGGGCTGGCGCTGCACCGCAACTGCCTCCTGACAAACTGACTGCCAGTGGGCATTAAACAGCAGAATCTGATGCTGCGTCAGTATTAGCTTCATAATATTACGAATGTCGCCGGGGAGCAACACATTAGTGGACCACAGATAGTCTAACATCTGTTTTGTTGGCTCCCCACGTATTCCTGACTCATTTACCGTGGCACGCAATTGGGTCAGTATTTTCCAATCCAGATTCGTCATAGTAACAGTTATCTGGCCCTGGGCGTTGGGCGGAGAGTACACTACGGGGAAGGCGCCTACAAGCTCTGTCGCCGCCCCCACATCGCCTTCACGCAACGCCTCCCCTGCAATCTTCGCCCAAAGTCCTGCCCTCTCCGACCCTCCTGACTCGATCCTCATATCTTCTAAGAATGGATTCTTATTTCTCCCTTCCCCTGTCGCCTCTTCCTCGGGAGTTTCCGGGGGTAGAGGAGGCGCACTGGGTTGTGCTCCCTCCTCCCCTCCCCCGGGGGCCGGGGGTAGAGGAGGCGCACTGGGTTGTGCTCCCTCCTCCCCTCCCCCGGGGGCTTTCATAGTGAATTGCCGGACTGATGGAGGGAGGGGGTACGGATTGGTCTCTTCATCTGCCCTCATCGTTTTGGCCAGCCGCTGTGTCGCAGCGGCTGCCACTTTCTGCTCTACCCGATATATCGTTAAAGCGTTCGTTACGGCCCGCCAAGGCTTTGCCAATTTCTTAGCCGTCTTATTCTCACTAATCATTTCCTCAAACAATATATCGCCAAACTTACGCCACTCATCCTCCTCAAACAAATTATCAGAGTTAGTAAAACAGCCCTTCGCTACCCCGTAGGCCACTAACCCCGGTAATTCTTTATGACAATCTATATCTGGTGTCTTACGCTTTTCTAAAAAGCACTTAAGTAAATCTATTGCCGCTTGTTTCTCCATGCTTACTCACGGTGCCGTTGCCCCCGTACAAAGCTTCCGTTCGCGGCGTTCCGGCGGGACCCGCTATGGGTTCGTCCCGGGCGCTCTTCCCGAGTCGCCTTCTGCTCGCCCCAATCTTATGTTCCGCGGATTCCGGGTTACGTAGTCAGAACCGGCTTTCCCCTTGTACTCCGTCGCCTAATACCGGCTTACTCGTTCAGGGTTCTCGTCCAGCAAGGGTCCCTGTTCGGGCGCCATCTGTTGTCGACGGAGGGAAGACACAAACGCTCAATATGAGTGTTAGGTATGCTTCAGCTTTAATGGATAGCTCAATTGTCTTTTATCGTGTACAGGATAATTAGCTCATACATATTGCAAAAGCCAAGCTCCTTATTGGTAAGCGTCATCTACTGCCCTATCTGTTAGTTCCGCATTCTAATCTAACTATAACTCCCAGGGCAGTATGCCCTCTACTATCATTGTTTCTAATTGCCTGGGATTTCTCACAAGAGTTCCCAGACAAGCTGCCTGGGATTTCTCACAAGAGTTCCCAGACAAGCCTTGCGTACGTGCCTTTGCTCTTGTTTCCCTAGACTAGCTGGGTGCGGTAATCCGCCATTTCCTTGTCTTGCAGCTGCATGATATCAATGTGATTACGCGCAGCGAGCCAGTCCTCAACAGACTGGGACCTCCCCTGATAGCCAGGACTGCCGATAAATGATGGAAAGCAGCTTAGCCAGCTCCTCCACCAGTTCTCTCAGTACCCTCGGCTGGATCCCATCCGGCCCCATCGACTTGCATACATCCAAGTGCTGTAGCAGGTCGCCAACCATTTCCTCGTGGATAGTAAGGGCCACATCCTGCTCCCCATCCCCTTCCACCAGCTCAGGGTACTGGGTATCCAGAGAACAACCGGTTTTGACGCTAAAGACTGAGGCAAAGAAGGCATTAAGCACCTCAGCTTTTTCCTCATCTTTTGTGACTAAGTTTCCCCCTGCATCCAGTAAAGGATGGAGATTCTCCTTAGTCCTCCTTTTCATGTTAATGTGTTTATAAAAACATTTTTTGTTATCTTTAACGGCAGTAGCCAGATTTAGCTCCAGATGAGCTTTGGCCTTTCTAATTTTGTCCCTGCACAGCCTCGCAACATCCTTATAGTCCTCCTGAGTGGCCCGCCCTCTTTTCCAAAGATTATAAACCCTCTTTTTTCTCCTAAGCTCGAACCACAACTCTCTGTTCAGCCAGGCCGGTCTTCTTCTGCGCTGGCTCGTCTTTGGGCACGTGGGGACAGACCGCTCCTGAGCCATTAAGATTTCCTTCTAGAAGAGTTCCCAGCCTTCCTGGACTCCTCTGCCCTTCAGAACCTCCTCCCAAGGGACTCTGCCAATCAGTGTCCTGAGCAGCTCAAAGTCAGCCCTCCGGAAGTCCAAGACAGCGGTTTTACTGGTCCCCTTCCTGGCCTCGCCAAGAATAGAGAATTCTACCATTTCGTGGTCACTCTGCCGAAGAGAGCTCCCGACCACCACATCTCCCACCAGTCCTTCTCTGTTTGTGAACAGAAGGTCTAGCGGGGCACCTCCCCTGGTAGGCTCTCTAACCAGCTGCATCAGAAAGCTATTTTCCATGCTCTCCAGAAACCTCCTAGACTGCTTTCTCTGGACTGTGTTGTGCTTCCAGGATATATCAGGGAAGTTGAAGTCCCCCACGAGAACAAGCGCTGACAATTTCGCAACTTCTACCAGCTGCCTGTAGAATTCCTCAATTATGTTATTTCCTGAAACAGGAAAGCGATTTTAGAGGGATAGAGCTTTCATCCCCATTAGTGAAGCATTGTTTCTTTTTCTGTAATTAAAATACTGAATCTGGGACTTCCCTTAGAATTTAAAATATAACTTCAGGAAGTGAGGTTAATTTTTCTGTATGGGACAAGTTTACATAGTCTACACTGAATGAATTTCCAAATAAGAAAAAAATAGTAATAAACTTTCATTATTTTTTGATATACTTGTCCTGGGTTTGGTTAGGATAGAGTTAATTTTCCTCCCAGTAGCTGGTATGGTGCTGTGTTTTGGATTTAGGATGAGAATAATGTTGATAACACGCTTATGTTTTAGTTGTTGCAGAGCAGTGCTTATACTAAGCCAAGGACTTTTCAGCTTCTCATACCACCCTGCCAGTGAGGAGGCTAGGGATGCACAAGGAAAAGGATCTGATCAATTGCATTGTGCATCACTTTTTTTGCGAATCTTTTTTTTTCTTTTTCCCTTTTCTGTCCTATTGAAGTGTCCTTATCGCAACCCACAAGTTTTACTTGTTTTTACTATTCTTTCCCCTACCTCACCAGGACGGGGTGAGTGAGGAAACAGCTGCATAGTGCTTTAGCTGCCTGCTAAGATAAACCACAATAGAAATGATCTGTACTAACAGCAAGTCAATAAAATAAGCATTGGATCATAGGCAAAGTACAGCACAATGTAAAACCATAAACAAAGGCATAATAAGTTGGGTGATGACTTTTTTTTTCCATTATCAGTCAGATTTCAGAGATAAAACTACTAAAACAAGAACATGGCAGGCAGAATTAAGTAATTTCAAAAAAAAAAAAAGGCTTAAACATTCTCTGTGTTTACTTTTCAGAACATTGATGGGCTCTCAAGCCTGTGTTGTTTATTTTGGCTAGAGAACTTCATGTTACGCATTTGGTGGTAAACTGTTCTTATTTTCTCTGTAACATTTTTAATTCTTACCTATGATCATGAGCTGCATGAAAAATGTTTTTGAGACTTTTGACAGAAGTAGTGTTTACACTGAAACTCTGAAGCCAAGTTTGAATTTTCTCAACTTAATTACAGGTTTTCAGTATTCCATCTTTTAAGTGAAAAAAGACAGTAAATTCTAGATATTTGATGAAGCAATAGGAATTTCACTTTCAAAGACGTACATAACTTCTTTGTGTGCATATACATTTTGACGTGCTTGGGAAGTAGCCAGCAATATCCAAAAAGATGTCTAAACGTATGCTATGCAAATCAGGGCTTGTGAATAATGAAAGTTGGTTGGGTTTTGGATTTGTTTTTGGGTTTTGGTATGTTTTTTGGTTACGATTTGATTTGGTTAGGGTTCTGGTTAGGGTTTGGATTTAGGTTTGGGTTAGGGTTAGGTTTTGGGTTACAGTTTGCCTAAGGGTTACGGTAACGCTCAGGGTTTGGATTAGGGTTTGGGTTCGGGTTAGTGTAAGGTTAAGGGGTAGGGTTAGGGTTAGGGTTTCGGTTGGGTAGGGTTTGGGTTAGGGTCAGGGTTAGGGTTTGGTTTAGTGTTTGGGTTGGTTAGAGCTTGTATTATGGTTTGGTAATAGGTTAGAGTTTGGGTTAATTTTTGTGTTAGGTTAGGATATGGATTAGGGTTCTGGTGAGAGTTAGGCTTTAGGTTATGTTCTGGGTTATGCTTTGTACTAGGGTTTGGGTTGGTTAGAGTTTGGGATACGGTTAGTATTAGGTTTTACTTTGGTTAGGGTTTGTATTAGTGTTTGGATTAGCGTTTTGGTATGTTTTTCGGTTAGGTTTTCATTCGGTAAGTATTCTGGTTAGGGTTTGTATTTGGAATTGTGTTCGTATTTGGGTAAGTGTTACGGTTTCGCTCAGGGTTTCATTAGGGTTAGGGTTTGGGTTAGGTTTATGGTTAGGGTTAGGGTTTGGGTTAGGGTTTGGCTTAGGGTTTGTGTTAGGGTTTGGATTGGTTAGATTTTGGGTTAGGATTAGGGTTTGGGTTATGGGTTTTACTTGGTTAGGGTTGGAGTTAGGGTTTGGCTCAGGGTTCGGGTTGGTTAGGGATTGTGTTAGGGTTTGTGTTGGGGTTTGACTTAGGGTTTGGGTTAGTGTCAGTGTTTCGCTTAGGCTTTGGGTTAGGGTTTGTGTCGGTTACGGTTAGGTTTAGGTTTAGGGTTAGGTTTAGGGTTAGGGTTAGGGTTAGGGTTAGGCTTAGGGTTAGGCTTAGGCTTAGGCTTAGGCTTTGGGTTAGGGTTGAGTTTGGGGTTGGGGATAAGGTTAGGATTGGGGTTAGTGGTAGGTATGGAGGTAGGTATACGGTTAGGGTTAGGGGTAGGGGTAGGGTTATGGTTAGGTTTAAGGAAAGGTTTAGGGTTGGGTTGGGGATGGGTTTAGGGTTAGGGTTTGGATTGGTTAGGGGTTGAATTGGTTAGGTTTTGGTTTGGGCTTGGGTTGGTTAGGCTTTGTATTATGGTTTGGATTAGTTAGTTTCAGTTAATTTTTGTGTTAGTTTAGGATTTGGATTAGGGTTCTGTTTAGAGTTAGGCATTAGTTTATGTTTTGGGTTAGTGTTATGGTTGGTTAAGTTTGGGGTTAGGGCTAAGTTTAGGTTTAGGGTTTGGTTTGGGGTTAGAGTTTGGGTTAATTTTCGTGTTAGGTTAGGGTTTGGATTAGGGTTCTGGTTAGAGTTAGGCTTTAGGTAAGATTTTGTTTTACATTTTGTGTTGTTTAGGTTTTGGGTTTGGGTTTGGGTTCTGGGTTTTGCTTGGTTAGGGTTGGAGTTAGGGTTTGGCTCAGGGTTCGGGTTGGTTAGGGATTGTGTTGGGGTTTGACTTAGGGTTTGGGTTAGTGTCAGTGTTTCACTTAGGCTTTGGGTTAGGGTTTGTGTTGGTTACAGTTAGGGTTAGGGTTAGGGTTAGGGTTAGGGTTAGGGTTAGGGTTAGGTTAGGGTTAGGGTTTGGATTGGTTAGTGTTTGGGTTGGTTAGGGTTTGGGTTGTTTCGGCTTTGTGTTAGTGTTTGGGTTGGTTAGAGTTTGTATTAGGGTTTGGTTTTGGGTTAGAGTTTGGGTTAATTTTCGTGTTAGGTTAGGGTTTGTATTAGGGTTCTGGTTAGAGTTAGGCTTTAGGTAAGATTTTGTGTTACATTTTGTGTTGTTTAGGTTTTGGGTTAGGGTTTGGGTTACGGGTTTTGCTTGGTTAGGGTTGGAGTTAGGGTTTGGCTCAGGGTTCGGGTTGGTTAGGGATTGTGTTAGGGTTTGTGTTGGGGTTTGACTTAGGGTTTGGGTTAGTGCCAACGTTTCACTTAGGCTTTGGGTTAGGGTTTGTGTCGGTTACGGTTAGGGTTAGGGTTAGGGTTAGGGTTAGGGTTAGGTTTAGGATTACGGTTAGGGTTAGGGTTAGGGTTTGGGTTGGTTAGGGTTTGAGTTGGTTAAGGTTGGGGTTGGTTAGGGTTGGGGTTGGAGTTAGGGTTTGGGTTACAGATAGGGTTAGGGTTGGTTATAGGTTTGGGGTTAGGTTTAGGGTTAGGGTTAGGGTTTGCTTTAGTGTTTGGGTTGTTTAGGGTTTGTATTATGGTTTGGGTTTGGGTTAGAGTTTGGGTTAATTTTTGTGTTAGGTTAGGGTTTGGATTAGGGTTCTGGTTAGAGTTAGGCTTTAGGTTTGAATTTTGTGTTGCAGTTTGTGTTGTTTAGGTTTTGGGTTAGGGTTTGGGTTACGGGTTTTGCTTGGTTAGGGTTGGAGTTACGATTTGGCTCAGGCCTCGGCTTGGTTATGGATTGTGCTAGGATTTGTGTTCTGGTTTGAGTTAGGGTTTGCGTTAGTGTTTCACTTAGGCTTTGGGTTAAGGTTTGTGTTGGTTACGGTTACAGTTAGGGTTAGGGTTAGGGGTTAGGGTTAGGGTGAGGTTAGGGTTAGGGTTTGGATTGGTTAGGTTTGGGTTGGTTCGGCTTTGTGCTAGTGTTTGGGTTGGTTAGAGTTTGTATTAGGGTTTGGTTTAGGGTTAGAGTTTGGGTTAATTTCGTGGTTACTGGTGTTAGGTTAGGGATCGGATTCTCTGAGGGTTAGAAACAGGTAAGATTTTGTGTTCATTTTGAGATAAAGACAGTTTTGGATTAAGACAGGTTTGGGTTACGGGTTTAATGCTTAATAATAGTGATTGGAGTTAATAGTTTTTTAATAATGTGTTTAGGGTCAAGTGATGGTGCAATTGCTCACCACCCGCTGACCGATGCCCAACGTTTCACTTAGAGCTTTGGGTTAGGGTTTGGGGTTACGGTTAGGGTTAGGGTTAGGGTTTAGTCAGATGGTTAGGTAATACGGTTAGGCCAGTTTGGGTTAGGGTTCCTGGGTTGGTTAGGGTTTGGATTGGTTAGAGTTTCTGTTAGGGTTTGGGTAAGGGTTTGGGTTGGTTAGGTTTTGTCTTAGGGTTAGGATTAGGGTCAGGGTTAGGGTTTGGTTTCGTGTTTGGGTTAGTTAGAGTTTTTATTATGGTTTGGTTTTGGTTAGACTTTGGGTTAACTCTTGGGTTAACTTTTGTGTCAGGTTAGGGTTTGGATTAGGGTTCTGGTTAGAGTTAGGCTTTAGGTAAGATTTTGTGTTACATTAAGTGTGGTTTAGGTTTTGGGTTAGGGTTTGGATTACGGGTTTTGCTTGGTTAGGGTTGGAGTTAGGGTTTGGCTCAGGGTTCGGCTTGGTTAGGGATTGTGTTAGGGTTTGTGTTGGGGTTTGACTTAGGGTTTGGGTTAGTGCCAACGTTTCACTTAGGCTTTGGGTTAGGGTTTGTGTCGGTTACGGTTAGGTTTAGGGTTACGGTTAGGCTTAGGGTTAGGGTTAGGGTTACGTTTAGGGTTAGGGTTAGGGTTTGGGTTGGTTAGGGTTTGAGTTGGTTAAGGTTGGGGTTGATTAGGGTTGGGGTTGGAGTTAGGGTTTGGGTTACAGATAGGGTTAGGGTTAGTTTTAGGGTTGGGGTTTTTAGGGTTATGTTAGGTTTAGGGTTAGGGTATGCTTTAGTGTTTGGGTTGTTTAGGTTTGTTTGTTTTAAGTTTTGGGTTTGGGTTATATTTTGGGTTAATTTTTGTGTAAGGTTACGGTTTGGATTAGGGTTCTGGTTAGAGTTAGGCTTTAGGTTTGAATTTGTGTTGCAGTTTGTGTTGTTTAGTTTTTGGGTTAGGGTTTGGGTTACGGGTTTTTCTTGGTTAGGGTTGGAGTTAGGATTTGGCTCAGGCCTCGGCTTGGTTATGGATTGTGCTAGGATTTGTGTTGTGGTTTCTGTTAGGGTTTGCGTTAGTGTTTCACTTAGGCTTTGGGTTAAGGTTTGTGTTGGTTACGGTTACAGTTAGGGTTAGGGTTAGGGTTAGGGTTAGGGTTAGGGTTTGGATTGGTTAGGGTTTGGGTTCTTTCGGCTTTGTGTTAGTGTTTGGGTTGGTTAGAGTTTGTATTAGGGTTTGGGTTTGTGTTATTTTGGGTTTGCGTGAGGTTTTGGGTTAGCTTTGGGTTTGGGTTATATTTTGGGTTATTAGGGTTTGGTTTTGGGTTAGAGTTTGGGTTAATTTTCGTGTTACGGTAGGGTTTGGATTAGGGTTCTGGTTAGAGTTAGGCTTTAGGTAAGATTTTGTGTTACAGTTTGTGTTGTTTAGGTTTTGGGTTAGGGTTTGGGTTACGGGTTTTGCTTGGTTAGGGTTGGAGTTAGGGTTTGGCTCAGGGTTCGGGTTGGTTAGGGATTGTGTTAGGGTTTGTGTTGGGGTTTGACTTAGGGTTTGCGTTAGTGCCAACGTTTCACTTAGGCTTTGGGTTAGGGTTTGTGTTGGTTACGGTTAGGGTTAGGGTTAGGGTTAGGGTTAGGGTTAGGGTTAGGGTTAGGGTTTGGGTTGGTTAGGGTTTGAGTTGGTTAAGGTTGGGGTTGATTAGGGTTGGGGTTGGAGTTAGGGTTTGGGTTACAGATAGGGTTAGGGTTAGTTTTAGGGTTGGGGTTAGGTTATGTTTAGGGTTAGGGTTAGGGTTAGGGTATGCTTTAGTGTTTGGGTTGTTTAGGGTTTGTATTAAGTTTTGGGTTTGGGTTATATTTTGGGTTAATTTTTGTGTAAGGTTACGGTTTGGATTAGGGTTCTGGTTAGAGTTAGGCTTTAGGTTTGAATTTGTGTTGCAGTTTGTGTTGTTTAGTTTTTGGGTTAGGGTTTGGGTTACGGGTTTTTCTTGGTTAGGGTTGGAGTTACGATTTGGCTCAGGCCTCGGCTTGGTTATGGATTGTGCTAGGATTTGTGTTGTGGTTTCAGTTAGGGTTTGCGTTAGTGTTTCACTTAGGCTTTGGGTTAAGGTTTGTGTTGGTTACGGTTACAGTTAGGGTTAGGGTTAGGGTTAGGGTTAGGGTTAGGGTTTGGATTGGTTAGGGTTTGGGTTGGTTCGGCTTTGTGTTAGTGTTTGGGTTGGTTAGAGTTTGTATTAGGGTTTGGTTTTGGGTTAAAGTTTGGGTTAATTTTCGTGTTACAGTAGGGTTTGGATTAGGGTTTGGTTTTGGGTTAGAGTTTGGGTTAATTTTCGTGTTACGGTAGGGTTTGGATTAGGGTTCTGGTTAGAGTTAGGCTTTAGGTAAGATTTTGTGTTACATTTTGTGTTGTTTAGGTTTTGGGTTAGGGTTTGGGTTACGGGTTTTGCTTGGTTAGGGTTGGAGTTAGGGTTTGGCTCAGGGTTCGGGTTGGTTAGGGATTGTGTTAGGGTTTGTGTTGGGGTTTGACTTAGGGTTTGCGTTAGTGCCAACGTTTCACTTAGGCTTTGGGTTAGGGTTTGTGTCGGTTACGGTTAGTGTTAGGGTTAGGGTTAGGCTTAGGGTTAGGTTTAGGGTTACGGTTAGGGTTAGGGTTAGGGTTTGGGTTGGTTAGGGTTTGAGTTGGTTAAGGTTGGGGTTGATTAGGGTTGGGGTTGGAGTTAGGGTTTGGGTTACAGATAGGGTTAGGGTTAGTTTTAGGGTTGGGGTTAGGTTTTAGGGTTAGGGTTAGGGTTAGGGTATGCTTTAGTGTTTGGGTTGTTTAGGGTTTGTATTAAGTTTTGGGTTTGGGTTATATTTTGGGTTAATTTTTGTGTAAGGTTACGGTTTGGATTAGGGTTCTGGTTAGAGTTAGGCTTTAGGTTTGAATTTGTGTTGCAGTTTGTGGTGTTTAGTTTTTGGGTTAGGGTTTGGGTTACGGGTTTTTCTTGGTTAGGGTTGGAGTTACGATTTGGCTCAGGCCTCGGCTTGGTTATGGATTGTGCTAGGATTTGTGTTGTGGTTTCAGTTAGGGTTTGCGTTAGTGTTTCACTTAGGCTTTGGGTTAAGGTTTGTGTTGGTTACGGTTACAGTTAGGGTTAGGGTTAGGGTTAGGGTTAGGGTTAGGGTTTTAGGAGGGTTGGTTAGGGTTTGGGTTGGTTCGGCTTTGTGTTAGTGTTTGGGTTGGTTAGAGTTTGTATTAGGGTTTGGTTTTGGGTTAGAGTTTGGGTTAATTTTCGTGTTACGGTAGGGTTTGGATTAGGGTTCTGGTTAGAGTTAGGCTTTAGGTAAGATTTTGTGTTACATTTTGTGTTGTTTAGGTTTTGGGTTAGGGTTTGGGTTACAGGTTTTGCTTGGTTAGGGTTGGAGTTAGGGTTTGGCTCAGGGTTCGGGTTGGTTAGGGATTGTGTTAGGGTTTGTGTTGGGGTTTGACTTAGGGTTTGGGTTAGTGCCAACGTTTCACTTAGGCTTTGGGTTAGGGTTTGTGTCGGTTACGGTTAGTGTTAGGGTTAGGGTTAGGCTTAGGGTTAGGTTTAGGGTTACGGTTAGGGTTAGGGTTAGGGTTTGGGTTGGTTAGGGTTTGAGTTGGTTAAGGTTGGGGTTGATTAGGGTTGGGGTTGGAGTTAGGGTTTGGGTTACAGATAGGGTTAGGGTTAGTTTTAGGGTTGGGGTTAGGTTTAGGGTTAGGGTTAGGGTTAGGGTTAGGGTATGCTTTAGTGTTTGGGTTGTTTAGGGTTTGTATTAAGTTTTGGGTTTGGGTTATATTTTGGGTTAATTTTTGTGTAAGGTTACGGTTTGGATTAGGGTTCTGGTTAGAGTTAGGCTTTAGGTTTGAATTTGTGTTGCAGTTTGTGTTGTTTAGTTTTTGGGTTAGGGTTTGGGTTACGGGTTTTTCTTGGTTAGGGTTGGAGTTACGATTTGGCTCAGGCCTCGGCTTGGTTATGGATTGTGCTAGGATTTGTGTTGTGGTTTCAGTTAGGGTTTGCGTTAGTGTTTCACTTAGGCTTTGGGTTAAGGTTTGTGTTGGTTACGGTTACAGTTAGGGTTAGGGTTAGGGTTAGGGTTAGGGTTAGGGTTAGGGTTAGGATTGGTTAGGGTTTGGGTTGGTTCGGCTTTGTGTTAGTGTTTGGGTTGGTTAGAGTTTGTATTAGGGTTTGGTTTTGGGTTAGAGTTTGGGTTAATTTTCGTGTTACGGTAGGGTTTGGATTAGGGTTCTGGTTAGAGTTAGGCTTTAGGTAAGATTTTGTGTTACATTTTGTGTTGTTTAGGTTTTGGGTTAGGGTTTGGGTTACGGGTTTTGCTTGGTTAGGGTTGGAGTTAGGGTTTGGCTCAGGGTTCGGGTTGGTTAGGGATTGTGTTAGGGTTTGTGTTGGGGTTTGACTTAGGGTTTGGGTTAGTGCCAACGTTTCACTTAGGCTTTGGGTTAGGGTTTGTGTCGGTTACGGTTAGTGTTAGGGTTAGGGTTAGGCTTAGGGTTAGGTTTAGGGTTACGGTTAGGGTTAGGGTTAGGGTTTGGGTTGGTTAGGGTTTGAGTTGGTTAAGGTTGGGGTTGATTAGGGTTGGGGTTGGAGTTAGGGTTTGGGTTACAGATAGGGTTAGGGTTAGTTTTAGGGTTGGGGTTAGGTTTATGTTTAGGGTTAGGGTTAGGGTTAGGGTATGCTTTAGTGTTTGGGTTGTTTAGGGTTTGTATTAAGTTTTGGGTTTGGGTTATATTTTGGGTTAATTTTTGTGTAAGGTTACGGTTTGGATTAGGGTTCTGGTTAGAGTTAGGCTTTAGGTTTGAATTTGTGTTGCAGTTTGTGTTGTTTAGTTTTTGGGTTAGGGTTTGGGTTACGGGTTTTTCTTGGTTAGGGTTGGAGTTACGATTTGGCTCAGGCCTCGGCTTGGTTATGGATTGTGCTAGGATTTGTGTTGTGGTTTCAGTTAGGGTTTGCGTTGGTGTTTCACTTAGGCTTTGGGTTAAGGTTTGTGTTGGTCACGGTTACAGTTAGGGTTAGGGTTAGGGTTAGGGTTAGGGTTAGGGTTAGGTTTAGGGTTAGTGTTAGTGTTAGGGTTTGGATTGGTTAGGGTTTGGGTTGGTTAAGGATTGTGTTAGGGTTTGTGTTGGGGTTTGACTTAGGGTTTGGGTTAGTGCCAACGTTTCACTTAGGCTTTGGGTTAGGGTTTGTGTCGGTTGCGGTTAGGGTTAGGGTTAGGCTTAGGGTTAGGGTTAGGCTTAGCGTTAGGTTTAGGGTTACGGTTAGGGTTAGGGTTAGGGTTTGGGTTGGTTAGGGTTTGAGTTGGTTAAGGCTGGGGTTGATTAGGGTTGGGGTTGGAGTTAGGGTTTGGGTTACAGATAGGGTTAGGGTTAGTTTTAGGGTTGGGGTTAGGTTTAGGGTTAGGGTTAGGGTTAGGGTATGCTTTAGTGTTTGGGTTGTTTAGGGTTTGTATTAAGTTTTGGGTTTGGGTTATATTTTGGGTTAATTTTTGTGTAAGGTTACGGTGTGGATTAGGGTTCTGGTTAGAGTTAGGCTTTAGGTTTGAATTTGTGTTGCAGTTTGTGGTGTTTAGTTTTTGGGTTAGGGTTTGGGTTACGGGTTTTTCTTGGTTAGGGTTGGAGTTACGATTTGGCTCAGGCCTCGGCTTGGTTATGGATTGTGCTAGGATTTGTGTTGTGGTTTCAGTTAGGGTTTGCGTTAGTGTTTCACTTAGGCTTTGGGTTAAGGTTTGTGTTGGTTACGGTTACAGTTAGGGTTAGGGTTAGGGTTAGGGTTAGGGTTAGGGTTAGGGTTAGGGTTAGGGTTAGGGTTAGGGTTAGGGTTTGGATTGGTTAGGGTTTGGGTTGGTTAGGGTTTGGGTTGGTTCGGCTTTGTGTTAGTGTTTGGGTTGGTTAGAGTTTGTATTAGGGTTTGGTTTTGGGTTAGAGTTTGGGTTAATTTTCGTGTTACGGTAGGGTTTGGATTAGGGTTCTGGTTAGAGTTAGGCTTTAGGTAAGATTTTGTGTTACATTTTGTGTTGTTTAGGTTTTGGGTTAGGGTTTGGGTTACAGGTTTTGCTTGGTTAGGGTTGGAGTTAGGGTTTGGCTCAGGGTTCGGGTTGGTTAGGGATTGTGTTAGGGTTTGTGTTGGGGTTTGACTTAGGGTTTGGGTTAGTGCCAACGTTTCACTTAGGCTTTGGGTTAGGGTTTGTGTCGGTTACGGTTAGGGTTAGGGTTAGGGTTAGGGTTAGGGTTAGGTTTGGGGTTACGGTTAGGGTTAGGGTTAGGGTTTGGGTTGGTTAGGGTTTGAGTTGGTTAAGGTTGGGGTTGATTAGGGTTGGGGTTGGAGTTAGGGTTTGGGTTACAGATAGGGTTAGGGTTAGTTTTAGGGTTGGGGTTAGGTTTAGGGTTAGGGTTAGGGTTAGGGTATGCTTTAGTGTTTGGGTTGTTTAGGGTTTGTATTAAGTTTTGGGTTTGGGTTATATTTTGGGTTAATTTTTGTGTAAGGTTACGGTTTGGATTAGGGTTCTGGTTAGAGTTAGGCTTTAGGTTTGAATTTGTGTTGCAGTTTGTGTTGTTTAGTTTTTGGGTTAGGGTTTGGGTTACGGGTTTTTCTTGGTTAGGGTTGGAGTTACGATTTGGCTCAGGCCTCGGCTTGGTTATGGATTGTGCTAGGATTTGTGTTGTGGTTTCAGTTAGGGTTTGCGTTAGTGTTTCACTTAGGCTTTGGGTTAAGGTTTGTGTTGGTTACGGTTACAGTTAGGGTTAGGGTTAGTGTTAGGGTTAGGGTTAGGGTTTGGATTGGTTAGGGTTTGGGTTGGTTCGGCTTTGTGTTAGTGTTTGGGTTGGTTAGAGTTTGTATTAGGGTTTGGTTTTGGGTTAAAGTTTGGGTTAATTTTCGTGTTACAGTAGGGTTTGGATTAGGGTTTGGTTTTGGGTTAGAGTTTGGGTTAATTTTCGTGTTACGGTAGGGTTTGGATTAGGGTTCTGGTTAGAGTTAGGCTTTAGGTAAGATTTTGTGTTACATTTTTTGTTGTTTAGGTTTTGGGTTAGGGTTTGGGTTACGGGTTTTGCTTGGTTAGGGTTGGAGTTAGGGTTTGGCTCAGGGTTCGGGTTGGTTAGGGATTGTGTTAGGGTTTGTGTTGGGGTTTGACTTAGGGTTTGCGTTAGTGCCAACGTTTCACTTAGGCTTTGGGTTAGGGTTTGTGTCGGTTACGGTTAGGGTTAGGGTTAGGGTTAGGTTTGGGTTGGTTAGGGTTAGGGTTAGGGTTTGGGTTGGTTAGTTGGTTGGTTAAGGTAGGGGTTGATTAGGGTTGGGGTTGGAGTTAGGGTTTGGGTTACAGATAGGGTTAGGGTTAGTTTGAGGGTTGGGGTTAGGTTTAGGGTTAGGGTTAGGGTTAGGGTATGCTTTAGTGTTTGGGTTGTTTAGGGTTTGTATTAAGTTTTGGGTTTGGGTTATATTTTGGGTTAATTTTTGTGTAAGGTTACGGTGTGGATTAGGGTTCTGGTTAGAGTTAGGCTTTAGGTTTGAATTTGTGTTGCAGTTTGTGGTGTTTAGTTTTTGGGTTAGGGTTTGGGTTACGGGTTTTTCTTGGTTAGGGTTGGAGTTGCGATTTGGCTCAGGCCTCGGCTTGGTTATGGATTGTGCTAGGATTTGTGTTGTGGTTTCAGTTAGGGTTTGCGTTAGTGTTTCACTTAGGCTTTGGGTTAAGGTTTGTGTTGGTTACGGTTACAGTTAGGGTTAGGGTTAGTGTTAGGGTTAGGGTTAGGGTTTGGATTGGTTAGGGTTTGGGTTGGTTCGGCTTTGTGTTAGTGTTTGGGTTGGTTAGAGTTTGTATTAGGGTTTGGTTTTGGGTTAAAGTTTGGGTTAATTTTCGTGTTACAGTAGGGTTTGGATTAGGGTTTGGTTTTGGGTTAGAGTTTGGGTTAATTTTCATGTTACGGTAGGGTTTGGATTAGGGTTCTGGTTAGAGTTAGGCTTTAGGTAAGATTTTGTGTTACATTTTGTGTTGTTTAGGTTTTAGGTTAGGGTTTGGGTTACGGGTTTTGCTTGGTTAGGGTTGGAGTTAGGGTTTGGCTCAGGGTTCGGGTTGGTTAGGGATTGTGTTAGGATTTGTGTTGGGGTTTGACTTAGGGTTTGGGTTAGTGCCAACGTTTCACTTAGGCTTTGGGTTAGGGTTTGTGTCGGTTACGGTTAGGGTTAGGGTTAGGGTTAGGGTTAGGGTTAGGTTTGGGGTTACGGTTAGGGTTAGGGTTAGGGTTTGGGTTGGTTAGGGTTTGAGTTGGTTAAGGCTGGGGTTGATTAGGGTTGGGGTTGGAGTTAGGGTTTGGGTTACAGATAGGGTTAGGGTTAGTTTTAGGGTTGGGGTTAGGTTTAGGGTTAGGGTTAGGGTTAGGGTATGCTTTAGTGTTTGGGTTGTTTAGGGTTTCGTATTAAGTTTTGGGTTTGGGTTATATTTTGGGTTAATTTTTGTGTAAGGTTACGGTGTGGATTAGGGTTCTGGTTAGAGTTAGGCTTTAGGTTTGAATTTGTGTTGCAGTTTGTGGTGTTTAGTTTTTGGGTTAGGGTTTGGGTTACGGGTTTTTCTTGGTTAGGGTTGGAGTTACGATTTGGCTCAGGCCTCGGCTTGGTTATGGATTGTGCTAGGATTTGTGTTGTGGTTTCAGTTAGGGTTTGCGTTAGTGTTTCACTTAGGCTTTGGGTTAAGGTTTGTGTTGGTTACGGTTACAGTTAGGGTTAGGGTTAGTGTTAGGGTTAGGGTTAGGGTTTGGATTGGTTAGGGTTTGGGTTGGTTCGGCTTTGTGTTAGTGTTTGGGTTGGTTAGAGTTTGTATTAGGGTTTGGTTTTGGGTTAAAGTTTGGGTTAATTTTCGTGTTACAGTAGGGTTTGTATTAGGGTTTGGTTTTGGGTTAGAGTTTGGGTTAATTTTCGTGTTACGGTAGGGTTTGGATTAGGGTTCTGGTTAGAGTTAGGCTTTAGGTAAGATTTTGTGTTACATTTTTTGTTGTTTAGGTTTTGGGTTAGGGTTTGGGTTACGGGTTTTGCTTGGTTAGGGTTGGAGTTAGGGTTTGGCTCAGGGTTCGGGTTGGTTAGGGATTGTGTCAGGGTTTGTGTTGGGGTTTGACTTAGGGTTTGCGTTAGTGCCAACGTTTCACTTAGGCTTTGGGTTAGGGTTTGTGTCGGTTACGGTTAGGGTGTTATAGGGTTAGGGTTAGGGTTAGGTTTAGGGTTACGGTTAGGGTTAGGGTTAGGGTTTGGGTTGGTTAGGGTTTGAGTTGGTTAAGGTAGGGGTTGATTAGGGTTGGGGTTGGAGTTAGGGTTTGGGTTACAGATAGGGTTAGGGTTAGTTTGAGGGTTGGGGTTAGGTTTAGGGTTAGGGTTAGGGTTAGGGTATGCTTTAGTGTTTGGGTTGTTTAGGGTTTGTATTAAGTTTTGGGTTTGGGTTATATTTTGGGTTAATTTTTGTGTAAGGTTACGGTGTGGATTAGGGTTCTGGTTAGAGTTAGGCTTTAGGTTTGAATTTGTGTTGCAGTTTGTGTTGTTTAGTTTTTGGGTTAGGGTTTGGGTTACGGGTTTTTCTTGGTTAGGGTTGGAGTTACGATTTGGCTCAGGCCTCGGCTTGGTTATGGATTGTGCTAGGATTTGTGTTGTGGTTTCAGTTAGGGTTTGCGTTAGTGTTTCACTTAGGCTTTGGGTTAAGGTTTGTGTTGGTTACGGTTACAGTTAGGGTTAGGGTTAGTGTTAGGGTTAGGGTTAGGGTTTGGATTGGTTAGGGTTTGGGTTGGTTCGGCTTTGTGTTAGTGTTTGGGTTGGTTAGAGTTTGTATTAGGGTTTGGTTTTGGGTTAAAGTTTGGGTTAATTTTCGTGTTACAGTAGGGTTTGTATTAGGGTTTGGTTTTGGGTTAACGTTTGGGTTAATTTTCGTGTTACGGTAGGGTTTGGATTAGGGTTCTGGTTAGAGTTAGGCTTTAGGTAAGATTTTGTGTTACATTTTTTGTTGTTTAGGTTTTGGGTTAGGGTTTGGGTTACGGGTTTTGCTTGGTTAGGGTTGGAGTTAGGGTTTGGCTCAGGGTTCGGGTTGGTTAGGGATTGTGTCAGGGTTTGTGTTGGGGTTTGACTTAGGGTTTGCGTTAGTGCCAACGTTTCACTTAGGCTTTGGGTTAGGGTTTGTGTCGGTTACGGTTAGGGTTAGGGTTAGGGTTAGGGTTAGGGTTAGGTTTGGGGTTACGGTTAGGGTTAGGGTTAGGGTTTGGGTTGGTTAGGGTTTGAGTTGGTTAAGGTTGGGGTTGGTTAGGGTTGGGGTTGGAGTTAGGGTTTGGGTTACAGATAGGGTTAGGGTTAGTTTTAGGGTTGGGGTTAGGTTTAGGGTTAGGGTTAGGGTTAGGGTTAGGGTATGCTTTAGTGTTTGGGTTGTTTAGGGTTTGTATTAAGTTTTGGGTTTGGGTTATATTTTGGGTTAATTTTTGTGTAAGGTTACGGTGTGGATTAGGGTTCTGGTTAGAGTTAGGCTTTAGGTTTGAATTTGTGTTGCAGTTTGTGGTGTTTAGTTTTTGGGTTAGGGTTTGGGTTACGGGTTTTTCTTGGTTAGGGTTGGAGTTACGATTTGGCTCAGGCCTCGGCTTGGTTATGGATTGTGCTAGGATTTGTGTTGTGGTTTCAGTTAGGGTTTGCGTTAGTGTTTCACTTAGGCTTTGGGTTAAGGTTTGTGTTGGTTACGGTTACAGTTAGGGTTAGTGTTAGGGTTAGGGTTAGGGTTAGGGTTAGGGTTTGGATTGGTTAGGGTTTGTGTTGGTTAGGGTTTGGGTTGGTTCGGCTTTGTGTTAGTGTTTGGGTTGGTTAGAGTTTGTATTAGGGTTTGGTTTTGGGTTAACGTTTGGGTTAATTTTCGTGTTACGGTAGGGTTTGGATTAGGGTTCTGGTTAGAGTTAGGCTTTAGGTAAGATTTTGTGTTACATTTTGTGTTGTTTAGGTTTTGGGTTAGGGTTTGGGTTACAGGTTTTGCTTGGTTAGGGTTGGAGTTAGGGTTTGGCTCAGGGTTCGGGTTGGTTAGGGATTGTGTTAGGGTTTGTGTTGGGGTTTGACTTAGGGTTTGGGTTAGTGCCAACGTTTCACTTAGGCTTTGGGTTAGGGTTTGTGTCGGTTACGGTTAGTGTTAGGGTTAGGGTTAGGCTTAGGGTTTGGCTTAGGATTACATTTAGGGTTAGGGTTAGGGTTTGGGTTGGTTAGGGTTTGAGTTGGTGAAGGTTGGGGTTGATTAGGGTTGGGGTTGGAGTTAGGGTTTGGGTTACAGATAGGGTTAGGGTTAGTTTTAGGGTTGGGGTTAGGGTTATGTTTAGGGTTAGGGTTAGGGTTAGGGTATGCTTTAGTGTTTGGGTTGTTTAGGGTTTGTATTAAGTTTTGGGTTTGGGTTATATTTTGGGTTAATTTTTGTGTAAGGTTACGGTTTGGATTAGGGTTCTGGTTAGAGTTAGGCTTTAGGTTTGAATTTGTGTTGCAGTTTGTGTTGTTTAGTTTTTGGGTTCGGGTTTGGGTTACGGGTTTTTCTTGGTTAGGGTTGGA